>NC_083102.1:99702451-100302451 GCF_949774975.1 Lagenorhynchus albirostris | reverse complement strand
TTTCTGCAGAAAGGAATGGGTGAGGCAGGGAAAGCAGGTTTAGGATGGGATAATTTGGATAATTTCAACAGGCTCTAGGGAATAGGGATTGACTCTCGTTGTCTTGTACCTAGCCCTGGGGTGATTAGGGCAGGGGGTAATAACCCTGAGTGTGAGAGCCAGATAGAGAAGGTGGTTAGGGTGTGGGCTCTGGATTGGTTGGTTTGCACATGGAGGGTGCACTCTGGGGCAAGCTGTTTGCTGTCTCTAGAAACTGTTTCATTCTGGGAGGGGCAGTCCCTCCAGGGTCAGCCAGGCTCCCAATAAAAACATCTGAAAACAGAAAAATAAAAAGACATGCTTAATATACCCTGTATTCTATTGAAATTATGTATTACATGAATAGATATTTGGATATTAAACCAACATTGTATTCCTGGATAAACTCCACTTGATCATGACATATAATCCTTTATACATTGGTAGATTTGATTTACTAGTATTGTAAGAATTGTTAGAATTATTTTGTCTGTATTTTTAAAAGATACTGGTCTATAGCTTTGTTTCTTTTTTGTTTGTTTGTTTTCCTGTAATGACTTTGTCTTGTTTTGAGTAAAGGTAACCTCATAGAATGAGTTGGGAAATGTTACCTGCTCTACTATTTTGGAGGAGATAATTGTGAAGAATTGGTATTATTCCTTTAAATGTTTGGTAGAATTGACCCATGAAGTCATCTGAGTCTGGGCTTTTCTTTGTGCGGAGTTTGTAAGTTAATTATTCAGTCTCTTTGCTTGTTATAGATCTATTCAGATTTTCTGTTTATTCTTGAGTCAATTTCAGTAGTTTGTTTCTGTTTAGGTGTTTTTTCATTCTGAAATATTTTGAGCCAATTTTTAAGTGCATAATTTCATGAACGTTTTCAAATTTATTAACACAGTTATATAAATACTTCTCTAATGAGTTGTATCTTGTTTATATTTGATATTATGTCTCCTTTCAATAAAGCTCAGAGGAAGACAAAGCCAAGGGTAGCATTGCGCTTGGAGGTTCCTTCAGAAAAGAAATGTAAGTATTTATTAGGTGTTCCATGTTAAATTGCTCCTTATAAAATCAAAAATGGTCAAATATTTTTAATTTCATATGGTTCAACTTCATTAGTTACCTAAAAATATCTCAGTCTTTGTTTATAACTAAATTCCTTATCTTTCCCTTCATTTTGGCTGTTCTGTCTCCTACCTTAATCTGCTAATACATCCAAACACCCAAGCAAAAACAGTGTTACCTGAGACACCTTAAGCCTCTTGCTGTTTCACCTCCTCTGTCCTAAGTCAGTCTCTAGTTACTGTAGACTCTTATGGTCAGTGTGTCTCTGTGTCTTATATCTCACTCCTCTGCATCTCCACAATGTGGTTTTGGCTGAAGTTCACACTTTTTCTCACTTGGATTATTGTCCCTAGTCATTCCCTCTTCTCCCTCCTAAAATCGTTCCTCTACCCTGCAAAAAAATAGATTCTCTTTTCTCCTAATATAAAGCATATGCTTTCCTCTGATTTAAAAATCTTTCACTGACCACAGGATGAAATCTAAATTTACTTGCAATAGCCTATGTTCCTCATCAATGCTTTTCCTACACCTAAACCTTCCAACAGGCAGCTTACTGCACTGTTCTGTCCTCTGAATCCCAGTGATCACAAGGTACGTCCAGTGACTGATTCCTTTAGAATTCCACTGCCTACTCCACTGGATGCTTGGAATGTTCTTCATTTTTTAGCAGCCCAGTGAACTCGTGCTGATGTTTTAATTTTCAGCTTAAATGTCTACAACTGTAAATTAGCTTTTCTGCCAACCCTCCTGCCCTAAACTATTAAAATTTACCAATTACCTACATATCTCCACCCAACTCTGTACAAATCCTATCATAAAAGTTACATTTTGTTTATAAAAACATGTGAGTACACACGCACACTTATACATACAATCCGTATTCCTCTATGGAATTCGAAGCTCCTTGGCAGCAGTGACATGCATTATTGGTACAATTATCTCTACTGTTTCTTTTTGGTTGAGGCTCATTTGGTAAGAGTTGCAGAAAAAGTAAGAGAAGACATATATATATGATGATGATGATGATGAGCTGGGAGCATTGTGTAACAAACAAAAAGCTTCAACAAACAAATGTGTCTTAATTTGTATGTGGATTTCTTAGGACACAGTGGAAGAAGCAAACAGAGCATTAGGCAGAAGCCATTCGGAAGGAAAGGGGTGGTGGGCATGAAGCACACAGAAATATGTAAATGAGAATCAGTGAATAAGCTTGTTAATCATGTTAGCTCATAATTTTCACCAAGAGGAATGAAGTAGGCCAGGATTCAAAGAGGATGTATGCTTATTTTGTGCTTAGTATGTACCAAGTATACTATGTTGTTTCTTCGTTTGTTTACATTTAAAAAAATTCCTATAGGATGAGTCAAGTTTTCGCAGTCTAGTTCTATTGTGTGATAAGTAATACTAATTCAGGGATTACTTTTTTAAAAACCTTGTCTTGGTTCTCATTTGTATTTTAATGAGGCTTGCTAGTCATGTAACATCTTAAAGCAGAAATTTTGGAAAAGGTTTAAATATCATTTTTTCATATTTCTAAATTACAAAGGCTCAGAATATCATGGGAAAATTACATACATTAAGATAAGTGACTTTCCCAAAGTCAGTTATTTTATAGGCAGAGAAACCAAGTGTGTCTCATTCCAGCTTCTTTATGGCCTCCCCTGCATTGTCCTGCCACCCCAAGACTAAGTGGGCTAGATTTACTCATGTGTCATGGTTGAAGGGGATCAGGGTTGGATGAACTGCTGTTGAAGTGACCATCAAGTGTGTGATATATCACACGTGCTGGTCCACTTAAATCAATGCCCAGATGGTAGAGGGTTTGCATAGGTGTGGAGCTGTGCATAAAGCTTCTCCCAGTGGATGAGTCGTGGTCATGGACAAGGGCTTCAAATGCATAGAGCGCAGGATCATCTTAGGGGTCTCCCCAGAAACCCCTCCCAGGTTCCAGGATGGCTTCATACTGTAAGCACTGATTCTTTACATTTGTTGAGTGGAGAACTAGGAATTAAGCACTCTTCTTAGACTGTGAGACTCTCTTCTCTCTGTTCCACGGGAATATTTTTGTCTCCAAAGGAATGTTGCATTGGAATGGTGTAAATTTCACGACAGCTTATAGCGTGTTGAGAAGAATATCATCCTTGACATCAAGATCTGAGTGGTCTGGGTCCTTCCGAGTGGTAGTTTTGTATCCTGGAGCCTTTTAAATGATCTCTCTTGGTTTGGCTTTTCATCTCTAAATCAGTGAGAGTAATTCCTACTTTACCTATTTCTCAGGACAGCTGTGAAGATTAAATGAGAATTTATGCATAAATGTCTTGTCAACTACAGAAGTTTCTCCAGTATTAGGTGCTATTATGTAGAAGAGTTGAATAAAAGGAAGAATAAATTTTCACTAAAGACAAAGACAAAGCCAGTCACACAGCATGAAGTACCTGCAGCTGTAAAAGATTATTATCAGAAAAGAAGACACCAAATCTGTTCTCTAAGATTAGATGTAGATCGTATTTTAAATCCCTTAAACACCACTTAATCCTCCCCTATTTTAAATAACTGTATCGTTTTAAAAATAATTGTTCTTTGAAGAGAATGTGAAAGATACAAAAACGTTTACAGAAGAAAACAAACAAACAAACACCTATATTTAAAAGCTGAGGCTACCCACAATTTATATGTGTACTTCCTTACCTGTAAACACTAAATATTCAGCTTTTTTCTGGTGTTTTAAGCATATATTTACATTCCTTCAAGATCCTATGTGAACATTCACTTAATGGGTACATAAAATTCTTATGATGAAGATTTTCCTTCTTTTCTTGTAAAATATTGCTTTGTTTGTTACCAGTCTTCTCTCTCCCCTTAGCCAGCAGCAATGCCAGATGACTCTCCCTGACTTTAGCCCACTGGTTTCCATCCCACCTGTCCTCTCCTCTAGGCTCCTTGTTACAGATTGATAAAGAAATGTATTCCTATAAGTACCCAACTCCTGCCTGGATTCTCTGTTGACATGGATAGGGGATTGAGGCTGAGGCCAGTGGGAAAATGCTCCCACCACACACATACACACACACACACACACACACACACACACACACACACACACACACACACCTTGTTCATCCTGGAAGGGCAGCACTGCAATCTCCACCCTGGCCTCCCCCCTTCCCACCCCCCACCTCACACTGAACCCTCCAACTGCCATTCCCTCTGTTAAGAGTAATGATTCACTTTCTAGGGATCTAGGCTAAGACCCTAGAGAATAGCCCTTCACTATTCTCTCCCAGGTGCCCACAAGCTCTAAAATACCCCAGGTGCTTCAGTGGATGGGTCCATTTCTCTTTCTCTGTTTCCTCCTCTAGCCCTGGACTTGGATTTCCCATGGATGGGGGAAGCTGAACCATGATGGGGAAGACCAGACTTGGGACTGGGCATCCCAAAGCCAGGAAGGGTATGGCTCCCTGATTCTATGAATGTTCAAGGCAGAGGGCTAGAGACAGTGAGGACTGATTCCTGCCTATTTCCCGGGCCAGAAGTTTACTCTATGAGATGCCAGCACCTCAGTTGATTGTGCTTTTCTTCCTCCTTCACTCGTCCTTTGATTGCTGGAAATGCTTTCCAAATTCTGAGCTAAGGATACTGGTGATCTTTGTGTTCTTTGTTGCTGCGACATTGCAGCTTTTTTCTATCCCTTCCCAAGCAGACAAATTTTTGAGAAGCCATCGCTAACCACACACATTTTATCCTGGAGTCTAAGTCACTTTGTGTATGTACAGAGAAAATAATATTCAGTTTTTCTGAGACAGGAGGTAAACTGTGATACCAAATGCTTAATATGGTATAATTTGTAAATATAGAGCAGAAAAATGAATAATTTATTATAATTACATTGGCCATGTCACAAATAATTTGGCACAATGATATACTAGTTCTGTAGGGCCATAGACTGGGAAGCTTAAACAAGAGAAATTAATTTTCTTACAACTCTAGAGGCTAGAAGTCCAAGATCAATGTATCAGCAGGGTTGGGTTTCCTTTAAGCCTTTCTTCTTAGCTTGTAGATGGCCTTCCTCCCACTGTGAGCATGCTCTAACCTACTCTTCTTATAAGGACATCAGTCATTTGGATTAGAGCTCACCCATATGACCTCAGTTTAACTTAGTTACCTCTTTGAAGACCTTATCTCCAAATACAGTTACATTCGGAGGTACTGGGGATTAAGACTTCAGCATATAAATTTGGAGGGACACAGTTCACCTCATAATAGATGTTAAGAGCAATCCAGAATGATTTTTTAAATAGTATCACATTTTGTTGAAAAGATAATTATCTGTTTCAAAGAGTTATTAATTCATTTTAAACATAAATTCATACATCAGACTGTAATTCTTATTAATTCACACAATATTTAAGCTATGGCATTCAAGTATTATGTTCAAAGTTCATATCAAGAGCATGAGCATTCATTGTTAATTCAAAATAAAAATAAATTTGTACCAGAAAAATAAGATCTTCCAGTGGGTTTCATAAAAGTTACTTTAAAATTTAGCACTCAAGATACTCAAAAGAACTAACATTGTACATCATATTCTAATTCCCTTGTGTGTTTGAAACATTGACATATAAAATGCCTTTAAGGAACTGCTTGTAATTATTGTACTTTAGTACTTTATATTCTGCATGTTCAGGAAATGCAACAAAATCTTAAGTAATAGAGTATCAAAATCAAAATTACTCTTCTATCATTATCAGCATTCTAATAGTCCCTTGCCAACAATATACCAGGACATTTTAAAAAGCTTTGCAAACAGCAATAAGAAGTGAATGTTTCTTATCCCTGATCAAATAAAACCCACAGAAAAGAGTTTAAATATCCAAAGTAAAATATGTATAACAATCCTGATTTCTACAATAACCCTCTTTATTACAAGAGCTTTTTAAGAACAAATCTGTTTGTAGTTTAGAAAAGTTCAGATAATTTTTGGAATTTAAAAAATAAAATATGCCCTTTAAAATCATATAAAAACTTTTTGTTCTGTGATTTTTTTTTTTTTTTTTTTTTTTTTTTTTGCGGTACGCGGGCCTCTCACTGCTGTGGCCTCTCCCGTTGTGGAGCCCAGGCTCCGGACGTGCAGGCTCAGCAGCCATGGCTCACGGGCCCAGCCGCTCCGCGGCATGTGGGATCTTCCCGGACCGGGGCACGAACCCGTGTCCCCTGCATCGGCAGGCGGACTCTCAACCACTGCGCCACCAGGGAAGCCCTGTTCTGTGATTTTTTTAATTCTAAATTCTTTAGTATTTACAAGATGAATTTTATGTATCTAATATTTCACATTTATTATAATTGGTTATTTCAATAATAAAGTATAAAAATTTTGTGTCTTATTTCTTTTATTTTTATAGTTTAAAAAATTTTAAACTTGAACTCATTTATCTTATAATTGGAAGTTTGTATCTTTTGACCACCTTCACCCCTTTCCCCTACCCAACCTCCAGGTCTGGCAACCACTAATCTTTTCTCTGTTTCTATGAGTTGATTATTTTAAATTCCACGTATAAGTGAGATCATGCAGTATCTTTCTCTGTCTGACTTAATTCACTTAGCATAACATCCTTAATTTCCATCCACATTGTTACAAATGACAGGATTCCCTTCTTTTTCATGGTTAAATAATAGTCCATTATATATATATGTATATATCACATTTTCCTTATTCATTCATCCATCCATGGACACAAGTTGTTTCCATGTTTTGGCTATTGTGAATAATGTTACAATGAACTTGGGGGTACAGATATCTTTTTGAAATAGTGATTTCATTTCCTTCTTGTTATATACCCAGAAGTGGAATTTCTGGATCTTTTGGTAATTCTATTTTTAATTTTCTGAGGAACCTCCATACTGTTTTCCATACTGACTGTACCTATTTATATTCTCATCATGCAAAAGGATTTCCTTTTCTCCACATCATCATTAGGACTTATTCTTATTTCTTACTTCACAAATCAGTCTAACTCTCTATATGCAATTATACTGAGTAGTTCAGAAATATTTCAAACTACATGAATATTTATAGTTAAACATTAAGATGTATTTCTTTCTACTAAATTGTGCTTTGCAACACAGAGTGAGGTGAAAAGTTGAAATGTATCCTATTTCCAATCAATATTGTCTATTATTCGGTCAGGTCACAATATTAATTCCTGACACTGACAATTTGAAATATTTTGTTTTATATATGTCTTGATATGAATAAAATGGGCATTTGTGTTGTTTTTCATTGTGATTTCCTCTTCCCATCTAATCTGAATCTCTCTTTGTTATGGTGGTGAGAAGGTTAAAGAGAAAGGTGTTCTTGTAATAGCAAAGCAGAGGACTTCCAAATGGTATTAATTGAAAACAGAGTAGTAAAATTTGACTAAACGCTTTCAAACAAGCAATGGAGCCCTGTTCCCTTACATTCTCCATCACTTACACATTTCATCAGGTCAGAAAACATGTAACTATAAGCCCCCAGTGCCTTAACTGAGTTTCCTTTTTATTTCCTCAGACCAGGTCCATCTCCACCCCTCTTTCTTGAATCAGCACAGCTGCCTCATAACTGCTCCCTACCCAGTTTCTTCTTTGTTCACAGGATATAACATTCATAACACATCCTAATGTATGTTATCTTTATTGCATCCTTCTCTTCCCTGTTGAAAATTTATGTGACTCCTCCCACTGAATTATTTTTATTCATAAGAACAAACAACAAATTTGACAAAGATGTGACTCAAACCCAGGTCTAACTAACCCCAGATTCCTTGATTTTTTTAACTATATGTTATTCTATCTATGAGTGTTTCTCAATTCTACATAGTGAATTTTACATGAAAAAAATAATTATTATGGTACCTATTTATTAACTTGAATTATCTTTATTTTGATGTTACTTGAATATCCATGATACAAACTGTGAATTTCTCATGCCTAGACTTTCTATACATTGATAAAGCCAAAATCAAATTTGTAAAGTAAATAAAAATAATATTAAATCAACAAAACAAAGATGCTTAAAACCACTGCTAAATTCACATTCTCCTTAAAATACTAGGAAACAAAATATGATATTTCAAGGAGAAAGAAGATATATAAAACTTTGAATGTAAAAGAGAAAACTATTATTAAAAGTAAATGATGTGGGCTTCCCTGGTGGCACAGTGGTTGAGAGTCTGCCTGCCACTGCAGGGAACACGGGTTCATGTCCCAGTCCAGGAGGATTCCACATGCCACAGAGCGGCTGTGAGCCATGGCCGCTGAGCCTGTGTGTCCGGAGCCTGTGCTCCGCAACGAGATAGGCCACAACTGTGAGAGGCCCGCGTACCGCAAAAAAAAAAAAAAAAAAAAAGTAAATGATGTTAGCATTGGCTTGAGAAAGTCAACTAGCAAATTATTTAAAATAATGAGTCTAATCAGGGGGTAAGTAAAAGGGAACCCTTGAAAAATGAATGGTCTCCACCACAGATCAGAAATGACAAGTTTGAAAACATACCATAAAAAGAAAATCCTATACATAATGGAAGCAAATATTATAACTTACCTGGAGGTTAACTTGAAATACACCAGATTTTGTGAAGAGAAATGTTTTAGAGAAATAATGTATATAAGGGATCATCTGAATAAATATCTATTATTTCTATGCATGTTCATAGATAGAAAACAGAATATGCAAAAACTCAGTTCTCCCTGAATTAATTTACAAATTCAATGCAACAGCAATCAAGACTTCAATAGGATTTTTAATGAAAGCTGCAAATTGATTCTAAATTTATAGAGAAGAGTATATATGCAAAAATAGCATATACATGCAGGTAAATAAAATGAGTGTGATTAAAATGTAAGTAATAGAGAAACATAGATTAGTTACATAATACATAAACATAGGACCTCTGGGGTAGGGAAAATCTTAAGTAGAAAAAAAAAAGCCTTAATGGAAAATTTAGTTAAATTAGAAGATTCATGCAACAAAGGACTTCACAAATTCAAAACAAGTTAAAGATTTTGAGATATATATTTAAAATACACAATATGTAAATAAATATTCAGATTATATAAAGAATTTCTATAAATTATACAAACCACTGAGCTATAAATTATGGGACATCAATAAACAGAAAACACAAATGGGTACTTTATATGTAAAATTATCTCAACCACTCTAGAAACAAGACAAATTAAAATAACAATAAAATATTATTTTTAATTGATAAAACAGGACAAATTGAAGTTCGATAATAAGTTTTGATTTATGAAATAGTAAATTGGTACAGCCTCTCTGAAGAGCAATTTGGAATAAAATGAAAGTATGAATGAGTTTGCCCCACAATTTAATAATATCTAGACATCCATCTTATAGTCACACAACAACACAAAGAAGAACAAATAATAACATCCATTGAAGAGTTTAAATTGCAAAAAACCCAAACCTTTTAACAAGATAATGGCTTCAGAAATTGTGTTGCATTCATACTTCAGAATACTTTCCCACAGTTGAAAAAAAAAGCTAGATACATATAAACTCTCTTGAATAACTCACCAAGATACATCATGAAACAAACAGAATAATAATGTAACACAAGATGTAACACATGTTGTTAAAAGAACTTTAAACACAATACCATGTATTTTCTACAAGTACTCATAGGTGTAGAAATAGGGTTGAAAATATCACATGACTGATTTGTATGATGAACTCCAGAGCATAAATATGGGGCTGGGATTGTGTTGGAAGCCAAAAGAGGTTCAAACACTTTCTGTAGTGAGTTGTGTTTTTGTTTGTTTGTTTTTATTAGAGCATGGTTGCTTTGCAATGTTGTGTTAGCCTCCACTGCACAACAATATGAATCAGCCCTACCCATACAGATATCCCCTCCCTTTTGGACTTCTCTCCCATTTAGGTTACCACAGTGCATTAGGTAGAGTTTTCTGTTCTATACAGTATGTTCCCATCAGTTGTCTATTATGTACACAGTATCAATAATGTATATGTGTCAATCCCAGTCTCCCAATTCCTCCCACCTGACCCTTTTCCCGCTTGGTATCCATATATTTGTTCTCTACCTCTGGGTCTCTATTTCTGCTTTGCAAATAATATCATCTATATCTTTTTTTCTAGATTCCACATATATGCATTATTACACAATATTTGTTTTTCTCTTTCTGGCTTACTGCACTCTGTATGACAGACTCTAGGTCCACCCACATCTCTACAAATGACCTAACTTTGTTCCTTTTAATGGCTGAGTAATATTCCATTGTATATATTTGTCATGTCTTCTTTATCCATTCCTCTGTTGATGGACATTTAGGTAGCTTCCATGTTCTGGCTATTGTAAAGAGTGCTGCTATGAATATTGGGATGCCTGTGATTTTTTGAACTATGGTTCTCTGGGTATATGCCCAGTAGTGGTATTGTTGGGTCATATGCTAGTTCTATTTTTAGTTTTTTAAGGAAACTCCATACTGTTTTCCATAGAGTGGCTGTATCAATTTACATTCCTACCAACAGTACATGAGGGCTCCCTTTACTCCACACTCTCCCCAGCATTTATTTGTTGTAGATTTTTTGATGATGGTCATTCTGACCTGTGTGAAGTGATACCTCATTGTAGTTTTGATTTGCATTTCTCTAATAATTAGTGATGTTGAGCAGCTTTTCATGTGTTTGTTGCCCCTGTGTATGTCTTCTTTGGAGAAATCTCTATTTAGGACTTCTGCCTATTTTTTGATTGGGTTTTTGTTTTCTTGATATTGAGCTGTATAAGTTGCTTGTATATTTTGGAGATTAATCCTTTGTCAGTTGCTTCATTTGCAAATATATTCTCATGTACTTAAAGTTGTCTTTTTGTCTATTTTAGGGTTTCCTTTGCTGTGCAAAAGATTTTCAGTTTCATTATGTCCCATTTGTTTATTTTTGTTTTAATTTTCATTACTCTAGGAGGTGGGTCAAAAAAGATCTTGCTGTGATATATGTCAAAGAGAATTCTGCCTATGTTTTCCTCTAAGAGTTTAATAGTATCTGGCCTTACATTTAAGTTTCTAATCCTTTTTAAGGATTAGAGTTTTATAGTGTCTGACCTTACATTAAGTTTCTAATCCTTTTTGAAATCTAATTTCATGTTCTAATTTCATTCTTTTACATGCCCAGTTTTCCCAGCATCACTTATTGAAGAGGCTGTCTTTTCTCCACTGTATATTCTTGCCTCCTTTATCAAAAATAAGGTGACCATATGTGCGTGGGTTTATCTCTGGGCTTTCTAGCCTGTTCCATTGATCTATATTTCTGTTTTTGTGCCAGTACCATACTGTCTTGATTACTGTAGTTTTGTAGGATAGTCTGAAGTCAGGGACCTGATTCCTCAGCTCTGTTTTTCTTTTTCAGGATTGTTTTGAGGTCTTTTGTGTTTTCATACAAAGAGTAAATTTTTTTGTTCTAATTCTGTGAAAAATGACATTGGTAATTCAATAGGGATTGCATTGAATCTGTAGATTGCTTTGGGTAGTATAGTCATTTTCACAATATCGATTGTTCCAATCCAAGAACATGGTATATCTCTCCATCTGTTTGTGTAGTCTCTGATTTCTTTCAAGAGTGTCTTATAGTTTTCTGCATACAGGTCTTTTGCCTCCTTAGGTAGGTTTATTCCTAGGTACTTTTTGTTGTTGTTGCAATGGTAAATGGGATTGTTTCTTAATTTCTCTTTCTGCCCTTTTGTGGTTAGTTGATAGGAATGCAAGAGATTTCTGTGTATTAATTTTGTTTCCTGCAACTTTACCAAATTTATTGATTAGCTCTAGTAGTTTTCTGGTGGCATCTTTAGGATTTCCGATGTATTGTATCATGTTGTCTGCAAGCAGTGTGACAGTTTTACTTCTTCTTTGACAATTTGGATTCCTTTTATTTTTTTTCTTCTCTGATTGCCATGGTTAGCACTTCCAAAATTATGTTGAATAACAGTGGTGAGAGTGGACACCCTGTTTTGTTCCTGATCTTTGAGGAAATGCTTTCAGTTCTTCACCATTGAGAATAATGTTTGCTGTTGTTTTGTCATATATGGCCTTTATTATGTTGAGGTAGGTTCCCTCTATGCCCACTTTCTGGAGAGTTTTTATCATAAATTGGTGTTGATTTTTGTCAAAAGCTTTTTCTGCATCTACTGAGAGGATCATATGGCTTTTATTCCTCAATTTGTTCATATGGTGTATCACATTGATTGATTTGCTTATATTGAAGAATACTTGCATCTCTGGGATAAATCCCACTTGATCATTTTAATGTGTTGCTGGATTCTGTTTGCTAGCACTTTGTTCAGGATTTTTGCATTTATGTACATCAATGATATTGGCGTGTAATTTTCTTTTTTGTGTGATATCATTGTCCGGCTTTGGTATCAAGGTGATGGTAGCCTCATAGAATGAGTTTGGGAATGTTCCACCCTCTGCAATATTTTGGAAGAGTTTGAGAAGGATAGGTGTTACCTCTTCTCTAAATGTTTGGTAGAATTCACCTGTGAAGCCATCTGGTCCTGGACTTTCATTTGTTAGAAGATTTTTAATCACAGTTTAAATTTCATTACTTGTGATTGGTCTGTTCGTATTTTTTGTTTCTTCTTGGTTCAGTCTTGAAAGGTTGTATGTTTCTAAGAACTTGTCCTTTTCATCCAGGTTGTCCATTTTATTGGCATATAGTTGCTCTTAGTAGTCTCTTATGATCCTTTGTATTTCTGTGGTGTCAGTTGTAACTTCTTTTTAATTTCTGATTTTACTGATTTGAGTCCTCTCCCTTTTTTCTTGATTAGTCTAGCTAAATGTTTATCAATTTTGTTTATCTTCTCAAAGAACCAGCTTTTAGTTTTATTGATCTTTGCTATTGCTTTCTTCATCTATTTCATTTATTTCTCTTCTGATCTTTCTTTCCTTCTACTAACTTTGGGATTTTTTTGTTCTTCTTTCTCTAGTTGCTTTAGATGTAAGTTTAGGTTGTTTATTTGAGATTTTTCTTGTTTCTTGAGGTAGGATTGTATTGCTATAAATTTCCATCTTAGAACTGCTTTTACAGCATCCCATAGGTTTTGGGTCATCGTGTTTTCATTGTAATTTGTTTCTAGGTATTTTTTGCCTTCCTCTTTAATTTCTTCAGTGATCTCTTGGTTATTTAGCAGTGTATTGTTTAGCCTCCATGTGTTTGTATTTTTTACAGTTTTTTTTTCCTGTAATTGATTTCTAATCTCATAATGTTGTGGTCAGAAAAGATGCTTTATACAATTTCAATTTTCTTATATTTACTGAGGCTTGATTTGTGACCCATGATGTGATCTATCATGGGGAATATTCCATGAGCACTTGAGAAGAAAATGTATTCTGCCACTTTTGGGTGGAATGTTCTGTAAATATTGATTAAGTCTATTTGGTCTGTTGTGTCATTTAAAGCTTATGTTTCCTTATTTATTTTCTGTTTGGATTATCTGTCCACTGGTGTAAGTGGGTGTTAAAGTCCCCCACTATTTTTGTGTTACTGTCAATTTCTCCTTTTATGGCTGTATTTGTCTTATGTATTGAGGTGCTGATATGTTGGGTGCATAGATATTTACGATTGTTATATTTTTTCTTGGATTGATCCTTTGATCTTTATGTAGTTTCCTTCCTTGTCTCTTGTAATAGTCTTTATTTTGAAGTCTACCTTGTCTGCTACTCCAGCTTTCTTTTGATTCCCATTAGCATGGAATATCTTTTTCCATCCCATCGCTTTCGGTCTGTATGTGTCCTTAGGTCTGAAGTGGGTCTCTTGCAGACAGCATATATATGGGTCTTGTTTTTGTATCCATTCAGCTAGTCTATGTCTTTTGGTTTGAACATTTGATCCATTTACATTTAAGGTAATTATAGATATGTATATTCCTATTACCATTTTCTTAATTGCTTTGGGTTTGTTCTTGTAGGTCTTTTTCTTTTCTTGTGTTTCCTGCTTACAGAAGTTCCTTTAGCATTTGTTGTAATGCTGGTTTAGTGGTGCTGAATTCTCTTAGCTTTTGCTTGTCTGTAAAGCTCTTGATTTCTCTGTCGATCCTGAATGAGATCCTCACTGGGTAGAGTAATCTTGGTTGTAGGTTTTTCCCTTTCATCACTTTAAATATGTCCTGCCATTCCCTTCTGGCCTCCAAAGTTTTTGCTAAAAAATCAGCTGATAACCATATGGGGATTCCCTTGTAGGTTATTTGTTGCTTTTCCCTTGCTGCTTTTAATATTTTTTCTTTATATTTAATTTTTGTTAGTTTGATTAATATGTATCTTGGCATGTTTCTCCTTGTGTTTATCCTGCCTGGGACTCTCTGCACTTTCTAGACTTGATTGACTATTTATTTTCCCATGTTAGGGAAGTTTTCAACTATAATCTCTTCAAATATTTTCTCAGGCCCTTTCCATTTCTCTTCTTATTCTGGGACCCCTATAATTCAAATGTAGTGAGTTTGATGTTGTCCCAGAGGTGTCTGAATCTGTCCTCAATTCTTTTCATTCTTTTTTCTTTATTCTGTTCCTTGGCAGTTATTTCCACCATTCTATCTTCCAGCTCACTTATTCATTCTTCTGACTCAGTTATTCTGCTGTTGATTCCTTCTTGTGTACTTCTCATTTCATTTACAGTGTTGTTCATCACTGATTGTTTGTTCTTTAGTTTTAGGTCCTTGTTAAACATTTCTTTTATTTTCTCCATTCTATTTCCTAGATCTTGGATCATATTTATATCATTATTCTGAATCCTTTTTCAGATAGCTTGCTATTTCCTCTTCATTTATTTGGTCTCATGGGATTTTACCTTGCTCCTTTGTCTGCAGCGTATTCCTCTGTCATTTCATTTTGTCTAACCTACTGTGTTCAGGGTCTTCTTTCTGCAGGATGCAGGGTCGTAGTCCTCTTATTTCTATTGACTACTCCTTACTGAGTGAGGTGGGTCCAGGGGCTTGTGTAGGCTTCCTGGTGGGAGGGCCTGGTACCTGCACCCTTTTGGGTGGAGTTGAGTCTTTTCCCTCTGATGGGCAGGGCTGTGTCAGGTGGTATGTTTTGGGGTGTCTGTGAGCTTAGTATGACTTTAGGTAGCCTATCTACCGATGTGTGGGGCTGTATTCCTGTCCTGCTGGTTGTTTGGTGTGAGGTGTTTAGCACTGTAGCCTGCAGGCAGTTGTTGGGGCCAGGTCTTGGTGTTGATATGGATATCTTCAGGAACACACACACTGATTAATATTCCCTGGGTCTGGTGTTCCAGCATCCTGGACTTTATATTCCCACCCTGGAGACCCAGGACTGGTCCCTGGTCAGGGAACCAAGAGCCCACAAGCCACACAGTGTGGCCTGATAAAATACAGAGAAAAGAAAAGAAAAAAATATATCAAAACAACAAATGAAAAGCAAAAAAGGAAAAAGAACAACAGACAAACAAAACCTTGGGCCAGTAGCAAGAACAGAAGAAAACAAACAGCAGCAACAGCAACATAACACACACTTACACACACACACACACACACACACACACACACACACACACAGAGAAAAGAATAAAATAAGAGGGAACAGACAGCCAAACAAGAGAATTCTAATATGAGAACAGTTGATAAGGATAATACTAATGAAAACAAAGAATGAAAAATAAAACAGAAAACAGGAGCAAGCAAACAACATCAACAACAACAAAAACAAATAAAGCATAGAATACACACCTAAAAACATTTGGGAAAAAAAAAGGGAAAAAAACATTTTATATATATATATATATATATATATATATAAAATGAAGAACAAAAACAAGACAAAAGCCACTAAGCAACAAAAATGTAAAGGAAAAATGTAAAAATAAAAACTCTATTATATTAACAAAATAACATAGGGTAAAAAATTTTTTTAAAATAAAAGTAGAAATTAAAAAAAGCAACAACTGAACAAAATGAAAAAAAAAACAACAAAGAATAATAGTAATAAGAATATTGACATATAGGGCTTCTCTGGTGGCGCAGTGGTTGAGAGTCCACCTGCTGATGCAGGGGACACGGGTTCGTGCCCCGGTCCGGGAAGATCCCGCATGCTGCGGAGTGGCTGGGCCCGTGAGCCATGGCCGCTGGGCCTGCGCGTCCGGAGCCTGTGCTCCGCAACGGGAGAGGCCACAACGGTGAGAGGCCCGCGTACCGCAAAAAAAAAAAAATAAAATAAAATAAAATAAAATAAAATAAAATAAAAAAATAAAAAAAAAAGAATATTGACATATACACACTACCAAATGTAAAATAGATAGCTAGTGGGAAGCAGCCACATAGCACAGGGAGATCAGTTCAGTCCTTTGTGACCACCTAGAGGGGTGGGATAGGGAGGGTGGGAGGGAGACACAAGAGGGAGGAGATATGGGGATATATGTATATGTATAGCTGATTCACTTTGTTATACAGCAGAAACTAACACACCACTGTAAAGCAATTATACTCCAATAAAGATGTTAAAAAAATATATATATTTTCCTGGGGCCACTTCCCCAGGAGGCCTTCCAATACCTCTAGGTAGGTCTCTAGACCCACTGTTGACACTGTAGGGTCAGCTCAGACTCTGACCTGGCCTGACTCCCATGTGTATTTGCCCACAAAGTCCAGTGCTGTGAAGGCCAGACTGGTCTCAGATGTTGAAATTCTCATTGTCTATTCAGGTATTCCACAAACGTAGGATTTACCCAGTTGATCTTGGGGATTTGATTCACAGGCATGGAAAGATTTGCATTTATCTTCCTTAGTTGCAGTGCCCCTCGGGCTTAGTGTTGGTTTTAAGCCCACCTCTGCATGTGTGCCACCCTCAGGCATATAATCTTTGCCCAGGTGAGAGGGAGCGAGAGCAGAGGCTGCTTGGAGCACACTTGGGTATTCCCAGTACCTGCAGCGGCAGGAGCTGGCATATGGGAGTGCTGTCAGCCTTGCCCCGCACACACCTCTCAGCAATAGTACCTTGCTTTCCAGATAGACGATGCTTTTCCTGGGAGCATTCCCAGACACATGTCCCCTCACTCCCATCTCTTCTATTGTATCCATGCAGCCAATTGTGTTTCTCTCCCCAGGTCTGTTCTTCCAACCCCATGCTTTAGCCCTCTGACCCTGCCAGCTTCAGCAGACTCTCGTCCCAGGCAGGGGCACCCAGGGCTGATTCCCAAGGAGGTTTTGTGGTGGATGGCGCTCAGGCTCCCAGAGCCTACACAGACGGGGGTGACCCCAGCCCGAGGCACAGGCTGGCCTGCTCAGGTGGGAGCCCCTCCCAAAGCCTACAGAGGCTGAGGAAGCCAGCAGGTGAGGAAGGGGGCTATAATGGCGACTCTGCCCCTTGCGTGCCACTTAGCAATGACGCCTAGCTAGGTTGTCTCAGGCTTTTTCCTCAGACTTTCCCGGTTGTGGTGCCCCTTGCTCCTATCCCTTTAGGCTGTCTTTTCACAGCCAAGAGCTGTCCTCTCCCTTGGTCTGCCCTCCAAACCCCTCTTTCCAGCATCCAGCTCCCCTTCACAATAGGCAACTCATGATTCAGGCTGGAATACTCAGAGCTGTGGTGTAGATCATGCGTGCAGTTCTTACCTTGTCCTGCTTTCCACAGTCTCTTGTGTTCTCCTTTGATCCCCCAAAGGTCCTTTTCTGTCCCAGCTGATTTCCCCAACATGAGGGAGTCGTTCATAATGTGGGGATCTCTCCTCACCTTCAGCTTCCCACAAGGGTTGCTGGTCTCTTTGTTGATTCCTCTTGTTTTTTTCTTTTTTATTCTTTCTTTTGTTCTTTTAGGTGTCCAAAGTCTACTGCTAACGTTCAGCAGATGCTCTGTGGGAATTGTTTCATTTGTAGATGTGCTTTTGATAAACTGGTGAGTAGCAACAAATTCTGCATCCTCCTATTCCACCATCTTGACTCCTCCTCCTGTAGTGAGTTTTGTGTTTGCTTTTTGTTTTTTTTTTCGTTTATGCTTTAATTATGTCATTAAACATTAATTTAACAATAAAATTTGTAACCTGAACTTAACTTCACACACTGTATTTGGGGCTGAAACCAAATTTAGCTCTTGTACTGTTTTATTTTTAGTATTTCCTCAGGTTAAGTGTAAAACCCTTGGCTTCTGGAATGTACAGAGGAGGCAGTACAGAAGTATACTGCTGATGACACAGATGCTTGGTTAAGTAGGCGGGCAAACCCTACAACAAGGTACGTGTGGAATGAGCTGATGGGGAAGGGCAGGGAAGGATGTCAGATGCACAGCCTTGTCAGGGAGAGAGTCTACCACTGCCATGGCTGGTGTGCACTCACCAGCATCACTTCCTCTACCAATCTGCTAAAGGAAGATGAGTTGCCTCCTGTCTGTGTGTCGTGGACCACAGGAAACCTTATTCCACACTCCCCATGAGGTGCCATGAGATTGATGCTCTGTCACTGTTCCATGCTGGACATGCTTTTATGCTGAAGCTTTCATCCAGGAGCAGTGAATTATAACAGCCAGGAGCCTGCTCACAGACCCTATTCAGAGTGTCCTTCTGTCTGCTTTCTTTCAAACACAAGCAACATGTTTACATTGTTTTACATAAATAATTACATAATGAAAACCGTATCATTCCCAATAACTAAATTATAAAACAATTAAAATTCAAGTTTGAAAACTATATGAGACACATGAATACTATTGAAATGTCCTGATGAAGATTTTGATAAATAGAGTCACACCACATAGATTTATTGGGGAAATTAATCAGTTTGAAGAGCTATGAATTATCCTTAAATATATACAACTTAAAAATAGTCCTTATAAGAATTTTATCCATTTTTTCTATTTTTAGAAATAATTTTCCTTCTTGTGCTTTTTGGAAGGTTTTCCATGTTTTGCATTTCCAAAGTACTTGGCTGGCTTTTATTACAGATGCAATTTTGTTTGTAGGTGTTTTCTAGTTTCAGAGAAGAAAGTCTTCTGATTCTGTGCTCAGTGTAGCATGGGGTTAGTTTGGTATATTTAGTATTCTCCTCTGTTATTATCTGGACAGTCCACTAAGTAACCCATGTTTTTGTATATATCTCGTGTTACCTATATAACATGGGAAAAATAAAGAAAAAACCCAATTTGTTATAAACAGCAATGTTTTGGTAAAAATATTGTAATTCACTGAGATCACATATTGTTTTAAGATATACAGATCTTTTGTGCTATGCAAACAAAAATAATCATCTAAAAAAATGTAGCCATGAAATATTATATGTAGAATATGATACTAAGTGAAAATTATGAAACAAAATCAAACAAATAGAGAAATATGCTTGATTAATTCTGAATTCCTAAACTCTTGTGTTATTTACAACTGTGACTGATGTTAATTTCTGAAAATTTTAGCCAAATTATCTAAGGTAGTGTAATTTGTATTATACATAATTTGTCATATAATTATGTTACCCTTCTCTGTAAAAGGCAAAATAATTCTTTGACTCACAGCCATTAAACTTTTTTGAATCTAACAATAAAAATAATAAAATGAAATTATTGTACACTGTAAGATCTTAACCCATTACCTCTTATGGGCAATGGCAGAACTTAGTGCTGACTAGCATTGCTTCAAATGAAGAACAATATACTCAAAGACTTCAAAGGTTTGCCACTTACTGGAAAATTAGAATGAATACAATCCAAAATCATTTTTTGCTTCTAAATGTAAAAAATGTAATGGAATATTATGATACAAGTCTTAGAGTCAGACTTGTTATAGAATAGTCTTAATGTAATGGATAACTTGTGTACTGTGAAAAGTACTAGTTCAGTGCAATGAAGTCTATGCTATTAAAATGGGTAATTGAACACCCCCAGTGGACAGTCAGTGCATTCCACCTTTCATCCTGGAGTTCAAATTTCTAACATTTACCTTAACTGAGAAACTTGGGCTGTGTCATTGGAATAACCACAGTTGTGAGGATCCAGGTAGCTTGAATTTTAGGTTAACCTGGGCCTTGAGGCAGAGTATTCAAGATTTCCCAAGTAGGATCTTATTCTCAAGTAAAGCCCTTTCCTTCTGCACTCTGAACCTTGTATTTTTCCACGATCTCAATAAGTTCTTTCCTGGGAATGTCATGATATCTTGAAGCCAGACCACAAGGTCAGTATTATTTTGTTGTGTGGTTGTCATTCTATTCTCTAAATAAGGTTCTCTGTGACTTACTGAAATTGCTATGATTCTTTTCATGTTTTTCTTCTCTCTCTCTTTTTTTTTCTCATTCTCCTTTTTCTTTAAACTTCAAGATTTTTAATGGTATGTGGTCCCATTGGTGGTTTGAGTGATAAACGTATTATTGACCTCTGCTTTATAATGAAGAGAGAAGATCACAGAAATCTGAGTCCTTTTGATGATTTCTTGCTTTAAAATCTTAAAACATATGCAGGCCTGAATGTGAAAGAGCTAATTTAGTTGATCAAGTTAACTTCATAATGCAAGTGCAACATATCAATAATGCTATTTCCTCCCATTTGTTTAGTAGATTATCTAATTCATTTAATATAAAAAAGTAAAACAGAATTAGACTCAGATGTTGAAGGATTTTATTGAGAATGTGGGACAGAAAAGAAACAACACAGAATTCTGTAATGACAAAGCTAAGGCATAAAACAAGCTTAATGCTTTTCATAAACCTTAACTAAATTTAATTGTAACAGAACTAAGTTATGCCATGTAAATAAATAGTTTGCAATGCTGTTTCTGATTTACCATGTGTTCCCCATATGTGGACTCATCTTAAACTCATCTTTACCTGAAGCATAGGAATTTAATAAAATCCAGATCCAAATTATATGACTAGACATTGTGTCAAATTGGATGCTTTTGCCCCATTTCTCTTGTTCCCTTGATCCACCACCAAACTAATGCTCAATTTTGAAAACTCAACTCTTGGGAACACTTCTTCCACACTTGCCAGTGCTACTGGAAAATCTCCACCTGCCCTCCTTCCCTTTTTCTCCCCCTTTCTTCCTTAATTCCTTCACTTTGAAAATGAAAATAGCTACTAATGTAGGTAAATTTTAAGCTTTCAGAGAATAAATATCATAGTGGAAAGAAAAACACATTTCTGTATTCTGACAAATAGAGATAAATTTTCTTAAACCTTTGGAGCTAAAATACACTTTTATTTTGTTTTGCTTTGTTTCACTTTGTTTTGTTTCATTTTGTGGGAAGAAAAAGAATATAGGTGGTATGTTCTCTGGGTCCTTATGTACCAAATATGTCTGTTTACCCTCTCACATTAGTCTTTCTATGATTTAAATATAACCATTGCATAAAGCATGTGACTCTGGCCTTTTTAAAAATTATTTTTCAAACAAATTCTTTGTCTTTAAACAAATAACTATACACATCTTTTTTTGCTGTTATTTTAAATCTTACATATATTTTGTACTTTTTCTTTCCCCATCTCAGTTTTTTTTTCTAGACTACAATTTAAGTTAATTTTTGCATTTTGTATGTTATTTTATTTTCCTAATGGACTCTCTTCATATTTTACAAATAGTTACCAATCCATATCTTTCTAACAATCTTAAGAATTAGTCAGTGGCTGCAAGATATGAAAATACAGAATTATTTCCTTCCCTTATTTCATGGTGTAGAGTTCGTTGAGATCACCTGAAATTTTGGTTCCACGTGGTTGTTTGTGTTTATGTCAGTAATTTGTACATCATTTCTCTTTTAATTCACTTTTATTAGCAACAACAAAGGAAGGTAAAAAAACTGTAAATTATTTGCAAAATTTATGTAGAAGCAAAATATTACATTCCCCTTATGATCTATTTTTTAATTTCTTTTCATTCTGTGAGCCTTTTGTTTCCTTCAGATTCCACTGATTAACCCAGTGCTAACAAACAGGATTTTGTACAGAGTCCTGAGACCACAGGCTCTCCTAATTAGCAGCTGCTTGTGAAAGAAACTCAGAACAGATAGAGGAGAAGAAACAGTGGTTGATTCTGATGAATGAAATAGAATTTTAAATAACGAAAGCACATTGCAGGAAATAATTTAATAGGCATAGAAAATGAAATGTTATAAACGGGACTGTAATCTTTTTTTCCTGCATGTAGTAACCATAAAATGCTTGTCCTTGAATTTCCTCTGGAAGGTAATCTTTAACCTTCTTAAGGAATTTTTCCGCTAATTAATCATCATAAGTGATATTTAAATTTGTAAATGTATGCATATAATTTTGGAAGATATATAAACACCCATTCCCTTTTTTATTTAAAAGAATCTTATATTTTCTTATCTTCCTTTTCGTGAAAAGGGAAATATATTGATGTTGTCTTGTTTTAAAATAATGGGTCTGCAGTATTATTGTCACATCATCTGTGACACAGGGAATGAACAGCTTCAGACACATCTATTCTTTTGCAACGTTGTCTGTGTCTGGAATAATATTGTGTCTGTGATGTTACTAGCTTTTTATTGGCCTTTGATTCCACAGAAAGTAATCCTAACTGCATCTCAGTACATATGGAGTCTGTATCATGGGAGTAGTCAATGGACAAGCCAGGGAAACACTTCTGCTCATATAAAATATGGCTGGTGTTCTGGCATTATCTTCTTTTTTTTTTTTTTTTTTTTTTTTTTGTCATTTGCTCCTAAACTACCTAAAACTCTTTTGAAGGCCACCACAATGTTAAAAGGTAGAAGCTATATGCAATTCTACATGCAAATGATAGAGAAGGCTCAGAACAGGTGAGTCTAAGAATCTTACACACTTGCTCTGTTGTTCACAAGCTTTTTTCCTATGCCGTAGCACTTTTTGAACTACCAGTATTTTAAAAGAGAAGATTCAAATCCGCTGAGCATGAGGAAAAACAAATGACCAACTAGTTCTCTGGTTTCTAGACCCCTAGGACACCTCTGTGTTAGCTGCATTGCAGCCTAAGGCCAAAGCCCAGCTATGCTTTAAAAAATGTTCATTTCTGGCCTTTGTTTGTGTACATATAATTTCTTTGTGGGTATGTAAATGATAAAACTCAGGTGTTCTGGAGGTGTAAATGCTTTCTTAATATCAATCTTCTCCCTAAGTGTTCACAAAAAAGAAACCCCATAAGCAAATATGCTCTGTGATTTCACTGGTTATGCAGTGCATTATCTCCAACACACTGTGCCTCCTTATTTAACAAAAGGTCAGTTGAGATACACTTTTCAAAGAGAAATTTTTTAAAGAAATATAACCAGCCCGTCTGCACTTGTACTATATCCTAAAATTTACTTTTTCACATACTTTTCTTTAGAGACCAGAGCAAGTGAACAGTTTGAATAAATCAGGTTAACCCTCTGCATAATTAATTTTACAGAAATGCATTTTGATTTGTTGCCAGCAACTTATATTCATGACTTTTTAAAGGAACCACCCAATAAAAACATGGTTACATAAATAGTAAATATTTATAATAATTACAAATTATTTTATATATTATAAAGTATGAATCCTCCCCCTTTAGGAGGACTGTCATCTAAAGAAGTACTGTTGAATTTCTATCACTCACGATACAAATAACACCACCAGTAAAGTCACCTTTTACCCATTGCTTGCTAAAAAGTTTAGAACCAAATTAATTCCCTATATTTAGCTAGTTTTGCAGATCAGCATGTTACACTGTTTGAGCCCATTTAGGCCTCATTTCTGAACTCACTATGCCTTGTTATTTTTAGTGTTCAGTAGAGAGTGAAGAAATGACTAATTTCTTGATAAAATTATGTCTTTACATGTGTACGCGTATGCGTATGTGTAGGACATGTTGTAGCGATATTCTTAGATACATGTACTTTGACTCGATAATTTAACATCTGAGAATGTACCTAAGGGTATAATCAAATATGCACATGATGATATATGAGCCATGATTTACTATGTATTATTTAAAGAAGTTAAAATTTATAAAATAATATCAGAATCCAATAATAGGATAACTGTTAATTAAATTCTGTGCTAATAGTATGAAACATGCTATCATAATACATTTAAGGAGAAGGAAAAGTTCTTATGCCATGATGTTGAATGAACAAAGCGGAATGTAGATATAAAATTATAATGTACTATGGTTTCAATTTTATGAGAACCATGTATATTTTAAAGGAAAGAAAAACTGAACATACCAAAATGTTCTCAGAAGTTCTCTGAGTGAAGGAATTTTAGATAATATTGCTGGCTTATTATGTGTTTCTTCATTTTCTAGACTTTCTAAAATAAATATGTATTATCTTTTATAAATGGAAAAAAGAGTATATTAAAATGATCATTTTGCAAAGAAAAAGAAAATTATAGGGAATATCTAGAAGAAAGTGGACTTTGTTTTATTTTATTTGCAATTGTCCTTCTAGACAGCGAAGAGTAGAAGAATAAAAACAAAACATTTGGCAATTGTCTCTGGCACTGAATGATTACATAGTTACAGAAGAGGCAGATAATTTACTTATGAATTTTGAGTATATTTTACAAAATGCTCACTTGCTAAAACACTTTCTGGGAGCTGTACGAAAATTCAAAATATAAAATCAATCATAATTAGAAAAATTACCAAGAGAAAAAGACATAAGATTCCAACATTAAAAAAAAAAAAAAAGATTCCAACATTACCATTTGGACAACTGACCAGGCAAAGTAAGTAAAGCTAAAATATTATGTTTGGGGATAGGAGATTAAAAACTGATATTTGTGATATTAGGACAAAATAGTAAGAATAAGAATCTCTTAACTTTGTATCCCTCAACTACAGAAAGGTGAATTCATGCATGTAAAATGATTTCTTTTGAAGTTAAGCAGATATAAAGCAGTTTTATAGGCTTTACTTACATGCTTGAAGCCATGCTCCCTCTAAGTTATTGAGCTTTGTTCACGTACTCCAGTCTGAAAAACACTTCTCTTAACATATAAGATGCTACACAAAAGAATATGTGGACAACAAAATGATATAATATACCACAATCTATACTAGAAACTTTCTGGTTGAGAACAACAAAAAACAAACAAAAAACTTACAATATATTTCCTGTAAAAACAAATAAGTACAATACACTCACATAAATTCAAAAACATTTTGAAAATAAAGTATTTTCTTCAGTTTCTATTTTCAAGCATTCTCCAAAGAAATAATCAAAGATGGTAATACAATAAAAATACAAAGCTTCATTGAAGTTATATAGTAGTGGTGTCAGCAAGATAGTGAAGTAGGAAGCTTGGTCTTTATAGTTGGCGTATATACCTAAAATGTGGTTTAGAAAGAAGTTTCATTTAATTCAAGGGTTTAGAAAAATCTTATGTGAAAGATTCCAATGAAATCTTTGAATAAAATATATATGTAAATATATAAATTTATTTATATATATATACATATATATATCTTTAGACTGAAGCAAAATCCATATAAGGTATTTTATATGTAAAAAATACTTTTATATTATATATATTTACATTTATGTGCATAGTTTTTGTTTGTTTGTTTGTTTTTTATTTTGTTTTGTTTTGTTTGTGATACGCGGGCCTCTCACTGTTGTGGCCTCTCCCGTTGCGGAGCACAGGCTCAGCAGCCATGGCTCACGGGCCCAGCCTCTCCGCAGCATGTGGGATCCCCCCGGACCGGGGCACAAACCCGTGTCCCCTGCATCGGCAGGCGGACTCTCAACCACTGTGCCACCAGAGAAGCCTTGTATAGTTATTTTTACATGTAAAATAATTTTATTCAGTAGTTATATATGTAGATATATATGCACATATATTCATCCACACAAATCTACCTACGTTTCAAAAAAACTTTCTTAATTAAAATATTCTAAGTAGTAGAGTTTAACAGTTAGGAATAAATAAGAATAATTTCTTCCACAAAAGTTTCCCATTTCTCTGCTAAAAAAGACTTTTTCAATTTTCTCTAAATCTTGCTAAGAAAAATTAGCGCTAATAGCTAAGTATTTTGAAAGTTTGTAGTGTTAAACAGACTTAGTTTATAAAATCAGCTAAAGCTATAATGAGCCTAACTATGCCTGTCATTTTTGACTGATGATAGCTCTTTGAACAAACAAATGAAGCCTCAAGGCAACTATTGAAGTAGACACAGTAAGCCATTAAATTATTTTAAGATAAAACCATAGTAAATGTCTCGGGCCACAGATTATTCACATGAGATTTCCCTTACTTTGTTTTCATCAGGAAAATGTTACATATTTCAAAACTTCATGTTAAGAATACAGTTTTCATCAAGTCTTAGTTTTATTTTAGTAAGTTGGAAAACAGGAAACAAAGCTAAGTGCTGGTTGTTGACAAATTAATATATACAAAAATGTAGAAATTATGAAATAATTTGTGATTTTATAAGTATATCATATAGAAATGGATAAAATGTTACGTCAAAATCTGCATCGTATTGTCAACAACTGTTGTCTGGTAGCACAAAGAGACTATTGTATTTCTCTTAGTAATTGAATGGCCGTATGATACTGTTTCATAAAACCCTGAGCTCCTGTACCTTAGTTACAGGTGAGAGAGCACACTCTCAGCCCCTGTTCCACTTTAACCTACCTTGAAACACACATATAAAGCCAAATTATTACTTGGGACATTTCAAACTAAACTGCTCTTTCTCTCTCAGGACTATGTCATTTACTACTCCATACCTCTAAAATCATTTTAGAAATTGTCTTCAGGGCAATAAGAATAAAAAAGGAATGAGAAGGTCCATGAGCGGCAGATATTTAAATAAATATGTTATTTATAAGCAACAGATTTTTGCACTCTGGAATTTCAAGGTGGGTAATGGTTTATGATAAGAGATATACATTTAAGCTGAAGGACCCAAACTCTTTGAGGGACATAATTTTCCAGAATGTTCTGCTTCAGAGAACACTGTTTCTGAAAATTACTTTCAAGGAAAAGGTCTATTTTGGCTCTGTGTTAAATGATTGCATTTCCATTGCTGATACCCAGTGGATTCTCTGCAGTGTCAGAGAGACTGAAGCAAGATTCTGTGATTATCTCTGAAGACATAGAAGAATGTGTATGTCATTGGGCCTATTTAAATCTATGAATATGACCAAAATATGTGGAAATTATCTATCAAGAAAGATAATAATTTTCTGAAAGCAAAGAGTTTAAAAACTTGGAATGTCAGGTAGAGAAAATAGAAAGAAGGCATTTATTTTTGGTAATAGGACAAAGTTAATCTACTGAATTTGAATTTAAACTACTCTGTAAACCATATTCTCTAAGTAAAACCTTCTTTATTTTTTTTTCACATTAGAAAAATAACAACTTCATTTGATTTTGGGAATATGAATAAGTCACCATAAAATATTAATGATCTTGTTGAATAACTATCTAAATAACTTCCTTCAAATGACTTCTAGTTTTTATTGTCTTTTTTAAATTTTGCTTGTGAATGATTTTTTGGATCTTACACCAAAAATATAGGCAACTACAGCAAAAATATACAAGTGGGACTACTTCACACTGAAAAGTTTCTGCACAACAAAAGAAACAATCAACCAAATAAAAAGGTAAACTATAGAATGGGAGAAAATACTTGCAAACTATATATTCAATAAGAGGTTAATATCCAAAATATATCAGAAACTCATACAATAGCAATAAACCAAATATCCCAATTTAAAATGGGCAAAGGACCTGAATAGACATTTAGACATGTTTTTTTTTCAAAGAAGACATACAAATGGCCAACAGGTACATGAGAAGGTACTCAACATCACTAATCATCAGGGAAATGCAAATCAAAACCACAATCACCTCATACCTGTTAGAATGGCTGTTATCAAAAAGGTAAGAGATAATAAGTGTTGGTGAGGATGTAAAGTAAAGGAAATCCTTGTGCACTGTTGGTGGGAATGTAAATTAGTGCAGCCACTATGGAAAACAGTTCAAAGCTTCTTCAAAAAATTAAAAGTAGAACTACCATATGATCCAGCAATTCCACTTCTGGGTGCATATCCAAAGGAAATGAAATTACTATCTCTAAGAGCCATCTGTATTCTGATGTTCATTGCAGCATTATTTACAATAGCCAAGGCATGGAAATAACCTAAGTGCCCATCAAGGGATGAATGGATAAAGAAAATGTGGTACATAAATACAGTGGAACATTATTCAACCATAAAAATAAAGGAAATTCTGTCATCTGTAACAACATAAATGATACCAGAAGGCATTATACTAAGTGAAATCAGGTACACAGATAAATACAAATACTGCATGGTATCACTTATATGTGGATTCTAAAAAAGGAGTCGAGGAGTAGAATGGTGGTTGCCAGGGACTGGGGCTGGAGAAATAGGCAGATGTTGGTCAAAGGGTACAAACTTTCAGTCAAAAGATGAAAAAATTCTGGGGATCTAATGTACTGCATGGTTACTATATTTAATAATACTGTTTCATATATTTGAAATTAGACTAAGAGAGCAGATCTTGTTTTCACCAAAAATAAAAAAGGTAATTAGGGCTTCCCTGGTGGTGCAGTGGTTGAGAGTCCGCCTGCCGATGCAGGGGACACGGGTTCGTGCCCCGGTCCGGGAAGATCCCACGTGCCACAGAGCGGCTGGACGCGTGAGCCATGGCCGCTGAGCCTGCGCGTCCGGAGCCTGTGCTCCGCAACGGGAGAGGCCACAGCAGTGAGAGGCCCGCATACCGCAAAAAAAAAAAGGTAATTATGTGAGGTCATAGATGTGTTAATTAACGTGGTTAAGGGGACTTCCCTGGTGGCGTAGTGGTTAAGAATCTGCCTGCCCATGCAAGGGACACAGGTTCGATCCCTGTTCCAGGAATCGTGTGCCAGAGCAACTAAACCCCTGTGCCACAACTACTGAGCCTGCTCTCTAGAGCCACAACTACTGAGCCCGTGTGCCACAACTACTGAGCCTGCTCTCTAGAGCCACAACTACTGAGCCCGTGTGCCACAACTACTGAGCCTGCTCTCTAGAGCCACAACTACTGAGCCCGTGTGCCACAACTACTGAGCCTGCTCTCTAGAGCCACAACTACTGAGCCCGTGTGCCACAACTACTGAGCCTGCTCTCTAGAGCCACAACTACTGAGCCCGTGTGCCACAACTACTGAGCCTGCTCTCTAGAGCCACAACTACTGAGCCCGTGTGCCACAACTACTTAAACCCGTGCATCTAGAGCCAGTGCTCTGCAACGAGAGAAGCCACCGCAACGAGAAGCCCACCCTCCACAATGAAGAGTAGCCGCTGCTCGCCGCAACTAGAGAAAGCCCGTGCACACCAACGAAGTCCCAACGCAGCCAAATAAATAAGTTAAATTAATTTTAAAAATTAATGTGATTGTGGTCATTTCACATTTATCATTTCACAATGTATAAATACATCAAATCATCATGTTGTACACTTTAAATATGCTATAATTTTGTCAATTACACTTCAGTAAACCTGGAAAAAGATATATAAAATATACAAAAGAGTATGTACAATTCTGCTCCTGATTCCAATGTGAGAGTCTCCCCTTCATCCCCTTCTCCATGAAGCAATTCTCTGACACCAGCTGCGTGTCCTATACAATTCAACTCAGTCTGACACTATCCACTGGTAAACAGTATCAGATCCCACAGGTTAAGAGCTCAGTCCCACAAGGCTGTCCCCCCTGCCCCCAGTTCAGAGGCCAATTGCAAGTCCAATTTGATTTTTCCCCATTATTTAGATTAGTTATTCCCAATTTAACTACAGCCTACTCTGTTAGTAATTTACTTACTTAATTATCTTTTCTAAAGGCCAACAGCCAATTGAACCATTCTTGGGGAAATCTGTGGCTTTTAAACAACATTGCTTTTCTGAAGGGCTGACCTTTCCATCAGTTATCGATCTGCTTTCCATATCTCATCTCATCAAATATATTTTCTATTTTCCATGCCTCACTCTAAACACTGAATATGCCTCTGTTAAGTTAATCATCACAGCACTCTTCTGAGACAGACATTAAAAGCACCTTTTACAGAATATAAAACAAAGACTCAGATGGTTCAAAGAATTGTTCTAAATTACCTTGTTAGTAAGCCAGAGGTCAGAAGTCAAGAGCAAGTTTGCTGAGTTTAAATGCTTGCTCTCTGATTAGCCATAATGGGTTCAATGGGATATGGTCTAGACATTCCTTCCCAATGTGTTTTTATTTCATTCATTAAACCTACAGCATTTAAATTTATTTTTTCCTCTGAGTACTCTTTTCACCAGTTCATTCTCCAAATTTCCAGTAGAAACAAAAGTCTTTCCTCAGCATGTGAAAATCAGTATTCTACCTGATATATACATATATATATATGTATACACACACACATATATATGTGTGTGTGTATATATATTTTTAATTTTTCCCCTCAGAGACAGCACGTTCTTGCTCTCCATCCTTCAGCCCCAATTGGATTTGATGGTTCCTATCCCTGATGCAAAGCTGTTGAGAGTCATACTTCACCACACTCAGGTTCCCACTGGCTCTTTCCAGTTTTGAATCACTATGATCCATGACTCCCAAATCAAACTTTAAAGAATTGTTGAGAATGAGGGCATTGGAGATAAATGTTTTGAGATCTTATGTTGCTAAATATGTCCTTGTTCTGCTTTCGCATTTGATATACAGTTTGGCCATAAATGCCAGGTTGAAAATACTTTTTTCTCATAATTTGAAGACATGCCTCCATTGTCTCCCATAGTTTTTTCTGCTTCCTGATGGGTTTCATTGTGTAAGAGTTTCCTTGCTTTGGTCTGTGCCTTTCATGCCTGGTGCTCCTGGACTATCTAGTACGTTAAGAATGAGTGTCTAATAAGGCTGACTGGAAATTTTCCTGTGGGCAGCACTTGTGCCCAACCCTTCCTCCTAAGGTCACCCTGATGGGTAGTCCCATTTCAGCATATCTGGGGGCCTTGCTTTGGGGCTGAACAGCTCATAAGCCTGACCACCCCGTTTATGAGAATAGGTAGAGGAAGAGGGACGTGGGTCTCGAGGTCAGTGCTCTGAGTTTCCCCGAGTCCCTGGGCTGGGCCCTGCCCTCTCTGCTGAGGGCCTTTCTGATGTAAGGGGATGTAAGCTTCTTCATCCCCACATTCAAAGATCCCACACTGCCAGTTCCCTAGTCTTTCTAGAGCTCGGTGGTATGGATCATCTATATTTTAGCCTCCCCACCCTCAGGCATAGGGTGAGTCACAGAATGTTTTGTTGTTATTCAGCTTTCACTCACTTATCCACTCTATAGATTCCACAGTTTGGCCCAACATACCTTTTCTTATCGCTCTCTGTCGTCCTCCATGTTTTTGTCTTTTTATTTGATACTGATTTTTCTATAGTGCCAATTGTGCTTTGTGAAGAAGCAGGAACAGATATGTATATTCAAACCACCACATTTTACCCAAATCTTTCTCCCCAAACCCAGTGTCTTTTCCCCATCTTACTCTTAAGTGAAATCACAAAACAATTAGAGATATGTCAAAGGTCATTTCTAGTAGATCTTGGAAGTAATGCAGCCACAATCTACTAGCCAGGAAGTAAAAGAAGACCCCAGGGTTGGGTCAGGAGTCCTACAGTATTTTGGACAAAAGTAGAACCATTTCATAACAGTGTCCAGTCTTCCCTCATCTGTGAACATTGTCCCGCATTTTCATCACTCTCCAGCCACGCTGGCCCTGCTGTTAGTACCTGAGCAGTTGCTACCTTTGGATCCTTATGTTTGCTATTCCTTCATCCTCAAATGTTTCCCTTCATAGGTTCTCCCTCAGATTAAGCTATTTAACAGAATATTCATTTACTTTCACCTTCTGCCCCTACTTTACTTTCTTTGTAATACTTATCAACAATGAAATTGTTTTATCTACCTTCCTACCTACCAACCTGTGTACCTATGATTTTTTCTGTTTCCCCTCTCTACTCTCTAGGTTTTAAGTTCCATGAGAATATGGACCTCTCTGCCTTGTTCACTGCTTTATATCAAAAGACACAGTAAGCATTTTGGTGAAGAAATCAATGCATTTGGGGGATAAAAGTAACAACTGTACTACTAAATAACTGGAGATTCTCTCATTGGCAAATCAGAAGTTACTGACGTGCTAGCTGTGGAATATATGCATACAATAATATATAATATATACACATACATATATATACATACTATTGATATTTATCCAATTCATTGTTAAAGATTTTTTATATTACTGATGCTGGGTTTTAACAACAGTTTTCCATTTTTTGCTTGTATTTGAGTGAACATGAGCTAAGCATAAAATATAAAGTAAGGAAAATTGTGAAATTTTACTTGTGGTGTCCGTCTTTCTTCCTTCTTGTGTGTAATTAGTCTCGACCTTCTTTATCTTTTAGATCTTGGGATCAACCACTACAATTCTGAAGATGTCTATCTATGTTTCCTCTGTCAGGATCAGGATTAGAATTATGTTTCCACCCACCTGTTATCATCAAAAGGGCAATCTGGTCTTCTTAGTACAACATTATTCCTTGAATACAAGCCTAAAATCCATGAAAAATCTACAGTTAGAAATGGATTCCTTCCAAATAAAGGAAAGTCTTATGCCCCTTTTCAGAATTTTACCTTGCCTTATCATTTTGTTTAACCATTCTGGACACAGATATCATAACTTCATGTATTATCTTCCTCCTCATTGGATTCTTTATTAATAGTATCCTATTTTAACACTATTCCTATATTAAATCCACTATTAACTCCAAAATCTAGTAAGAAAAGGCTAGAGAATTTTTCAGAGAATAGGAAACTAAACTCTCTAGGGTCCTTAAACATGAATAGAGTTTATAATATAAACTCCAAAAATGTAGTAGGCAAGATATAAGGGCAAACCCTTCCAATTAAGAACACTTAAAAATCCCAGATGTTATTACATCATTTTAAATGCATGAGAATTAAGAAAATCTTCTGAATCCAAAATTTACCAAAATCCCAAAATTTTTTAAATTGAAAAATTATTGAAGGAAATGTGTGCTGGGGAGGAGAAGCGTGGGATATCGACAGATAAAGGAGTTCCTAAACTCCCAAGTAGATGGCAAAAGAAAACAAATAAACAAAGAAAACAAAAACCAGCATTCCCTATAAATTCTGAACTGTAAACTGCCCTTTTCTTTGGGGAATGGAATTAACATTGTGTTGATATAAAAACATCAAATCTAAAATTTAATTTAAGGTGACCCCAAGTTGGCAGAACATAATCTTATTTGGAAGAAAGAATTTCAAACTCATTGCAGCTCTATTTACAATAGCCAGGACAGGGAAGCAACCTAAGTGTCCATCGACAGATGAATGGATAAAGAAGATGTGGCACATATAGACAATGGAATATTACTGAGTCATAAAAAGAAACAAAATGGAGTTATTTGTAATGAGGTGGATAGACCTAGAGACTGTCATACAGAGTGAAGTAAGTCAGAAAGAGAAAAACAAATACTGTATGCTAACACATATATATGGAATCTAAATACCGTATATTAACGCATATAGGTGGAATCTAGAAAAATGATACAGATGAACCTATTTGCAAAGCAGAAATAGAGATACAGACATAGAGAACAAACGTATGGATACCAAGAGGGAAAGAGGAGTGCAGGAGGAATTGGGACATTGGGATTGAAACATATACACTAGTGATACTATGTATAAAATAGATAACTAAGAAGAACATACTGTATAGCACTGGGAACTCTACTTAATGCACTGTGGTGACCTGAATGGAAGGAAATCTTAAAAAGAGGGGATATATGTATATGTATGGTTGACTCATTTTGCTATGCAGTAGAAACTAACACAGCGTTGTAAAGCAACTACACTCCAATAAGAATTAATTTTAAAAAAATGCCTTAACATAGTTTTAAAAATAAAAGAGGTTTTGACTAAAAATGAAAAGGAGAATTGGTAGTGAACCTAACAGAATGTCTAGAAATATAATAAATGGGTAAATAGCATGTGAGACAAGCTTGGAGACAGCACTACTGAATTGGAAGACAGATTTGAAGAAACTACTTAGAAGGAAGCCCAAAGACAAAAAAATGAAGATATAAATTAGAGGTTAAAATATATGGGTGAGGACATGAAGAGTTCAAACATACTTCTGATCAAATTCAAAAGGAGATAGTAGAGACAGTGGGCAGGGGTGGGGTAATATTCTGAGAAATAAAAGGTGAGAGTTTTCTAGAATTAGTGAATAGACAAAATCACGTAGATTTAGAAAGACTAACAAACCTCAAATTAGATACAAAGAAAGAACATAATAAAGCTATAGAAGAGGAAAGGCAAAGAAAAGAAGGTAAAACAACCGAGAGAACAGAGAGATTTCCTACAAGAGAATGGCAATTAGACCAACACTGGGCTTACCAACAAATCAATGGAAGCCAAGGATGAGAGAATAGTATTTCCCAAATTCCTGGAGCACATGGCTGCAGACTGGCCCTTGTTCAGGAGAATCTCCTAAGATGCTTTGCACAAGTGCATCAGGAAACACCTGCTAGAGTGTCTAGTGCAGGGTGGATATAAACTTGATACTGTATCATTGCAAAAACATTGAAGAAACGTGAGAACAGCTAAATGTGAAGACAAAGATGAATAGTCAGATAAAGGATAGATTCTTGATCAAAGTTGACTCCAGAGGATACTCTAGAAAGGAAAACTTTAGTCAGAGTCTTTAACATTGAAATTATTGCCAAACAGACAGTTGTGGTGATTTTGTTACAGAAAGAAGCATTCTTTAGCATCGCTATGTGTTAATACTCAGACATTCCCTGGGATTCTCAGATTTTATCTTTGTTATGTGATTCTGTTATGCCAATTTTGTAGTCAAATTAATATAGTTAGAAACGTATAATCTTATAAATAAAATTCTGTTGATTTTCTGTCGTGTCTATTATGTAATATTTACTCACATTTACCATTTCACTTTGAACTACCTAGACCAACGACAAGCGCCTCTCCCAAGAACTATCCAGTATCTGTGTTTCCAATCTTGCTTTTTGACAAGTGCTCAGTCCTGTATATGAGGCCTTCCCTGACCATCCAGTTTAAATTACTACTTCCTGTTTCACTTTTTTATAACACCTTGCACATTTCTTTATGATAACAAAATATTTCTAATTCCTCCTGTTTCATGGATCATTAATATTACTCATTTTACTTATAATAAACTGTAATCATTGAGTATATTAGTGCTGCTATTATTTTGAATAAACCATTATCTGTTAGATCAATTAGAAATAAGAAAAATAAAAGTCTTTACCTTCACTAACTTCTCTAAATGTCTTCCTTTATATGGATCCAAGTTTCTGAACTATATCATTTTCCTTCCCTCTGAACAACTTCTAACATGTCTTGTAAGGCAGGTCTACTGGCAACAAATTTCCTCAATTTTTGTTTTCCTGAGAAAGTCTTTGTTTTTTCTTCACTTTTGAAGGATATATTTGCAGGTCAGAGAATTTTAGGTTGCTGGGTTTTTTTCTCTCAAGACGTTTAGTATTTCACTCTACTTGTTCCTTGCTTGTATAGTTTCTGAGGAGCAGTCAGATGTAATTCTTATCTTTGCTCCTCTATAGTAAGATGGTTTTTCCCTCCATCTTCTTTCAAAATTTTTTCTTTGCCTTGAATTTTCTGCAGTTTAAATATGATATGCCTAGGCATAGATTTTTTTGGCATTATCTTATTCTGTGCTCTCTGAGCTTTGTGGATTTGTGGTTTGGTGTCTGATATTAATTTGGGAAATTCTCAGTCACTACTGTTTTAAATATTTCTTTTGTTCCTCTCAGTCTTTCTTCTTCTGATATTTCTGTTATGTTTATGATACACCTTTTGTAGTTGTCACACAGTTCGTGGATATTCTATTTGTTTTCTTCAGTCATTTTTCTCTTAGCTTTTCAAATTTGGAAGTTTCTGTTGACATACCCTCTAGCTCAAAGTTTCTTTCCTCAGCCACATCCAGTCTAGCAATGAGCTCATGAAAAGCATTCTTCAATTTCTGTTACAGTTTTTAATCTCTAGCATTTCTTTATGGTTCTTCCTTAGGATTTCCATCTCTCTGCTTACCAGTGTGAGCCTCTGTTTTTTGCATGCCGTCTACTTTATCCATAAGATCCCTTATCATATTGATCCTAGTTGTTTTATATTATCAGTCTTATAATTACAACATCCCTGCCATATCTGAGTCTGGTCCTGATGCTTGTTCTGTCTCTTCAAACTGTACTTTTTTTCCTTTTAATGTGCCTTGTAATTTTTTGTTGAAAACCAGACATGCTATACCTGGTACTGTTTTCTGCAGAAGTTTCTACTCATGGGTTTCTGCTCCTGTAAATTGTAATTTTCTATATCTGCCTGTCTCTAATTTGGGGGACTGTACTTTGTCCTGTGACCTCACTTCTCCGATATATTTTAAAAGAGTTCTTCATTTTTAGCTCATTTAGCTGTTTCACGTGTTATTAGGATGGAGTGACAAGTTACAAGCTCATGACATACTAGACCAAAACCCAGGACCACACATCCTTTGATGCACACAGATTATAAATAGTTCTTTTTGTGACCTTATTTGTTATTAATTACTTATGAAACTTGAAACAACAGAAAATATGATTCTTGTACTCAGTAAATTATCCCTAGTATCAATCTTAGTTCCTATTACATAGTAGGAAATCTTAGTATTTCAAATGTAAGGGAAAAAAAGGATTTTAGATCTGGTTAGTCACTCTAGCAGATAATATGCTACTACATTTTTGGTGATTATTTCTGCTTGAAAATGCTCTACTGAGCTGCAGCTTTTAAAACACTACTAACTAAAACTGAATACATTTCATTTGTGCCTAGATACGCTTTCATTACTGGTTTATACTCATGTGAATAATATAGTAAAGCAGTTTATGAAATGCATGTGCAGAAACTACTGTCTCATAGATGATGTTTACTTGTAACAGCACCAGGCAATGTGTTGTGATCATTGCCTTAAGGTTTACAGTGGGTTTCACTCTTATTAACATTAATGAGAATCACTTGGTGGCCTCTGTGCATAAAGCACTAGAATCTCGTCCCCAGGCTATGTCTCCTTTGAGTTTGTATGGCTAATATACGTCATTAAGCCATAATGGTAAACATTAAGTACTTGGAAATTACATTTCACCTTTTCCGCCTGTAGATCTCAAATCAAATTGTAAACAATTAATTGTGCTTATAACACTTCTGCAAGGTATTTTGAAAAACAATATATGAAGATACCCTCTAACATTTCTGAAGTAAAGTTTTTGGTTAAGGAAAATGTCAACCTTTACAATACCAATCCTTACAGATCCACAATACACAATGGTAGAAAATAAAATACGGTCTCCAATATAATTGAACAAGTAAATTGGCAGATCCATTTAACTATTAAAATTCTGCCAGGACACAAGACTTAACAACTGCAGGGTAATTTAGAATATTTGAACATAGTTTGGATTTCATTTTCATGTCATCAGAAGACACACTTTCCTAAATAAGTTAAGAAATAATATTTTTAGAACGTTAAAATACTATCTCCTTATCTCTCCTGACTCTGGTGAGGTCTGTAGGACCCTAGTAGCACAGGGAAGACAGAGGAGATACCTGGGTGGCTTGAACTTGGCACAAGAAAATAGCCGAGCTAACAGCTGAAGAGAAGCCCCTGGGCCTGTGAGCCAACATTTAACAGGATGTGGGGAAGAGAAACCTGATTTGCAATCATGGAAGCAGAGAACACATTGCCAGTGGTGTTTGCCAAGCACTGGTCCAGGTAGGGACACGAGCGGTGCAAAGTCAGGCCTCTGTTCTCATGACCCTCACATTCTAGTGCAAAGAGACAGTGAGACAGAGAACAAATAGGCACATGAGCAGTACTTACCTTCTGGTCTGAGGACCCCTTTATACTCTTAAAAATTGAGACCCCACAAAGCTTTTGTTTATGTCAGCTATATTCAGTGATATGTACTATTCAAATTAACACCAAAAATTTTTTAAATACTTATTTATAAATCACAATATTAAAACCATTACATGTTAACTTAGAAAATATGTTTTTTAATGAAAAATAACTGTTTTTCTAAGCAAAAACAATGAGGAGAGTGGCATTGTTTTCCATTTTTACAAATGTCTGTAACATCTGCTTTCATAGAATGTAGCTAGATTCTCCCATGTACATCTGCAGTAAATGTGGAGAATATGTTGTTTTGGATGAAGTACATGAAGAAAATCTACCTTGGAAAAGACAGGACTGTTTTAATAGATATTCTTTCTGGATACTTTACTAAAACTCTGCAAAAGGGAGCTTCATAAAGATGAATTGCTATGTGGAGTCTGAAGTCACATTGATGAAATTTCCATAGACTAACATCCTCTATCTATAGCTTTGCTCTCTGTATGGATATTTTACCCATTCATGAGTCTGCACAACACTACATTGATCTTTCAGAAAACCGTTCATGGATTTATGCAAGTCTTTCAAATGTTGACACATTTCATTACTCTCTCTCTCTCCCATATACGTATGTATGTGTATGTGTGTGTATATATATAGAGCTTTAAGTATTAGGAAGCTGTCAATGGCAACAAATATTCCAAAATTCTATTTTTCACCTCAAAGCTTTAATTTTCTTATTGGCAACAAAATACTGTCAGTTGTGTGACAGGCTATGTTCATTTTCAGGAAAATATTGTCTTCAGTCATTTTTTTTTCAAATAAATATTGTTCTATATGAAAAGGTGTCTAGTCCAGTTTACAACTCAAATAATTTCACAAAGGCTTTTCCTCAAGAACTCCATCATCCTCTGGTAAGTTACTGTCTTAGTCTGTCCAGTTTACTATAACAAAAGTACCATAAACAACAATATCAAGGTGATGGCAGATCCCTGTCTGAAGGGTGCCTGCTTCCTGGTTCCTAGATGTGCTTTCCTGGGGGATCCTTACAGGTGGAAGGGACCAGCTGGCTCTCTGGGGCTCTTTCAGAGGCCACTAAACCTCTCAAAAGTCCCACCTCCTAATACCGTCACCTTGGGGGTTAGGGTTTCAACATATGAATTTGGTGGAGACATGCCTAATGTAGACTCCCCATTTCATCAGAGCATGTATTAAAAAAGCATGTATTAAAGGCTCAAAGTGTAGTAAAATTAACATTTTTTTCTGCTTCATCAAGAGACATTTGAGTGAAACTGGCTTTCTTTTTTACTGCAAGTGTGTGATAATGAAGAATTTGAAGATATAATTTGTCCCCACTGCTTTAATTTATGGTAAGTCTTCAACAGTTTTATCTACAATTGCTTTTGTAACATTGGTGCAAATACAGCACATTTGCATTTGTAAATAACTTCTTAGTATTATTATAAAAAAATTTTTTTACCTCATCGACCTGCTGATTGGGTTATGGCGGTTGCATGGACTACCTTTTGAGAACCACTGAAGAAAACAAATAAATTACTTTACAGATAATATAAGGGCTGTAATAGTAATAAAATATATGATGAGGAAGATTGATGATTGGTCTCTGTTAGTTTTCTATAGTACCTTTTACCTTCTTTAAAGGTGACATTTGAGAACTAACACAGCAATACAAAATCTGTCAGAGCAGTGCTGAGTACATAAGCCCTGAAGTTGGCAATTACAGTACTCGTTCTAAGAAAAGAAAGAAGGCAGTATGACTGTAACTTAGTAAGAGGAGAGGAGAATGGTGCAGCTGGAGAGGTAGGCAGGGGTGAGAGAGTGCAGGGGTTCGTAAGTCCTGATAACTAATTCAAATTATATCTTACTGTCATGGGTGCTGTTAGAGGATTTTAAAAAGAGAAGAGAATTATCTAATGTAGGATTGTTAAAGATCACTTTATGTAGCATGGGGTATAGAGGGCAAAAGTAGACATGGTGAGACCAGCTGCAGCATAAATGATGAGAACTCTAGCATGACAGGAGTTCAGATGAAAAGATGTACACAAGTTTGAGATATGTTTGTGCATCATGCTTCTAGGAGATGTACATGGATTGGACCTGGGAGGTGAGACCAAAAGAAAGGCTGAGTCCTAGGAAATTTATGGAGTTTAATGTTGCTGACTAAAATTTGGGAAAATGGAAGAGAAAGATGTTTGGTGGGTGTTTGGAAAAGTTTTTGAAGGACACACTTTGGGGAAACCAAGGGGTCTATTTGAAATGTATACTAGACTTTGAGATAGAACTATCAAATGCAGCTGGGTATTTTGGGGAGACGTTAGGACTTGGAGACATGTCTAAATGTGTACAGCTGGCATTCAGATGGTATTTAAAGTCATGGACTGGAAAGTGTCATGTAGGGAGAGAGTGTGTGTGTGTCAGGAGGAGAAGAGGACCCAGGACCCGGGACCCAGCCCCAAGCCTGGCAACATTTGGATGGATTTTTGTGTGAGTAATTTTCTTTGTTATGGATACCCTGTTGACCCAGTATTATTTATTGACAAAATCTCTCTTTCCCCACTGATCTGCACTGCCATTCTTATCATAAACATATATATACTTGTGGGGAAAATGATATATTTACAATACTGAGTATTCCAAATGTAAACATGGTAGACCCCTGCACTAATTTAAGCCTTTTTAAAATTCTATCAATATTATTTTATAGTTTTATGCTTGGAGGCCTTGTAAATCTGTTGTTAAGTTATTCCTGGGTATTTGAGTTTGTGATGTTATAGTAAATGATATTATTTGAAAATTTTTTCCCATTTGTTGCAGGGTGTACAAATAAGTTATTTTTTTGTATGTTAACCTTTAACTCCACAAATTTGTTAAAGTCACTTATTAAGTTTCATAATCCATCTAATAATTTTTGGGGATTTCATTTATACAGTCACATCATCTGTGAAAAATGACTTTTGTATTTCTTCCTTTCCAATCATCAAATGTTTTGTCTTATTGCAATGGTTAGAAGTCTAGTACCATAACATTTATTTTCTGCTTGCTGCAATCCCTTAATTTTTTTTAAACTATATACATTTTTTTTCCTTTTTTTTTTTGTGGTATGCGGGACTCTCACTGTTGTGGCCTCTCCCGTTGTGGAGCACAGGCTCCGGACGCACAGGCTCAGCAACCATGGCTCATGGGCCTAGCCGCTCGTGGCATGTGGGATCTTCCCGGACCAGGGCATGAACCCGTGTTCCCTGCATTGGCAGGCGGACTCTCAACCACTGCGCCACCAGGAAGCCCAAACTGTATACAATTTTATATTTCACACTAAACTGACATCTAGAATTTATCATCATAAGTTTAGTTACAAAAGGTAACTAAACTTCTCATTTAAAAATATGTGAACATTCTCATTTAAAAATAAAACTATTTTCACTTGTCTTTTAAGTGTATCAAATGTTATCTAAATATTATAGCACTTTGCTATCTTGCACCTTTTATTAAAAATATACTCTTCAGTGGTCAGTAATCATTTCACATTATTCTTTTTTCTACTTGAACCCATATTTCTGTTTCATTTTCTTCACAAAATTTTATTTTTATGAACTATAATTCTATTTTTGAAAATCTCATAGTGGTCTTCTTATAACATTCTGAAACAAAATAACACTTAATAATTTTTATGATTTAAAAAAGGTTTCCCATGACCATAAGGCAATAGGAGTTAAAATGCCCTTCTCAGCTTTTATTGCAATTATTATTAGTATACAACTGATAAAACAAAAGAAATGTACTACAAATTTTTATGAGATAGAGATAGTATTAGGTCATTATTAAGTGCTGAACCTTGAAAAGTGTATTAAATACTTACCTCACGATATTAAGACATAATAAAGAGTTGAAAAGAAGGAGAGAAAATTTAAAGTATAAGGAAGATAGAAGTGCAATATCAACAGCTTTTTAATAAGAAAGCCAGAAACAGAGAAAAGAGTAAATGATAGCAATACAAAAAACAAAAACTTAAGAATAATGACTAGAAATTTTCCAAAATTAAAAATACTATGTACAAGACCTTAGATTTAAAGTTATGTTACTATCACTATGTGCCAAAGAGGGTACAGGCACACATCGTTAAAGCAATGCAGAATCAATGTAAAATAATGTCCCTGGAAAATGTACAGGCAGTGAAGACAATGAAGGTCTCACCCCTTCCCCTCACCATCCTGTGGAAGGTACACTTGGAGGTGGGGGGGGGGTGGAAGAGGGGGCCTGAGTGCACATGGGAAGGACTCCAGCAGCAGAACCTGGCCCTGCCATCCCACACATCATTGGCGTGAAGGACTGGCTGGGGACATCCATGCAGCTGAAACATTGGAACTTTCTGTTCAGTGTAAGCCTGATGGAAAAATGAAGCCAATGTTTATCAAGGTTGGAAACAGCCTGTTCTTCTGTTGAGTTAACCCAGAAGTGAGTCAGCTCTCTGGTGAGCTACCAAAAGGAGAAAGAAATGTGTCTAGGTTGTCCAGGTTCATCTGTCATCATTATGATATCATTATTGTCACTATTGCTTTCCAAATTAAATGCAATGGTCAGTGTATGTGGTCTCTATTACACTGATTCTTTGAAATTTCTTAATGAATTGGAACATGCTGAATTTTTGTAAACATTTTATGAGTGCAAGTTTCTTGAATGTTTTGTTCACATCTTCAACCATTCCATTTTCCCACAATGCTCTTTGCCTCACTCTTCATCACCCAAATCCTCTTTGTCCTCTAGGACTCAGCCTGAATGTGGCTTAATAAACAGTGTTTCACTCACTTTCCATCAAAGCAATAATATACTTGCTTAAGAACCTGGACTATTATTTTTTGGCTTGGCTAAGTCTTGACTAAAGCTGTCTTTAATTCAAATCACTTATCAGAATAGTGATTGGCAATCTTGGTGTGTGTATGCAAATGTGTATAATAAATTTATAAGCTCCATGAATGCAGTCTGTCATGTTAAAGTTTTATTCCTAACACCTTATTCTGGATCTGACTTGGAGCTCAATATATAAATATAAAGAATGAATGAATCATTGAAATCACAGATATAAATTTGAGAGGAATGATTAGGGATGATGAGTTATATTTTATACACGATGAACATGAAATGGTTCTAGGACATCTACTTCAGAAGAGCAAGTAAAGGTGGGATATGTGAGTCTGGCCCTCAGAAGATAAGTCTGGGACAGAGGTGGAGATTTGAAGATGTTCAGCTTAAATTTGGCAGTAAGACCCTGGGACAGAGTAGTCCAGGAAGGGAAAACAACCAGGGATAGAATCCTGAAGCAAATTGACATGAAGAAGTGAGTGAGAAGCCAAGAGAAGAAATTGAAGAATGTTTTCTCACGCCCCTACCCCAGACAAGGTCAAGTTTCCTACACAGTCAGTCATTATTTTATTTACATATTTATCTCTTCAAAGAGTCATAGTTTAGTCATATTTGTATCCCTAGCAACTTGTGCCTAATACTCATCAAATTTAGTCTACTATGTAAATCAGTGTTTCGATGAATATAAATTTATCACTTAAATTTACCCCTTTTTTCATTTACATTTTCTCTTTCATTCCTGTTAAGAAACAGAAAGACAAGATTGTTGTAAAAGAATTTATCTCCAATCTGTTGATAGCTTGAATGTTCTCTAACCTCTAACTTTCTGTTTCTTGAAAAATATCCTTTCTTAAGATTGACTTTTTTAAATTTTTTTAGCATCTTTATTGGAGTATAATTGCTTTACAATGGTGTGTTAGTTTCTGCTGTATAACAAAGTGAATCAGCTATACATATACATATATCCCCATATCTCCTCCCTCTTCGTCTCCCTCACACCCTCCCTATCCCACCCCTCTAGGTGGACACAATAACCGAGCTGATCTCCCTGTGCTATGAGGCTGCTTCCCACTAGCTATCTATTGTACATTTGGTAGTGTATATATGTACATGCCATTCTCTCACTTTGTCCCAGCTTACCCGTCCCCCTCCCCTTGTCCTCAAGTCCATTCTCTAGTAGGCCTGCGTCTTTATTCCTTTCCTGCCCCTAGGTTCTTCAGAACCATTTTTTTTTTTAGATTCCATATATATGTGTTAGCATATGGTATTTGTTTTCCTCTTTCTGACTTACTTCACTCTTTATGACAGTCTCTAGGTCCATCCACCTCATTACAAATAACTCGATTTTGTTTCTTTTTATGGCTGAGTAATATTCCATTGTATATACGTGTCACATCTTCTTTATCCATTCATCTGTTGATGGACACTTAGGTTGCTTCCATGTCCTGGCTATTGTAAATAGAGCTGCAATGAACATTGTGGTACATGATTCTTTTTGAATTACGGTTTTCTTAGGGTACATGCTCACTAGTGGGATTGCTGGGTCATATGGATAAAAAAAGAAGATTGACTTTTTGATAAATTACTAACTTAGGTGGTGGGCAACAAGAGTAGAATAAATTAAATATATCACTGGATGACATGAATCAATAGGATTTTGCTGCCTTTTCTCTAATGCCCTTAAAACTTTAGTCCTCAAAATTGATGGGAACAAGCCGTTTAGTGAGTGAGTCACTAATAAAATTACTTATAGATGCATATATCTAATCATATAAAATGATTGCAATATTACAAACTTATTCTTGATAAAATACAGCTATGCTCTTCAGAAATTACTTTTTGATTCCAAAACCTCTCTAAGGTATGTAATCAATACTTTATTTCAAAGTTGTGGATAAAATATTCACTATATGAACTAAGAAAATAAAATCTAATTTTCAGTGATTTAAATTAAGGAAAAATAGATCACATTTTAGAAGCATGTATGTTGAACTAAGTTTGGATAAAATACATAATATCAAATATGAATCATCTTAACATAGTTAAGACTTCATCTTTCATGAAACTATTAAAAAACACAGGAATACATAAATGTAAGCGGAAAAACAAATTATACAATGTGCACTATACACACACATATTTAACAATATTTCAGAGAAAAATACACATTTAGATAAGCATCAATTTATAGAGTTTAGCTTCCTTTTTATCATTGACAAATGAAAATACATGGAACTGATGGTTGGAAGAATCTTGACAATATGTTGATGCTGTCTTTTGAGTATGAACAATCTACAAACTTATGAATACAGAAAGATTCCATGGAATTCTGGCCACACAATGAGCAAGGAGATATGAGTTCATAGGATGGTAGCAGATGCAAAAATAGTAATTAAAAAAATCAATTTAGGACTTTGAATTTAATAATGGAAGAGGAAGGTTTTCATCTAAATTTCCCATTATTTCACAAAGTTTTAAATTTCATTATTGCTTTACTCTGGCCCAAATCCCCAATCCAAGGTTGATAGCAATGTGAAATATTAACTTAAGTAGTACATTATGTGTTGAGTCAAGGTCAACATCATACCTCAGCAGGAGCCAGCTGTTAAGAAAACACAAGATGGGATTTCTAGCCCCTTTGAGTGTGTAGCTGGACATGAGTAGCCTTGTACTCACCCCTAAAAATACCATTTCCTCTCCAGACATATGTAGCAGGGATAGATCCAGGTTTAGGAAGACTAAAGCTTATACAATTTAGGCAACATAACTTCAAATTGGTAGACGGAATTATGAACCACATCTTCAAGTCTGTAGATTTTCACAAATTAGGTTCTTGGCTGGTTAACACTCACTTGCTCCCTCTTGGACCCTGGGTCTCTTCCTCAACATTGCCTCAGATTTACACAGGCAGTTGTGGATGTCTAGATGCTTGAATTTTATGTTTTTGCACATTATAAGGCCCTGATGCCCTCATATTGCCTTTTATCCATGCTGTTCCATGGCGACCACACCTGCCAGCCTCCCCATCTGATGGAAAGAACCTGGCCTCAACCAGTGAGCCGCACAGAGCCCTCACCCACTGCTGGGCACGCCTTCCTCACCTGCCTCCAAACAATGATGTTTGTGATCTATTTACTGATTTTTCTCGACAGCTCCATGAAGATTCCTCTTTCTCTGCCCTAAAGGCTGTACTTCACAGCCTCGTCTTCCCCTGGGGGCGGCCACCCAAAACACTACACAGCACACTGGTCAGAATAATACATTTGGGCTGGAAAAATGCAAGACCTGAGCTACTGCCCCATTTGCTAAATTCTGGACAAGGTTCTCCCTGGGACATACCACGGAAGAACTGTGATGCTACCAAACCTTCTCTTTTTAGGTTGGGAAACATTCTTTCGCTTTCTATTACAACTACGTAACAAAAACCTTTTCTCAAACCAAAAACAACTCATGTTTTTGTTTTGTTTTTGATTTTTAATTGCGATTTTTATTATGATATGATACACATAACCTAAAATTACCATCTTAACCAGTTTAAAGTGTAGAATTCAGTGTCATTTAGTGCATTCACAGTGTTGCACAAGCATTTCCACTGTCTAGTTTCAAAATGTTTTCATCGCCCAAAAGGAAGCCCATGCCCTTCAGTTATCACTTCTCACTACTCCTGCCCCCATACCCTAGCAACCACCAAACTGTTTTCTGTCTGTATGAGTTTCCCATTCTGGACACTTCATATAAATAGCATCATAAAACATGTAGCTTTAGTGTCTGGCTTCTTTAACTCAGCATCATATTTTCAAGGTTCATGAATGTTGTGGCATGTGTCAGTACTTCATTTCATCTTGTGACTGGATAACACTCCCTTGTATGGATAAAACGCAATTTGTTTATCTACATTTTGGCTATTGTGAATAGTGATGCTATGAACATTCTTGTACAAGTTTTTGTTTGAACACTTGTTTTCAATTCTTTTGAGTGGAAATCATGGAATAAAATAAAAAGATATAAGTATATATCATAAAAAAGTGTAAAAGGCATTGAACTAGTAGACCAGGATTCTGGTCCTGACCACAGCACTTACTAGTACAAAGTAAAGCTAAGATATATAAGTTCTTTGGGCCTTGGTTGGCCCATTTATAAAATGAGTACATTATTAGTTTTGCTTCACATCCTGCATTGGCATGAAGCTCAGAAAATGAATGTCAAAGCATATGAAAAATCACACTGTATTTTACCACCCATAAGCATGATTCTAAACTAATAGAAATAATTATGATATTATTACAGTGTGTTCTGGGTTGCCCAACTCTGCATTTCTATTGAAGCAGGAAGTCTCTCACATACATTACATTGATGATTCTCCGAAAAAATATTTGCATGGTAAAAGTGGCGCCCCAAACAGTTTAGTGTTTCCTCAATAAATTAAACATAGCATTATCAAGAGCAGTTCATTAAAAATTAAAAACTATCTGTTAGCACTGAAGACAGGTATACCTTTATAATGTCCGAATACAGCATTTTTGTGTGTTTGGCAATATACAAAAGTGTATATCTCAATGTAATAAAATATGTTCTTTAAAGATTTTTTAAATTTTTATTGGAGTACAGTTGATTTGCAATGTTGTATTCATTTCTGCTGTATAGCAAAGTGAATCAGTTATACATATACATATATCCACTCTTTCTTAGATTATTTTCCCCATATAAGCCATTACAGAGTATTGAGTAGAGTTCCCTGTGCTATACAGTAGGTCCTTATTAGTTATCTATTTTATATATAGTAATGTGTATATGTCAATCCCAGTCTCCCAATTTATCCCTCCCCTGTCCCTTTCCCCCTTGGTAACCATAAGTTTGTTTTCTACATCTGTGACTCTCTGTTTTGTTCATTTGTACCATTTTTTTAGATTCCACATATAAGTGATATTACATGATATTTGTCTTTCTCTGTCTGACTTACTTCACTCCGTATGACAATCTCCCAAGTTGCTGCAAATGGCATTATTTCATTCTTTTTTATGGCTGAGTAGTATTCCATTGTGTATATGTACCACATCTTCTTTAACCATTCATTTGTCGATGGACATTTAGGTTTCTTCCATGGCCTGGCTGCTGTAAATAGTGCTGCAATGAACTTGGTGTGCATGTATCTAAAACGTTTTAGAAAAGTTAGTGGAACACAAAGAAATGCCGTTTCAATAACATTCGGGGGTGGGGGGGGCAGTAACACAGTTTGATGGTTTATTTTTCTAAGAATGAGCCTCCACATATATCATCTCATTTAGTCTTTGTCTCAATCTAGGAGTGAACAAAGGATGATAAAACCCCCAATAACATCATTTTCTTGATGTTCAGGAATAATTTTACTGGCACAGTTCAACAGCTTTAGCAAAAGATTTGCCTGTTTCAGGAGGGCAGAAATTTAGCTTGAAAAAAAAAGAAGATAAGGAATGGGTGTGTAAAACATTTTCCATTTGCTTTCTTCAATTCAAAGAAGGGTCACAGAAGGTGGGGCTGAATGAGTGTCGCATGGTTTTGAACTTCACATGGTACCCCAAACACCACAAGCTGGATACCCGTCAATCAAAATGAAAATTATAGCCCTGAGCAGCATTTCTATCAGAGAAAAGCAAATGTTGTGATTTCTGCACTGATATCAAATTTAACTGGAATGAGTCAATAAAATGATTGTGTCATTATAAATCTGGTGCTTTTTCTTAAGGTTTGATTAGTCTAGACACCTGAGTTAAGTAATGACTGCTGTTTGATACTCCAAAGTACACTTGGCAACTTTGATTAAATATTTATGTTAAATGTAGATGACTTAAAGTAAAATGTGTTCCAATCAAGGCTCTAGCAAGCTAGATATACAGCCTCATCAGTTTCAGAGTCTTGGTGTAAGGCCATATCATTCGACGTTCAGTCAACTTGAGTGGCGCAGCCCTCCATTTCCACTCCCCGTGCGGGGGGTCACGGCAGCATTTTTTTGTGTGTGGCCGTGTCCAAGCGGCCCTGGGACACCTCAAAGAATAGACAGTAAGCGAGGTGAAGTTTGCTGTCTCTCTTCACCCCTCTTCTGTGATAGTAGAGCCCCATGTGTGCTCTCGCGTAAACAAAATTTACAGACATTTCTTAGACAAATCTAACTCACGATCTTTCCTTTTCAAAATGTCTTTAGTTCTTATCCCCAATTATTTGAGAATTAATGTGTTTCTTCAATTCAAAATATTCCTGTTGCATTTTCCTTTAAACTATGCTAAATCGATAATGCATATTTATTTACATTCTCACTGAGAGCATTAATATATACCTGATTTTTAAGGCAAGAAATTGGAAGTCATCTTGTTTTCCATATTCATTCTTCCCACACTCCATCAGGTACTAAGTGTTGTCAAATCACCCCAGTATGTTTGGATCTGTTGTATTTTTGCACCGCTCTCCCCAGACCTGCTCCCCAGGGCCATGGCTCGAGCCCAGGCCCTCATCCCTCCAACCCAGACAATGGCCACGGACAATCTATAGCTCCTGCCCTTGTGTGCATCTCTATTCTGCCCCAGTATGTCCCCATGATTTCAGAGATCTAAAGTAAATCAAATCTGATGTTATTAGTTGCTTTGGACTCACATTATACCTTTATGATTCTAAAGGCACTTCTTACATATTTATAATTCAACTATGTTTTGGCTTTTCAATTTTGTATCATATGCTACAGAAATACATAAATAATCTTTATTTTCATTTTATTTACTGAAAAAAAAGGCATGCTTGCTTTAAAAAATTCTTTTTTTTGTTTGTTTGTTTGCAGTACGTGGGCCTCTCACTGTTGTGGCCTCTTCCATTGTGGAGCACAGGCTCCGGACACGCAGGCTCAGTGGCCATGGCTCACGGGCCCAGCCACTCCGCGGCATGTGGGATCTTCCCGGACCGGGACACGAACCCATGTCCCCTGCATCGGCAGGTGGACTCTCAACTACTGCGCCACCAGGGAAGCCCAAACAGTACTTATTTTTAAATGTAAAATTGAAAGACCCCCTACCCTACGCTCACTCCCTCAAGAGTAATCAGTGTCAACAGTGCGTTGTGTCTTTCCCAGGAATTACATTTCTCCAGTGGCTTCTCAGTGCTAACAGAATGAATTACACCCTCCTCAGAACTCCTTTTTTGGACCTTCCCTCTCTTGTTCCTCACATATTGGAGCACAGACTATGATGGAAGGAACAGGCAGAATGCGTTTGAACTTGCGCCCCTGATTTGTTACTCGTATTTATTTCTCAAACTTCAGACTAAGCAACACTTCTTCTGGCAAAAAAAAAATTATTGGCTTATCTTTTGTTTAGGGCTTTTCATTTTTAAAAAAGACAGATGCTCAAATCAGCTCAAGTTGGGAAGGAGCAGTGGTTTTCAAAATACATCAGGTTATTTAAAAATAAGAATTTCAACTATGATAGATTTCATGGAAACTGGAATTAGAATGAAGGTATCTTCATCATCCCCCTACCGTTGTTTTCATTTTTATCTTACGTCATTTCTGATGCTCTCAGAAACTGGAACATTCTCAATACTTGAACATTTTTTAGTTACTGTTTCCTCATGATTTTAATTTATAGGTAATTTCGATTGCCTTGGCTCTGCTTAAAGTTACATAAGCTTTTACCTTTTGCCTTTCTGGTTGTTTCCCCAGTTTTTATATTTCCAATTACAAATTCCTAGAATAAAAATTCTGGGTACAATATACTTTTTCCCGTAGGTCATATGATATAAATTGCTTGCCAGATCCTACCTGGATTCTCCTAGGCTTAGGTGCCCACACCTTCTTAGGAGATCACGGGTGCTAAAGATGGCAATTACCCTTAGCAGGACCGTGGTGATTGTGACAGTTAATTGCATGTGTCAACTTGGCCAGGCTATGGTGTCCAGTTGTTTGGTCAAAGGCTAGTCTAGATGTTATTGTGAAGGTATTTTTTAGATGTGATTAATGTTTACAAACTTTAAGTCAGACTTGAAGGAGATTATACTCAATGTGGGGCAGTTGTGGGGGGGCACTTCATTCAATCAATCAGTTGAAAGCCTTAAGACCAAAATTAGACTTCCCAGAAAAGAAGGAATTCTGTCTCAAAACTGTAACATAGAAATCCTGCCTGAGTTTATAACCTAATGGCCCTCCTACAGATTTAAGACTCAATATTACTGAGTTTCCAGCCTGTCAGGCTGCCCTAGAAATTTCACACTTATCTGCAATCATTTGAGCTAATTGCTTAGAATAAATCTCTGTATCTATATCATCTATGTCCATATTCATATCTATATCTTTTATTATATACCCTGTCCATATTCATATCTATGTCTCTTATTATATACCCTATTGATTCTGTTTCTCTGGAGCACACTGACTGATGCAGATTATAGTACAGAGTCTGTTTCTAGAGGAACAGAGTCTTAAAGATGACTTTTCTGAATTGGTTCTTGGCTTCTGGAATTGGTTCTCTATTTTTATTTTATAACACAAAAGACACTAATGATTCTATTTCCACTGATAGTCCATGATGTGATGTAGTAAGAGATATATGCAAAATAGCACCACTAGATACTTTTAATCAAGTACTTCTAAGAGGTAAAGTTCTGAGTGACCATATATTTGATACACATGACTGCTTTTGTCCAATTTAGGACTATATTGAGATTGGCAGTTTCCTCCTAACTGTGGTGGACAAATGGGGAAAGAAAAAGAAGAGTTCAGGGCTTCAGATTCCCAGCTCAAATGCTATACAAATCACTTGAAATTTTCTATGTCTGCCCTGAAGAAAACCCTTATCTCCTTCAGCAGCAGAACTGAGACTGCTGAAAACAGAACTGGAGTTTCATCCTGTGAGTGGCTGAATTACACACAAAATGTAAGGTGTCTCTTGTTAAAGTGAGGGCATTGATTGGGAAGGACTGGGATCCCGGGAATTGGCATGGGGATCTATGGGCAGATCCTGATGAAGCTGAGGACATTGAATTAAATTTTGCTAAGTGTTGCTGAATCTTCTTTGACAGTAGAGACAGCTCAACCTCCCTGTCTGAGGAGGGTAATTCTGTTTTTCCTGCAGTACTTACCTTGCAAGCCATGGTGACTCTCCCTGGGACTCACCCCTACGACCCCTCTTTGCTTCTAGACTTATAAGCAGACTCAAGTCCTGGCAGGTCCCAAACAGATGAGATACAAAGCGTGACCCATGAGTAGATGTGCTACACTTGAAAAGAACTGCATAATTTTTCCAATTTATACAGCAGAAATACAGGGAATAGATATGGGAATGAATATTAAGGATGTAGGAAAAAGGGTGAAAGGAACATAAAATTGTATATGAGTTCACTAAGCAGAGGTCCTGAATTTAACATATAGCCAGAGGGATTAGAAAGGACTCTAACAGTGTGGTTGATTGGTTGGTTGGTTAAAACATGGACCAAGGTCTTCCCTGGTGATGCAGTTGTTGAGAGTCCATCTGCCGATGCAGGGGACGAGGGTTCATGCCCCGGTCTGGGAAGATCCCACATGCTGCGGAGCGACGGGGCCCGTGAGCCATGGCCGCTGAGCTTGCGTGTCCGGAGCCTGTGCTCAGCAATGGGAGAGGCCACAACAGTGAGAGGCCCACGTACCGCAAAAAAAAAAAACAACATGGACCAAAACGTTCCCTACACTATATAAAGTTGAAATGCCAGGGCTGCCTTTGTTTCCTGTATCCAAAGATTGGAATGCTAGAGTGGATTTATCATGTCCGACCTGTTCGCCTGCCCTAGGAGGGTCCAGAGGACACACCTTTCACTAAAACTGTGATAAATACATTTGTGAGGGAAACTGCTGGGCTCTTGAAGAACTCTGTAGATGAAAATTACAGTGAGAACGCTGCCAATGATCTGGGCTCCTTAAATGCAATGGGGATAATTGGACCCAGAGGGGCAGAGGCCAATGGGCAGTAATCAATTGTCCAAGACAAGTGGCTGTGGTTACCATAACACACAGTGGAGACAATGCTGTAATCAGAAGACTATGACTTGTAGATGACGTGTAGCTGGTCATGAAGTTTCTAGAAGAGAACTAATTGGGCAGTCTTACTTGATCTGGTCAGGAATTCTAGGTCACTTCTAAAGAGCCCCAGTCCCTCATTCAATTCCCACACGTGAGCCAGTTTGAAGATCCAGAATGCCTTGAATGAGAGGGAGGTCATGTCCCCTTGAGGAAGAGCCCTGGCACACTGCCAAAATTGATACTGTTAATCTTTCTCCCAGCCTTCAAAGGAAAATATGGCCTTTCACCAAAATCACTGTGTATCATGGAAAAGGAAATAATCAGACTCTTGAAGCATTACTAGACACTAGCTCTGAACTCATACTAACTCCAGGAGACTGAAAATGTCCACCCATCAGATTGGGGCTTCTGAAGGTCAAGAGATCAATGGAGTTTTAGTTCAGATCCATCTTACAGTGGGACCAAAGGACCTTCCAAACCCATTCTGTGGTTATTTTCCCAGTTCCAAATGCATAATTGGAATGTATTAAACCAGCACCTGGCAGAATCCTCACACTGGTTCCCTGAATAGTGGAGTGAAGGATATTATGGTGGGAAAAGCCAAGTGAAGGCCACTAGAACTGCCTCTACCTAAGAACATAGTAAGCTGAAAGCAATACTGTGTTCTTGGAGTAATTACAGACATTAGTGTCACCATCAAGGACTTGAAGAAGTCAGGGGTGGTGATTCCCACCACATCTCCATGCAACTCACCTAACCTGACCTGTGCAGAAGACAGATGTATCTTGGAGAATGACAGTGGGTTATTGTAAATTTAACTAGGTATAGCTCCAACTGCAGCTGCTGCTCTAGACATGGTTAGATTGTGTAAGCAAAAAACCATGTCCCCTCACACATGATATGCAGTTATTGATCTGGCAAATGCTTCCTTCTTGATACCAAGAAGAAGTTTGCTGAGACCTGTCAAGGTCAGCAATGTGTCTTCCTGTCCTATTTCAGGGCTTTGTCCAACTCTCCATCCGTATGTCACAATGTAGGACGTAGGGCTCTTGATCACATTTCCCTCCACAAGTTATTACACTGGTCCATTACACTGATGGAGTTATGCTGATGACCAAGATGTAGAAATTACCCTAGACTTACTATAAGACATTTGTGTGTCACAAGGTAGGAAACAAATCCAGCTAAAACTCAGAGGCCTTCCACCTCAGTGAATTTTCTAGGGGTCAGTAGTGTGGACACGTTGAGATATCCTCTCTAAGGCAAAAAGAAATTGTTGTATCTGGTCCCCTCAGTAACAAAAGAAGGAGGCACAATACCCAGTAGACCTCTTAGGATTTTGGAGACAATATATTTCTCACATAGGGGTGCTATTCCAACCCACTTTCTTCATGACCTGAAAAGCTGCTAGTTTTGGGTGAAGCCCAGAGCAGTCATGGGCTCTGCAGCAGGTTCAGGTTGCCCTAGGCCATACGATCCAGCAGATGCAGGTGTGAGTGGCAAGTAGGGGTGCTGTTTGGAGCCTGCAAGTTCCTACAGGTGAATCATAACACAGATCCTTAGGATTTTGGAGCAAAGCCCTGCCATCCTCTGCAAATAACTTCTTTTGAAAAATAGTCTTTGGCCAGCTATCAGGTCTTAGTAAAGACTGAACACTTAACCATGGCCCACCAAGTTACCATGCAAAATGAACTGCCCTTTATGAACTGGGTGTTGTCTGACCCAAGCTATAAAGTTGGGCATGAGTAACAACACTCCATCATAAAATGGAAGCTGTGATCGTATGATCCTGAAATCCCAGTCCTGGACATATATCTGGAGAAAACCATAATTTGAAGAGACACATGCACCCCAATGTTCATTGCAGCACTATTTACAGTAACCAAGACATGGAAGCAACCTAAGTGTCCATTGACAGATGAATGGACAAAGAAGATGTGGGGTGTGTGTGTGTGTGTGTGTGTGTGTGTGTGTGTGTGTGTGTGTATGCAATGGAATATTGCTCAGCCATAAAAAGGAATGAAATGTTGCCATTTGCAGCAACATGGATGGACCTAGAGATTATCATACTAAGTCAGAGAAAGACAAATATCATATATCACTTATATGTGGAATCTACAAAAAATGATACAAATGAACTTATTTACAAAACAGAAACAGACTCACGGATATAGAAAACAAATTTATGGTGACCAAAGGGGAAAGTGGGAGGAAAATAAATTAGGAAATTGAGAATAACATATACAAACTATATATAACATAGATAAACAAGAACCTACTGTATAGCATAGGGAACTATGCTTGCTTAATATTTTGTAATAACTTATATGGGAAAAGAATCTGAAAAAGAATATATATATATATATATATATATATATAACTGATTCACCTTGCTGTACAGCAGAAACTAACACAACATTGTAAATCAATTATACTTCAATAAAAATAAATTTTAAAAAACAAATAAAATAAAATAGAAGCTGTGTAAATTAAATTGGACCCAAGCAAATCCTGAGTACATAAGTAAGATGCATGAGGATGTGGTCCAAATGCCCATGGCCCACATTTATCTTATGTAACTTTCTCTCTTCCAGCTCCCAGCTATGCCCTCAGGAGGAAGTTCTTATGATCAGTTAACTGGGATAGAGAAAACCCAGGTCTGGTTTACAGATGGTCCTGCACAATATGCAGGCACCACCTGAAAGTGTACAGCTGCGGCCCTGCAGCCCCTCTCTGGAACACCCCTGCAGAACAGTATGAAGGGAAATCCTCTCATGGGGCAGGACTCTGAATAGTGCACCTGGCTGTGCACTGCACTTAGTAGAAATGGCCAAGACGTGTGATTGTTTACTGATTCAAGGCTGTGGTCTATGACTTGGTTGGATGGTCAGGAACTTGGAAGAAATGTAATAGGAAAATCGGTGACAAGGAGGTCTAAGGAAGAGGTATGTAGGTAGGAGTCTTTGTATGGGCAAAAGGTATGAAGGTATTTATGTCCCACTTGAATATTCTTCAAAGGATGATCTAACCAGAAGATCTAATAATCAGGTGGATGGATGACCTATTCTGTTGGCATCAGTCAGCATCTTTCCCTGGGTACTTCTGTCATCACCCACTGGGCTCATGGACAAAGTAGTACAGCTGACAAGGATGGAGATGTGTTCTCAGCAACACAGATGTTCACTTGCCAAAGCCAACCTGGCTATAGCCACCACTGAACACCAAATCTGCCACAGCAAATACTGAGTTTCTGATAGGACAGCATTCCCCAGGATGCTCAGCCAGCCACCTGGTGCCAGCTTGATTACACTGGTCTCTTTCACCATGGACAGGGCAGTGTTTTGTTCTGACTGGAATACACAGAGTCTGGATATGAATTTGCATTCCCTGTGCAAAACACTTTTGTCTAAACTATCATCTGAGAACTTACAGAATGCCTTATGAACTGCCATATTACACACAGTATTGCTTCTGATCAAGGAACCTACTTCACAACAAAGTAAGTTCAGCAATGGTCCCGTGCTTATGGAATTCATTGATTTTTACCTTGTTTCCCACCACCCTGAAGCACCATCCTGGTTTGATACAATGGTGGAACCACCTTTTGAAGACTGAGTTATAGCACCACCTAGGTGGTAGTAGCTTGTAGAACTAGGGCAAGCTTCTCCAGAAGGCTGTATACACTCTGAATCAGGTGGATAGAGACATACATATATAGATATATTATTCCTTTGCTAAGCTATATGGTTTTAAATGCCTGGAGCAATAAATAATGACCTGAGTGTTTATGATTTCAATATATTAAAGTATATTTCCAGAGGACCTTCAAGATGGTGGAGGAGTAAAATGCGGAGATCACCTTCCTCCCCACAAATACACCAGAAATACATCTACATGTGGAACAACTCTTACAGAACACCACCTGAATGCTGGCAGAAGACCTCAGACTTCCCAAAAGGCAAGAAACTCCCCCACGTACCTGGGTAGGGCAAAAGAGAAAAGAAAAAACAGTGACCAAAGAATAGGGACAGGACCTGCACCTCTGGGAGGGAGCTGTGAAGGAGGAAAGGTTTCCACACACTAGGAAGCCCCTTCACTGGCAGAGACGGGGTTTCCGGGGGGAGTTTTGGAGCCACGGAGGAAAGCGCAGCAACAGGGGTGCAGAGGGCAAAGCAGAGAGGTTCCCGCACAGAGGATCAGTGCCAACCAGCACTCACCAGCCTGAGAGGCTGTGCAGCCCACTACTGCCAGGGTCCCGTGATCCAGGGACAACTTCCCCGGGAGAACACACGGCACACCACAGGCTGTTGCAATGTCACGCGGGTCTCTGCCGCCATAAGTTCACTCTGCATTCCGTACCCCTCCTCCCCCGCAGCCTGAGTGAGCCAGAGCCGCCTAATCAGCTGCTCCTTTAACCCCGTCCTGTCTGAGCAAAGAACAGATGCCCTCAGGCGACCTACAGAGGCAGGGCCAAATCCAAAGCTATACCCCAGGAGCTGTGCGAACAAAGAAGAGAAAGAGAAATCTCTCCATGCAGCCTCAGGAGCAGTGGATTAAATCTCCCCAATCAACTTGATGTACCCTGCATATCTGGAATACCTGAATAGACAACGAATCATCCCAAAATTGAGGTGGTGGACTTTGGGAGCAACTGTAGACTTGGGGTTTGCTTTCTACATCTAATTTGTTTTTGGTCTTATGTTTATCTTATCTTAGTATTTAGAGTTTAGTATCATTGGTAGATTTGTTTATTGATTTGGTTGCTCTCTTCCTTTTGTTTTTTATATATATAGATATATATTTGGGTTTTTTTTCTCTTTTTGTGAGTGTGTATGGGTATGTTTCTTTGTGTGATTTTGTCTGTATAGCTTTGCTTTTACCATTTGTCTTAGGGTTCTGTCTGTCCATATTAATTTTTTTTTAGTATAGTTTTTAGCGCTTGTTATAGTTGGTGGATTTGTTTTTAGGTTTGGTTGCTCTCTTCTTTCTTTCATTTTTATATTACTTTTTAATTTTTAATATTTTTTTCTTTTTTATTTTAGTAACTTTATTTTATTTTATTTATTTATTATTTTTTTTCTCCCCTTTCTTCTGAGTCATATGGCTGACAGAGTCTTTGTGCTCTGGTTGGGTGTCAGGCCTGTGCCTCTGAGGTGGGAAAGCCAAGTTCAGAACATTTGTCCACCAGAGACTTCCTGGCTCCATGTAACGTCAAACAGCAAAAGATCTCCCAGAGATCTCCATCTCAAAGCTAAGACCCACCTCCACTCAATGACCAGCAAGCTACAGTAATGGACACGCTATGCCAAACAACTAGCAAGACAGGAACACAACGCCACCAATTAAAAGAGAGGCTGCCTAAAATCATAAGGTCACAGACACTCCACAACACACCACCAGACATGGTCCTGCCCACCAGAAAGACAAGATCCAGCCTCATCCACCAGAACACCGAAACTAGTCCCCTCTACAAGGAAGCCTACACAACCCACTGAACCAAACTTAGCCACTGGGGGCAGACACCAAAAACAACAGGAACTACGAACGAGCAGCCTGTGAAAAGGAGACCACAAACACAGTAAGTTAACCAAAATGAGAAGACAGAGAAACACACAGCAGATGAAGGAGCAAGGTAAAAACCCACCAGACCAAACAAATGAAGAGAAAATAGGCAGTCAACCTGAAAAAGAATTCAGAGTAATGATAGTAAATATGATCCAAAATCTTGGAAATAGAATGGAGAAAATACAAGAAACATTTAACAAGGACCTAGAAGAACTAAAGAGCAAACAAACAATGATGAACAACACAATATATGAAATTAAAAGTACTCTAGAAGGAATCAATAGCAGAATAACAGAGGCAGAAGAACGGATAAGTGACTTGGAAGATAAAATAGTGGAAATAACTACTGCTGAGCAGAATAAAGAAAAAAGAATGAAAACAATTGAGGGCAGTCACAGAGACCTCTGGGACAACACTAAATGCACCAACATTCGAATTATATGGTTCCCAGAAGAAGAGAAAAAGAAAGGGACTGAGAAAATATTTGAAGAGATTATAGTTGAAAACTTCCCTAATATGGGAAAGGAAATAGTCAATCAAGTCCAGGAAGTGCAGAGAGTCCCATACAGGATAAATCTAAGGAGAAATATGCCAAGACATGTATTAATCAAACTATCAAAAATTAAATACAAAGAAAAATATTAAAAGCAGCAAGGGGAAAACAACAAATAACACACAAGGGAATCCCCATAAGGTTAACAGCTGATCTTTCAGCAAAAGCTCTGCAAGCCGGAAGGGAGTGGCAGGACATATCTAAAGTGATGAAAGGGAAAAACCTACAACCAAGATTACTCAACCCAGCGAGAATCTCATTCAGATTTGACAGAGAAATTAAAAGCTTTACAGACAAGCAAAAGCTAAGAGAATTGAGCACCACTAAACCAGCTATAAAACAAATGCTAAAGGAACTTCTTTAGGCAGGAAACACAAGAGAAGTAAAAGATCTACAATAACAAACCCAAAACAATTAAGAAAATGGTAATAGGAACATACATATTGATAATTATCTTAAATGTAAATGGATTAAATGCTCTAACCAAAAGACATAGACTGGCTGAATGGATACAAAAACAAGACCCATATATATGCTGTCTACAACAGACCCACTTCAGACCTAGGGACACATACTGACTGAAAGTGAGGGGCTGGAAAAAGGTATTCCATGCCAATGGAAACCAAAAGAAAGCTGGAGTAGCAATTCTCATATCAGACAAAATAGACTTTAAAATAAAGACTATTACAAGAGACAAAGAAGGACACTACATAATGATCAAGGAATTGATCCAAGAAGAAGATATAACAATTGTAAATATTTATGCACCCAACATAGGAGCACCTCAATATGTAAGGCAAATGCTCACAGCCATAAAAGGGAAAATCGACAGGAACACAACCATAGTAGGGGACTTTAACATCCCACTTTCACCAATGGACAGATCATCCAAAAAGAAAATAAATAAGGAAACACAAGCTTTAAATGAGACATTAAACAAGATGGACTTAATTGATACTTATAGGACATTCCATCCCAAAACAACAGAATACACTTTCTTCTCAAGTGCTCATGGAATATTCTCCAGGATAAAGGAGATCAAACACCATGATCAAGTAGGGTTTATCCCAGGAATGCAAGGATTCTTCAATATAGGCAAATCAATCAATGTGATAAACCATATTAACAACTTGAAGCAGAAAAAACACATGATCATCTCAATAGACGCAGAAAAGGCTTTCAACAAAATTCAACACCCATTTTTGATAAAAACTCTCCAGAAAGTAGGCATAGAGGGAACTTACCTCAACATAATAAAGGCCATATTTGACAAACCCACAACCAACATCATTCTCAATGGTGAAAAACTGAAACCATTTCCTCTAAGATCAGAAACAAGACAAGGTTGTCCACTCTCACTACTATTATTTAACATAGTGTTTGAAGTTCTAGCCACAGCAATCAGAGAAGAAAAGGAAATAAAAGGAATCCAAATCAGAAAACAAGAAGTAAAGCTGTCACTGTTTGCAGATGACATGATACTCTACATAGAGAATCCTAAAGATGCTACCAGAAAACTACTAGAGCTAATCAATGAATTTGGTAAAGTAGCAGGATACAAAATTAATGCACAGAAATCTCCTGCATTCCTATACACTAATGATGAAAAATCTGAAGGAGAAATTAAGGAAACATTCCCATTTACCACTGCAACAAAAAGAATAAAATACCTAGGAATCAACCTACCTCAGGTGACAAAAGACCTGTATGCAGAAAACTATAAGACACTGATGAAAGAAGTTAAAGATGATACAAACAGATAGAGAGATATACCATGTTCTTGGAATGGAAGAATCAACATTGTGAAAATGACTCTACTACCCAAAGCAATCTATAGATTCAATGCAATCCCTATTGAATTACCAATGGCATTTTTCACAGAACTAGAACAAAAAATTTCACAATTTGTATGGAAACACAAAAGACTCTGAATAGATACAGCAATCTTGAGAAAGAAAAATGGAACTGGAGGAATCAGGCTCCTGGACTTCAGAGTACACTACAAAGCTACAGTAATCAAGACAGTATGGTATTGACACAAAAACAGAAATATAGTTCAATGGAACAGGATAGAAAGCCCAGAGGTAAACCCATGCACATATGGTCACTTTATTTTTGATAAAGGAGGCAAGAATATACAATGGAGAAAAGACAGTCTCTTCAGTAAGTGGTGCTGGGAAAACGGGACAGCTATATGTAAAAGAATTAAATTAGAACACTCCCTAACACCATACACAAAAATAAACTCAAAATGGATTAAGGTCCTAAATGAAAGGCCAGACACTAGAAAATTCTTAAAGGAAAACATAGGCAGAACACTCTAGGACATAAATCACAGCAAGATCATTTTGACCCACCTCCCAGAGAAATGGAAATAAAAACAAAATAAGCAAATGGGACCTAATGAAACTTAAAAGCTTTTGCATGGCAAAGGAAACTGTAAACAAGACGAGAAGACAACACTCAGAACAGGGGAAAATATTTTCAAATGAAGCAGATGGCAAAGGATCAACCTCCAAAATTTACAAGCAGCTCATGCAGCTCAATATCAAAAAAACAAACAACCCAATCCAAAAATGGTCAGAAGATCTAAATAAACATTTCTCCAAAGAAGATATACAGATTGCCAATAAACACATGAAAGAATGCTCAACATCACTAATCATCATTAGAGAAATGCAAATCAAAAGTACAATGACGTATCACCTCACACCAGTCAGAATGGCCATCATCAAAAAATCTACAAACAATAAATGCTGGAGAGGGTGTGGAGAAAAGGGAACTCTCTTGCACTGTTGGTGGGAATGTGAATTGATACAGCTACTCTGGAGAACAGTATGGAAGTTCCTTAAAAAACCAAAAAATAGAACTACCATATGACTCAGCAATCCCACTACTAGGCATATACCCTGATTAAACCATAATTCAAAAAGAGTCATGTACCACAATGTTCATTGCAGCTCTATTTACAATAGCCAGGACATGGAAGCAACCTAAGTGTCCATCGACAGATGAATGGATAAAGAAGATGTGGCACATATATACAATGGAATATTACTCAGCCATAAAAGGAAACAAAATTGAGCTATTTGTAGTGAGGTGGATGGACCTAGAGTCTGTCATACAGAGTGAACTAAGTCAGAAAGAGAAAAACAAATACTGTATGCCAACACATATATATGGAATCTAAAGAAAAAAAAAAAGGTTCTGAAGAACGTAGGGGCAGGACAGTAATAAAGACACAGACATAGAGAATGGACTTGAGGACACAGGGAGGGGGAAGGGTAAGCTGGGACGAAGTGAGAGAGTGGCATGGACATATATACACTACCAAATGTAAAATAGATAGCTAGTGGGAAGCAGCCACATAGCACAGAGAGATCAGCTCGGTGCTTTGTGACCACCTAGAGGCGTGGGATAGGGAGGTTGGGAGGGAGACGCAAGAGGGAGGGGATATGGGGATATATGTATAGCTGATTCCCTTTATTATAAAGCAAAAACTAACACACCATTGTAAAGCAATTATACTCCAATAAAGATGTTAAAAAAAACTATATGGGAAAATATCTGAAAAATAATATATATATATATATGTGAATTACTTCATTGTATACCTGAAACTAACACAACATTGTAAATCAACTATACTTCAATAAAAAAATTAAAAAGTAAAAAAAGTGTATATTTCTAACTGAAACATTTTTATAATTTGTTTTGGAGGCAAAATTATAAATGTAATAGTTTGATGATTTAAGCCAAGGAAGGCTAATATAATTTTTGAGATACAATATGGATATTATGTCATGGAACAGGAACATTATAGTCCATTTTCAGACACTAAAATGTTCTGCTGACCTGACCTGTTCTTTGCTGATGATTCAGATGTAAGAATGATGAAGTGAACTGGCTGGAATTAGAGAACAATGAAAAGGAGGACAGAGTTGATGAGAGTGATTAAGGGAAGTGCAGAAGTTCTACATAATAACAGCTGAGTACTAAAAATAGGATCAACTACATAATTCAATTCTGACCACTACTGACGATTGAACTTGATTTTAGTTTTCAATCCTTTCATTTAATACTATATCCTTTTTTACATGTGAACAACACTCCAGTATAGTAAATCACGAAATGGGAATGAAGCCTGTAATTTTAATTAACATACTTTAGAATGTTTCTGATTTGTATGCATAGGATCAAATTTTCATTTACCGTGAGCTGTTTTTTCCATTCTCATGAAATGTTTGACATAAACATTTCTTTCTTTAATACAATACTAAATATTTAATAAAATGCATTACATTTTTAGTATGACTTGCCAGGAATTTTTCTCCCTACAAATATTCGTATAATGGAAACTAAAACTCACAGCCAGATTCAGTTTCAATCAACAGGTAGAAGTAAGCATTTTTGTTATTATTTCATAGCAAACGATGAATGTCACTCATCTTTCCTCCTGGCTCTCTCACTGCCTTATCTGGGCTCTGGGTGAGCACAGATACTCACGGGTCCTCATTTGGGGTGCAAGCATAGGGCACTAGCAATACTTAAGTGAGGATTAGAAATAAATTTACAACCTGAAGAGAGGCTATTTAAATTTTTTTTTCTTTTCCTTTGGTTAGATAGAGAACAATGTTATCTGCTGATTTCATAGCAAATAGAGGTTCTAACTGATCTTGACTCCAGTGCCTGATGCACCTAGAGTGCATCAGTGCATCTTCTATTAGCCAAACTTACTATCCATTCGCCTATTCACTCATCCATTTATTCTGCCAACTGGACATGTAAACAGAGAGTTAACCAAACAAAGTACAATAAATCACCTCACCAGGAGATCTCTGAGAATGGGATCATGTTTAACTTGTTTTGTACACCCTGGACCTAGAGGGCACTCAATACCTGCTTTCTGCCTTTTATGGCCATTAATAAATGGCCATTTTTAGGAAATATAGGAAATGGCCATTTTCTTATATTTCCATTCATGGAAATATAGGAAAAAAGGAGATGATAAACACTTAAAATGGTATATTCTTCTCTCTCTCTCTCTCTCTCTCTCTCTCTCTCTCTCTCTCTCTCTATATATATATATATATATATATATATATGTATACACACACATATACATATACAGAGATGTATAAATATACATTATCTTATATATTATACATATAAAGTTGTTAGCATCTTTTTGCTATTATAAATAATGCTAAAACATGTATCTGTACACAAAATTAGGGAAAATTACTGAGAGAGGAATTGTTTCACCAAAGCCTATGCAAAATTTTAAGATTTGTTCATATATATTCCCAAATGTCTCTATAAAATATTTCTGCCATTCCCAAATGTCTCTATAAAATATTTCTGCCACATTCGATTCCTCCAATAACTGCATCACAGTCTAACCAAGACGCTTTCCCCATTTTTCCAAACAATGGTTTACTTTGCAGGGTAAAGTGAGCAGTCAGGGACGTAGACCTTATGTTTCATTTTTCAATTAAAATTTCTTTAATCACTACAGAGCACAAATATCTAACATGCCATTCCATTGGGGAAAGGGGTGGTTAATTTGTTATTAACCCCTGATGGATTTTTAAAAATCAGAAGAAGTAATTTAAACACCTGTTCAAATTATTTGCAGATGAAGAGAGAAAGGGGATGTTTCCACATATATATGGCTCCATGTGCTGAATCAGATAGAGAAGAGAGAGTTAAAGCCAAAGGACCTGCCAAAGTGAGCACGATATCTAGCTGCAAATTGCATTTCCTGTGTTTACTGTGGTTGTTCGCTTTAACAGGAAAAGGGCTGCCATTTTCTTCACTAATAATCCAGGCTGTCCCACTTTACCTACTCCTCAAGCTTTCTTCTCTCAGTGAAAAAGGAATGTGATACTTCTCTTCATTTGCTTCCCAGCTGTTTGCATCTTCTTCCTGCCCCTCTCGTGCTGAGCCAGGAGGAGCTGGTACAATTTTGCTATACTTTCCTTTAAATTACATGGCCAACAGTATTCTCCCTTTCAAGAAGTGAATCAGCATTTACTAGGCTCTTTCCTAATCTATTTCTCCCATAAATTGGCCAAAGTTTCAGTGCATGGTTGCCACCCTCCCTGGTGCCTATGTCAAAAGCCTTTACCCCGTCCATCATTTGCTCACTGTGTTGTTACCACCTTGTAGAAGCCTCTTGACTACACCAATCAGCTACTGTAATATTCCAAGACCTTTCCACAGGCTCCATATTGGTTTTTTGTTTTGTTTTTGTTTCATACTAGAATTACTTGAACTCTATGCAGGTCTTATGATTGAATCAAAAGCTGGATACTTGAATTCTTACCAGTATCTCTCCTCAGTTTCCCTTTGGGTGTTGTTAGTGAGACTCGCCTATTCATTTTGAATCACTGGGTTAGCGGGCCAGTAGAATGAGTGGAGAAGACAATAAACAGGGGTCTAACAATCTAGAGCAGGGAAGTTTATGTTTTCATAATTTTCCAGAGAAACTCAGCCTATTTTTAGTTAATCTTCTATTGATCCACTGATGCCTATTTTTTGAGCCCTGTTTTTGATGATGGAAGAGGTAATAAGACAGAAAAAGTCCCTTTCCTTATGGGAGCTATTTTGAAGGGGGTGTACAGTAGAGATTATCAGTAGAAGTTCATACAGAAACAAACAACGTAATTTTAGTTAGAAACAAGGGCCATAAAGAAATAATTTCAGAGATACATAGTGATAAGATGAGGATTAAAATGTGTTGAGAGAGAGTATATTTTTTAAAATATGCTTTTTTTAAGATAACTCTACCCTCTGGGTGACAGCATATATTGAAAACTGGATGCAGAAAGCGGAAGAGAACTCAAGGAACATCAATAATTTACATGCTCAGAAGAATAGAAAAGGTTCTGCATTGATTACACAAAGAAAAAAAGAGGAAGAGGAAGAAGAAAGAAGAGTAGGAGGACAGGAAAAAGGAAGAGGAAGGGAAGGGAAAGGGAAACATTTTGAGAGGTTTTTAGTTCATTGATATTCAAAATATGAGCAGTTTTTTAAAATATATAAGTAAATAAATAAAACTTGTCAGTGATATAATACAGAGATAGAAATAATCAGGGAAACGCCAATGAAAACCACAGTGAGGACTTCTGTGGCGGTCCAGCGGTTAAGCCTCCGTACTTCCACGGCAGGGGGTGCCAGTTTGATCCCTAGTTGGGGAACTAAGACCCTGCATGCTGCATGGTGTGGTGAAAAAAAAAAACACACACCACAATGAGATATCACCTCATACCTGCTAGAATTACTATTATCAAGAAGAAAAGAAATAAGTGCTGGTGTGGATGTGGAGGAAAGGGAAGTTTTGTTCATGTTGGTGGGAATGTAAATTGGTGCAGCCACTATGGAAAACAGTATGGAGGTGCCTCAAAAAATCAAAAATATAACTACCATATGATCCAGCAATCCCACTTTTGGGTAAATATCTGAAGGAAATGAAATCACTGTCCAAAGAGACCTCTGCATCCCCATGTTCACTGCATTATCCATTATGTATAATATATACACATATATTCACTGCAGCATTATTCATTTTTCATCCATTGACAGACACTAAATTTGTGTCTATGTCTTGTGAATAATATAATAATAATATTGTGAACACTATTGGGGTTGGGGGTGGGTTGGGGAAATGGGGAGATGTTGGTCAAAGGGTACAAATTTTCCATTATAAAATGAATACATTCTGGGGATCTACTGTACAGCATGGTGACTATAGTTAACAGTACTGTATTATACACTTGAAAGTTGCCAAGAGTAGCTTGGCATGAGTATCTTGAGTGTTCTCACCACACACACACCAAAAAAATGGTAACTAAGTGAGGTGATGGCTATGTTAACTAAACTCTTTGGGATGATCATTTTACAATATATATATATATCAAGCCATCATGTTGTACATCTTAAGCTTACACAGTGTTACTTGGCAATTATATCTCAATAAAGCTAAGGGGAAAAGGAAATGTTTTAAAGACACCAAGTGCTGAAGACATATTTGTGAAAAATAAGAATGCAAAGTATCAATTAATATATTTAAGCCTTGAATTCAAAAAAATTGTTTTCAAGTATTTGTCTTTTCAGATGACATGGGTATTTCAACATAGAAGATAGCTTGGTACTTAAGTTGTCCTTTTCAATCCTGGTGTTTATTTCATTCTTATATTTCTTAAAGAGTAAAGCAAGATCAAATACAAGTCGATTATTTTAAAGAAGGTAACGGCTGCCAAAAAGATTTTAAAAAGAAAGAAAGAAAATAAAGATTTTGCCAGATGCATTGTTTCCCTTGAGGAAAGGGAAGATAACACCTGAAATACATCAAGGAATTGTTAATGATTTCTTTGAAAAAAATATTTTAAGATGTGAGTGTTGAAATAGGAAATGTATATGGAAATTCTCTTTTTCCTGTTGATTCTTTTCTCATTCCCAAGCTATCCTTCAGAAAAATAAAACTAAAAAATTTCATAATTAAAAAAAAAAGAATGCAAAGTATCTCAATGAATTTTATCTTGATTACATGTTTAAAAAATATATACTCAGTAATATATATTATATATTATATTATAATATATAATAATAATTACCAACAGAAAGCTGTGTTGAACTTCATAAGTACCCTTTCCTCCTTGTGAGTCTATGTTCAGTTCTCCCTCATCACTGACATCCTCGTGCAAGCAAGCCTGGTTGGGAAAAACCTGAAAAGAGGGCAAAGGGGAATATGAGACACACACATAGGAAGAGGGACTTAGCTTCTATAGATAGACTCACAGTTTCTTCCTGCCCCTTATAATTAAATACTAAATAGGTTAGAGAGAGTGCCAAATTATATGCCTTTTGAGACACTCAAGAGCCAACATAGTTTCAAGGAAAAAGAACAAAACTCCTTTACTTACCATTTTAAACCAGATGTCCAAACACCTATTAATTAATGAACAAAGGAAGTTGACCAGGATTATTTTTTATAAACCTACAAAAAGTTAACATTTTAGAATGAGATAGAATTTTATTTGAATGACTTATTTATGATGTATTACATATGCCTGAGGTAATAACTACATTAAACTCATTCATTTTCCTTTTGCCCAGTTGCTTCATAAACCTCTGCCCATGTCCTCTGTGGGTGTGTGCTTGTTTGGATGCTCGCATGTGTCGAATGCTCTCGTGATTCAGGAAACTGCCTCACCTCCCTTTTCATTCTTCCCTCTTCCTCTCCCTTCCGACTTCTTTCTCTTTTTCTGCCTCTTTTACCCTTAAAGTACCAGTGTGTTACAAGTATGTGTTTTGTTTGTTACCAGTTCAGAGCAAATGACAGTCGTTGATGACCATGCCATGGTTTTACCTCAGCTTAATCATATGAACCAGTGGAGAGAGATATTTTTTCAGGGTCATTTGATGATGAGGAAAGGTAATAACATGATTTCATCTGTTCTGTATTCAGGGTCACATTTATTTCACTTTCCCACTTGCAATTGCTATGTTTGTGAAAGAATGATAATTTTACACTATTTCTTGCACTGGAGAAGATTAGTAACATATAATTGTTCTATTCAGTAAGCAGCATGTAAGTTTTCATAACACAGAAAAGCAAGAGATAGTTACATAATAATAAACAACTGAAAATGGAATGTGCTGTGTGTACCAGTGAACCTAGAGAGAGTGTCCATTCATCCACTGATACAGCAACTTACTGCCTACAAAGCACTATTAAACTTCATTAAAAACTATGAAGGGTATGTTTGCTTGAAAGTACAGACCTTTGAAAAATCTAGTGGGACATACCAACCCTTTGTGTGTGTGATGTAGGGGAGCAACCGGAGCTCAAAATTTAAAGATAATTAATGTTTATGTTAGTGCAAGGAGGGGGGAAAATAAAACAATTTACTCAGTATAGTTAAACTTAAATTAAGTAGCCTGAAGGTAATCCACTAACTCCTGGAACTTATATATTTCCTACTTATTAAGGAGTTGACAAGTTTTACTTTAATACAATTACCAGTATCTGGGGATATCTGCATTTGGGTAATTACAAAATCAAATCTATTTAGAATAATAATAATCAAATAATTAAAATATTTCTGGATAAGTAGGGAATATTGCAGGATTTAAGATATTTTTGAAAATACACATAAATGAATACCACTAAAATCTTTAAGAAGACATCTAAAATCTATAAGAAGATAATTTTTCTTTTTTTTTTTTTTTGGCCATGCCACACTGCATGTAGGATCTTAGTCCCCCGACCAGGGATCAAACCTGCACCCCCTGCATTGGAAGCACAGAGTCTTAACCATTGGACTGCCAGGAAGTCCCAAGAAGACATGTAAATACTAAATCATTTACTTATTTATATAATGTTTACTAGGTACTAAAGAAGCTGTGGTAAACAAAGCATAGGACTCTCAGATTTATTATTTTACGGTAATTAAAAATAATGTGCTCTAAGCAGTAATGCTGCAAAGGAGAAGTGTTGGTGCTACAGAAATGTACATGTAACCTCCTACTCATGGAATAACTCATGTTATCAGGCACCTCAAGCTTAGTTCAAGGAGTAAATCTTCATGTTCCATATTGGAAAAGCATAGGCCCATTGCAATATTTGTCACTAATGCCCACCAGTCGAGCCACATCCCATCCATACCCCGTCACAGGGAGCAGGAGTATTGCCAGAGGAAACGCAACAAGCCAGGAAACTTCACTGGCAACTGAGAGGTAAATGTAACTGGAATTTCCAGCCACAGATCTGGCCATGATCTTGCGGGATCTTAGGATTTATGAATTGCTTCATTTGTCCATCAATATTGGGAACGCCTCCAGATGAACCTTAAATATGACATAGATCTAAATATATCTCGCCACAAGAGTATACAAATTTGAAGAGTCCCAGCCAAGACTATAAAACTCTGTGAAACAGATGCTACTAAATGATTTAAGAGAAAAGAAGACTCATAGTGTCTCTGAGAGACAGACGCAGCAACTGTTTTGAAGGCCCGTCCCCAAGAAAAAAAGAAGAGAAGAATGACCTCCAAGGTAACTTTAGAAAGAGACCTTGGACCAGGGGTCCTTAATGGTATCCAGTAAAACTCACTGGGATTCTACTTGAGTATCCTTATCAAGATCCCGCAACAGAGAATGCTGTTCTGGGCTACCATGCCACAATCACTTTTCTTTACAGAAGACATCTGCCAAAAATGGACATTGTCGGAGGTTACATTCTGAAAAGTAATTTAGATAAAGTTTCCTCCAGTTATACAGAGACAGCAAGTAAAAATCTCCTCCTAAAATTCTTATCAGTTGTTGATTTCCTCTCCTACTGAGTTAGACCATTATTTTATTTACGACCCATATTTTTTCCCATTTATCAGATTGTGTGTGTGTGTGTGTGTGTGTGTGTGTGTGTGTGGCGTCAGCTTACCTTGTCAGTCAAGCAGTTTTACCCTCAACTCAGTCGAGTTCCAAACACTGTACAGACTCAGACGAGCAAATTGGTTTCCTGCCCCAGAAGACTCCTTGTGTTGTGGTTTGTGAGCAGGGGCAAGGCAAGTTCATGGCGATCTATTAGTTAGAGATTAAAGGGTCACTTCTATAATACAGACTCAGTCAAGGAGCTTCCTAGAATGGCGAGGAGCTTCTGAATAAATCCATCTTCAGAAATTCTTCTGGATTAAAAGTCATAAATTCCGTGGATCAATTCAAATATGTGAATTTAACATAAATCATTAAAAATGACCATTGGATCTTTAATGTTTATGGGTGGCATATTAATTAGGAAGACACACTTTGGGAGGAAGATTAACATATATTTTATCTTTCTTCAGATTATTACTAAAACCAGCTTTTAAAAAACATTATAATATTTGATATTAATTATTGAGTACTTGATAAAACCAAATTTGCAAAAAATATATTTGACACAAATTAACACAGATTTAAGTTATTAACATAAAATGCAAAAATTGTCTTTGTTTCTTACCTGGAAGTATCATCAGTTTTTAAAGAGAACATTAAAAATGTTAGGTATGGTAGCTATTTTCTAAAAGTTAAATGTGTTTGTAAGAAATACACCACTTATTAGGCATGACCTAAAGAATAAAAGTAAAGTAACAAACACATAATTACCCTGGAAAATAAAGGGCACCAGTAAAAAAGAATAATTAGGTATTGTATTTAGTCTTATTCAGATTATTGAAGAGATATTTCAGTATTAAATAATTCAATGATATCATGAAATAACAATTTAACTGTGTGTGTTTTGTATGGCATTTCAAATAATATAAACATTGACAGAGTTGATACATGTGTCTCTCAAGCTATACTTACTTGAGAGAGAGTAATGGGGAGAAATCATTTCTTACAATACTCATGAGATTGAATTCTTCATACCCTAAAACTATTGCAAAAAGCCCTTATGTTTTAGCCCTGTGTATAGTTCAAGTCAATTAAACTAGTGGATAAATAAGTAATTCTTCCTGTAAATAATTGAAAGAGGTTTATTTGGCTAGAATCACATTTCCTCTATGTGAGTGATTCTCTATGTTGGATATATAACCTATTACCTTTCATCTTAAAACAAGAAAACACTGCCAAAGATGTATCCATTAAAAATAATTACTAGGTTATTTTGTCAAATATGTATAAATTTGTATATTTCCCTTATTAATGCATTAATAAAATTAATACCTCTCTCCCTCCCTCTTTCTCTCCACACGCACACATATATGAATGAACAAATCTAAACACCTACCTTTAGGAATGTACTTATGATTACTTTATTTCAAAGAAAACCGTAAATAATTCTATAGAATTTTGTTATTATATCTATGTTCTTATTTAATTTATGACCAAAGTAATCCAGCCTCTTGGATCCCCCCCAAATCAACTCTTTTACATATTAGTTTTATCATATTAGAACTCAATAAAAATATTATTTGACCAACTATATAAATCAAATACACTCTTGGTTTTAGGGAGGAGGAATGTAAACAGCTTTAATTCAGGGAGAGGGGATCATATAAACAATGACAGGAGAGTGGCACAGGCAGACACATCCAGGAATAATTAAATAATAAGTATTCCCTACTTTGTCCATTGACTTGAGAGCCTCCAGTAGTGTAAGAATGGCCCAGTCTGGTCCCCCCACATGTCTGCATGAGGCCTCTTTGCTCACTGGAAAGCATTCGGATGAGAGTCATTTCCAGAACTGATCAGTCATAAATGAGCTCTTGAAAAGGCCATTACCTTGGAGAAGTGGTATAGAAGGTAGAGTCTATGAAGGAGGCTATGATATTGGCCAAAGGGAGGCCAACGAGTCCCAAGTGGAGGTAAGTGGACTCAGATAACTCAGGGCTTAGTCTATGAACCTGACTTAAACGTTACAGGGTACAGGATACACTATACCATTTACACTATTCATTATACAGGATAATACAGTCTATATTATAGAGGCTTTTTCAGGGCTGACTGTCGCTGCATGCCATTCAATGTAATTGTTGTGACAAAAAATGCTTGATTCTTAGTCTTAATTTTACAATGAACATCTTAGTTGATGAGGAAGACAGGTGGCTGTCTGCACGATAGCCATTTCCTCCTTTCTTCAGCCACTGAACCCCGATTTCCCACATCCTCCTCTGAGCAGTCATGCCCTTCCTTCGTGGGAAGCTGGGCTCCTCCCCTGATCCAGGAGCTGCATGTTCATCAGCCAGGCAGTGTGAGGGCCTCAGAGCCCCCACTAGGTGTGTGGTTTCAGTGGGGCATGAAACAAGCCTGACCCAGCAGATGTGAAGGAAAATTTGCTGGAAGGCCCTGGGAAGGTTTTTCTCATACTTGATGACAGATATAAGATGGGGATTTTCTCTATTCTGTCTCTTTGTGCAATGTGACAGTTTGAATGGAAGCACCTGCACCAACAGGACCAGGGAGATGCCAAGGTTGCTGCAGAGAAGGTGAGCAAGCCCGTGATAATACTAACAACTACTGCCCCTCATCTTCGTATTTATTTTTTTATGATACAATTTTTTTGTTGTTTATACCGTTTTAATATATCATTCTGTTATTTGTATGCAAAGCATTCCCAGACCATGTTAGTGTCATAGGGGAGAACCTTTGTATTCTATTACAAGTTAATCACTAAAGGGATGTTGCCTGTAAGCTTAAACTATACATAATGGCCCATCTCTGGGAACCTTGCCTCCCAGTTAATGAGCATTAAGCTAAAATACCTATATTTAGCTCACAGGAAACATTCCGACCAGGACCATCTGTGAATGGCTGCAAGAAGGAAGAAATTAACACAGCCTCTCTGGAGGCTGATGGGAACCAGGAAATGTCTGACTTTACTCCCTCCCCTTTTAGTATAAAAGAAACCTGAATTCTAACTCAAGCAAGATGGTTCTTTGGGTCACTAGTCCACCATCTTCTAGGTCAGCTAACTTTCTGAATAAAATCGCTATTCTTTGTCCCAACAACTTGTCTCTTGATTTATTGGCCTGTCCTGTGGGGAGCAGTACAAGCTTGGTCTTGATAACATTAGGCAGTTAGATGTAAGGTAGTTAGGCTGTAAAAGCAGGTCAAGATAAGATTATCAAGGAGGCAGAAATCAGACCAAGGAGTGAGCTTTACTTGGTAAACAAGAATCATTAATGGTTTTCGAGCAGGGGAGTGACAGTTATCACAGCTGTACTTCAAAGGATTAATTTAGAAGTTGGGTGTGGGAAGGATTTAAGAGAAGGTTCAGAACATTTCACCACTTGGAAGGCATTGTTGAATATTCATAAAAACTAGTTTATCATTTAGCATAAATAATTTTTAAACACAAAGTAAAATACAGTATGTGTTGCTTTGGAAGTGACAAAGCCTAGGAAAGATAATGACAAGCACAAAAGATGGTGCCATTGTAATTTAAATTAGTATAAATCTTTCGAGAATTTAAATATATTTTCAGGCAGAGTATTTTGAATACATGAGGAAAAGATTTTGGTTATTTTATAGTTCTTACTAAGAAAGAAAATAACAAAAGAGTCTTTTTGCACATGAGACATAAAGCTAAACAAGATCAAGTTCACACAGTCAGAAGGCTGGCTAGGGTTTGAAGGAATGCTTAAGCCCATCAAACAATGAGGATCCAGTGCACAGCCCAGATCTTGTGTCAGGATTAGCAATGTCATGTTTGTAGTCATTCTGATAATGGTAATAAATGGTAATAAATTTATTAACCCCAATTAAGTTCTAAGCCCTGTACATAACACACAGGAGCATGTAGTGTTCATCCTTTATTATCTTCCACGTTTGCAAATGATGATGAACGGTAATATAAAGAAGACATCACACTGAAATCAGAGGCATGAGAAACACCAGTGAGTGAGAACCAAAGCTATAAAATATATCAGTGATGAAATCATAATTATGCCAAAATTTTCAGAAGTATGAATTAATAAAGAGTTTGAAAAGGATGATAGTTGTATGGATGTTAATATAAAGGAGATAAATTTATTTCAGAGTTTAAAATTGCAAAGAAGATTTGAACAGTCATGTAACAGGGAAATTACTGTATATAAAAAGGAGAGAGAAGTTATGAAAGCTAAAAATATTTTCTCAAATAAACTGCACAAATAAAGTTACATTAAGTCAACATGGGGTGGTGGGGGGATATTGGGAGTGGATGGAGAAGAATAAACACACCAAAAATCAAACATCTTTGAACATATAACTTAAGAGAGAAACCTCACAAAACTTGGCCATGATGTCCTGGCAGGGCATTTCTTAGATTCATTCATTACATGTCTGGCATAGACTGCAGTGTGTATGTCCATGTGCAGATAAGTGAACTGAAAGAATTGTAAGCTGAGATGGAAACTCCATCAGTACGAGGGCTTTCTATGCCTATAATCCATCCCCACATCCCTTAGATGATATCTCAGTAGAGTGGTTCTCTGGGCCGCACCCTCAAGTTTCTGATTCAGTAAGCTGGGGAAGGGGGCTGAGAATTTGCATTTTCCAAGTTTCCCAGATACTGCCGCTTTTTTCTCACAATGAGAAGCACCGTGCACAGTTGAAAGAATCTAAGTTGAAGGGAGCTACAAATCCACCTCTCCAAATGGCCAGTGGTTCCCAGTCAAACTCCTTCCAGGCTGTCTGAAAACATGGTATCCAGCCCCTCACCTCCCATACCTCCCCAGGCCCCTTCAATTTGCTGTCCACTCAGGCTTGCTCCAGAAGCTGCTGGCTAGGGCAGACCTCACATCCTTCAGGCACCTGTGGACCATGCTATGTTCTGGCTTTTAGCAACAGCTCACCTCCTGAGCTCACCTTTTGACCTCAGACACCAGTGCACTTGTCCTGTCTCCTTTGTGGATCCAAGCTCCTCATTTGTGTCCTCGTTGTATCTAGGTTTATCTTCCAAAAATTCCAAAAAGTTCCTGTGAATGTCCTGTTTAAACTCCTTAAATCTCTTCCCACTTCTCTTAGGGCTTCTTCTACTGGACACTCAGGGCTATTCACTAGTCATTCTCCACCTGGAAGTTCAAGTGTCTCTCCTTGTGGAAAGCAGTCTTTGCCCATCACAGTTTCTAAGAGCACACTGAACTTGGGTTAGTTTGCTAGGGCTGCCTTATGGCCACAGATTGGGGGGCTTCAACAACAGACGTTTATTTTCTCACAGTTCTGGAGTCTGGAGTACAAGTTCAAGGCTTCTGCAGGTTCAGTTCCTTCTGAGGCCTCTCTCCTCAGCTGCAGTCTTTCATCTGTGCTAGCACATCCCGGCACCCCTCTGTGTGCCCTGATCTTGTTTACAAAGACACGAATCATGTTGGATTAGGACCAACCCTAAAAGCCTCATTTTCACATAATTACCTCTTTAAAGGGTCTATCTCCAAATACGGTCTCATTCTGAGGTACTGGAGGGGTTAGAGCTTCAACAAATGAATTTTGGATGAAAACAATCAGCCCATAACAAAATTCTACATTGCAGCTCTTATTAGATTTGTAATTAAGTTATTAATTTCCTGCCTTCCCCACGATGGTGCTCAATGCAGAATCTGAAGCACCTACCACAGTGTCTTCCCCATAGAAGGGTCAGGTTATTCTGTTTCCTGTTGAATGAAGGGTCAAGGTCAGGAGAAACAGGGGTACAACAAACTTGGAGCAGCTTTCCCTGCACTTGGCTGGAGGTTCTCAAACAAGGCTCACCAAGCAAAATGCCTCTAAGCCACATAGTCTTGTGGTGACATGGCCTCTGCCCTGAACTGGGGTTCAGTCAATGGGAAAGGGGCAACATCCCCTCCATGGGGCAGATGTATTTCCAGGGAAGAAGAGTCAAAGGATTCAAAGGGAAAGTGTTCAGAATCTGAAAACCCACTTAATGTCTGTGTGAAGCTGATGACCCAGCTGCAGTTCACCCCCCAGTTCAAGCCGCTAAAAACAAAGAATGCAAATAATCAATATCCAGTCTCCTAGTTCTAGTCCTCATTATTGAATCTAATAATGCCAAAGCAAACAGGGGTACAAGACTCAGAGTCAATCTACTCTTTCTGTTTTGCTCCACGCTTTGCTCTGCTGTTGGCCAAGCCAGCTTCCTAGACCTTACAAAACAGTTACATAAAATAAATTTAATACAATGTTCAACTCTATTATAAAACACAATCACTGCTCTTTAGAAAAATGAAACAGAAAGTTTACAGAAATACGTAAAAGTAGAAAATGCTGTCATTCAAGAAACAATCACCATTAGCACATTTTTCCATGCATCTAATTTTCTATGCATATGTTAAAATATGCAAGCATACTTTATGCAAATGTACATATTAAACAAAAACACTCTAATTAATGATTTTTTCCAGTGCTTTAACCTTATTGTGATCCTTCTGATTTTGAGATATTCTTTAGAGCTTTTAGGTTTCACTTCTATGTATGTCTTCTATCCATGTAGACTTGCTTTTGTATAGAAATACTTTTCTTCCTTTAAAATTTAGAAAAAAAGCATTGCTTATTAAAAAGTTCATCTGATGCAATGAACCTTTTGTTAACCAACAAAACTTGAGTCCTCTCACCCGCACACAGTAAAGCCAATCTACTGACACATGGTTGTGGTGAAGGAAAGTGCAACTTTTATCGTGGACGCCAAGCAAGGAGTCCAGGCAGCTAATGCTCAAAAGACCCGAACTCCCCACTGGCTCTAAGGGAAAGGTTTTTAAAGACAGGATGAGAGATGGAGGTTTTGGGATGTGTGATCAGCTCGTGGACATTCTTCTGATTGGCTGCTAATGAGGTAATCAGGAGTCAACATCACTGACCTTCTGATTCCAACCAGCCTGGGGTCTATGTGCTTGTGGGCAGCATGCAGTTAACTTCTCCCACCTGGCAGGGGTTTCAGAATCTGCAAAAGAGCTCAAAGGACATGGCTCAGAATATTATCTATAGCCCTTGAGGAGGAACTAAAGGTCCTTGACCTTACTTAATGGCTAAACTATTAATATTTTGTCTTGCTTGATTGTTTGCCTTTCTTTCTGTATTTTCTCACTTCTCTGATTAAATTTATTCTTTGGAACTTGGGGAAGGCCTGGGGGGCTAAAGTTTTCTACAGACAAGAGGCAGGCAGAGGACATTGTGGAGGGTGGTTCTGTCCTGGAAAGGCCCCATAGGGTCCTGCTTGCTTACACTGTGAGTAAATGAGATAGTGATCCATTTTTGTTTCTCCCCCACACCCAAATCCCACACCTCAGACATTACCACAGTTTAAATTTTTCATGTAGATTTCCAGACATTTTTTAATGTATCATTAGTGGGATATTTAATTCTTTTTTATCAAGTTGGGTTAATAAATTATACAAAAACTGGTTTTATCATACTTAACACTTGGTCATTTCATGTTACTAAAGTAATTTAATATTTTTCATTAAAATTGCATAATATTCCAGAGTATGACTATTCTGCAATGCATTTAGCAGGGCAGCCATGGATTGGTATTTAATTTGTTTCCAGTTTTTTTTTTCTATTACAAATAATATTACAGCAAACATTTCTGTGCATACTTCATTTTATACAAGAGTCATGATGTATGCAGAACTAAATCCTAAAATTTAAATATCAATTACATTTTATAAAGACTTCCAAACTGATTCCAAAATGTTGTATCAATCTACATTCCAACCAACAATGTATGAGAGTAATCTTTTTTCCCACAACATCTCCAAGGTAGCATATTTTAAATTGTCTTAATTTTTTTCTCAACTAATGGACAAGAATAGCAACCAATTTTATTAATTTGTACTTCCATATGTCCTGTGTATGAGATTTTTCTTTTTATATTTGTATGACTTATTTTTATTTCACCTTCTTTAAATTAATTGCATTTTCAAATTGTTTGAAGTTTTTATATTTATTTGTTTGACTTGTTGAAGATTGAACTCTTTGCTTTGCTTTATTGAAGGCAAATATTTTCATCAATCTTTTGTTGCTTTTTAACTTTTCTTTACAATTATTTTCACTTTTTCTCTAGCTCAACTTCTCAGTTTCATGATTTGCTTAAGTATATCTTTATATAAGATATAAATATATCCCTACATACTTTTATCCAGTATTCTAAAATTTTGTAACTTTGTTTAGGTATTTCATCAAGTTGGACTTGGCTCTATGCCATGTGTGGGCCAATGATCATGTTTGGACCTGTAATCAAGGAGGGTTCCTATTTCCTGTCCCAACTCCTTCATGAATCTGCACCAGATTGCTTCTCTCCACCAGCTTCTACAGTGACCCCCACATTACCAAATCCAGTGTCTATTTGCTTCTCCACATCCAACCTGATGGCTGCATTTGATACTTCTATCCACTCCTTTTTCTTGGAACACTTTCTTCACTCAGTGTCTGGAGTGCCATTCTCCTGATTCTCTCAGTGTGACCTTGGCCCAACCTCTGTATATTGGAATTCTCAGAACTTGGGGCTTAGAAGTTTTCTCTGTACACTCATTGTCTTCCTATGTGATTTCATCAAGTAAATTGTCTCAGTCTCGGCCTGCCTTTATATTTATTTTACCCTTACACTTAGATGTTATTTTTCTCTACATAAATGCATTTCCCTCAAGCCAGACCACAGCATGGACTCTGGAGTCAGGCTGTCTGTGTTTGAATCTCTTTCCACCACTTACCAGCTCTGTGACCTTAGGCAAGTGACAACATTTTTGTTTCTAAACTTACTTATCTGAAAAATTAGGCTAATAATGAATACCCACCTCATCAGGTTAAGAAGATTCAAAGAGAAAATATGCCCAAAGAATTTATATCGAAGCCTGTGCTAAATACAAATGTGTTAGCTATCATTATTATTTGATAACATTATGCATCAGAATATCTCTACTATTCTGCATCCTGTTATTTTGTACCCTTTTCAAGACTTTCACTCTGAAGAGTTTTGGGATCTTCTCTTGGAGCATGGAAACTTCACTAGGATAACTCCAGATACATTCTTTCTCCCTCGTCTCTTGGTTATCCTTTGATTAGAAAGCATATGTCTCTTCAGTCCTCGAATTGTTTCAACAATCAATTCTCTGATTTTTGCCTTTATTCCATTCTATGGCTCTTCCTACAGAACTCTTACTATGTTGAAATTGAAACTTCATTATCAATGTTCCATGTCACTTATCTCAATTTTCAGTTTCTATCCTTTGTCATTTTAAACTATGTTCTTGAAAATGTTTCTGCTAAATCATCTAAGTCACTAGTTCTCTATCAGTGTAAATGCTGCTTTTGAATTGTATCCTTTTGGCACTTGTAATTTTCTAAATAACTAAGGTTGCTTCTTTGCATATCATCATGCTCATTTATCATATAGAATAACATTCTTCAAGGATACAAATTACAGTTTCATTAAAGTCTTCTCTTTTCTGTTGTCAAAGATAAAATGCAACAGACAATTAAGGAGATAACTTTATTCAGGCTATTGCAGTAAGGAGAATGTTCATTAATAAGGACTGTCCCAGAGGAAAGGAAGGGGATCTAGGGTTTTATAAAGACTGGTAAACAATTGACTCTTAAAGAAGGATGGATGTCCATCTTGTCTCAGAATATAAGGTGGTCCTTTGATGTTAGCCATTTCTCAGAACACAAACGGGTGGGGGGATTTTTCAACCTTTGCTCCTTTCCAGGAGCAAGGGACTAATAATACTCAACATTGTCACTGTATTAAGTCTGTTTATTTTTGTTTGTCTCATCTAATGGTTGAATTTAGTACATTGCTTTCATGCTATCAAGTTACCATAAATGTATGGTAATTCTTTGTTTTCTGTCCATGTGTATATGTGTGTGAAATGAGAGAATGCTTCTAACATTATATCTTTCAGCTATTTTCATTAGTCACATAAATCATTACAGATTCTACCACAATTTTTAAACACAAATAATCCAGAAAACTAGGATCTAGGAAAAAATACATATATTAATATTATCATCTACTTATAGGCTTCTTAAATTTGCTGTAGTTCCTCTTGCAGAACCCATTCTGGTGTTTCTGTAACAGACACTAGTAGTGAAAGCACTGCCATGAACTAGCAGCCCAATTGGTCACACAAATAGTGGGGACCCCTCCCTTGCTCTTTCTTTTAATTTGAGTGGTTATATATTACTAGTACCAATGCCAGGCATAAAAGTACAACTTTCAATGTATGTTTTTAAAATGCAATGGAAAGCCGTCCACAGAGCCTGATTAATAGTCATTCATCAAGCTAGTTGCAGGAACTCAGCTGTGAAATTAATGGTCCAGTTTGGTTTCCAGATCTATTTTCATAGGCAAATAGAGTACTCAAAGTTCACAAGGATGCACCCTGCCTCATTCCCCCACCCACTCCGTGATCTCAGGATATGGGTTACAGAGGTCTCCTAGCAAGGCTCATCTCATCACAGTTTTAAGGGACAGACTTGTCTAAAAGCATGATGACCAGAAGCACACTGTGTGTTCATGTTCACAGATGGGTGTCTCAATAACCAATCTCTACAAGTGAGTTTCAGAAGTTACACTGTTTCTCACAGGCCAACAGTCCATCCGAGAACCTTCAGGATGAGAACACCAACCATTTGTTTTTAGTTGTGGCAGTCCAACAATCCTGTTAAAAGCAACTTAAGGGCTTCCCTGGTGGCGCAGTGGTTGAGAGTCCACCTGCCGATGCAGGGGACACAGGATCGTGCCCCGGTCTGGGAGGATCCCACATGCCGCGGAGCGGCTGGGCCCGTGAGCCATGGCTGTTGAGCCTGTGCGTCCAGAGCCTGTGCTCTGCAACGGGAGAGGCCACAACAGTGAGAGGACGGCGTATGGCAAAAAAAAAAAAAAGCAATTTAAAAATCCAAAAGAAATACAGAGAGAAAACCTGTTTGAAGGCATTGGAGTGGTACCAAAGCAACCATCACCTAAAGGTACAAAACCTACTGAAAGGTGAGCAGACATTCACTCAGACCATTTGCCAATTCTAGGCGAACAGCAAAAACCTCAGATCAAACAGAAAATAAGTACAAGAATCAAAGAAACCTGAAAGCTTCTTGGTTTTGTTTTTCTGTTTTTTACAGTCTTACAAAACTCCAGAGAGATGAAAGAAAAAGACCAAAGGTCAGAGAACTCTAAACTCAACACTGAAATCTTGCTATCTCCTTCCCAAGTCATTTACCAAATTCTGAAGCTCCTTGAAACAGAAGAGTTAGAAGCCAAACAAAAAGTCTAACATTCTTAAGATCTAAGAAAACAAAGATCAGTATTCAGGATCCAGCTTCTCTCTATGAGAAAACAGAATCCAAGCATCACTTTAATTTCTCAGGACACCTGAGTGGGGATAAACCCTAGAAACTGGGTTGGGGATGGGGAGGAGACTTAGAGGGTTATTGAGTCCTAGGAAATCTTGAGTTAGCTCAGTCTCTATGTGGATTATGGTAATTAGCTCTATCCCATCTTTTGTAAGAAAACAACTTGTAAGCCCCCACAATTCTTTTTAACACAACGTATTGCATTTAGTGAAATATTTACAAGCCATTCCAAGAAATAGGATCAAATGAACAAAAAAAGAAGTACAAAAAACAATTTCAGAGGTAGTCTAGCTTTTGGAGTTTTTAAACAAGGATTTTAAAAACTCTGTAAGTATATTTTAAAAATAGAAGAAAAGTTTTTTTAATACATTAAAAATATAAATAGCTAAGAGAGAGAAAATGCTGTGTAAAAAATCTTTTGATTAATCCAGTAGAAGGAAAGAAAGAAGAAAAAAAGGAAACATAAGACAAGTGGTTAGAATAGGAAATAAATATAAGGAAAAACCCAAATATATCAATAATCACGTTAAATGAAAATGCCTGAATATGTGAGTTAAAAGACTAAGGCCGCCATATTGGACTAAAACTATACTAAGATGCTGCTTACAAGAGACAAAATCCATAAAGATGATAGTTTAAGTACAAGTAAATTTAAATTAAAGAAAAAGCTACCGGGCTTCCCTGGTGGCACAGTGGTTGAGAGTCTGCCTGCCAATGCAGGGTACACGGGTTCATGCCCCAGTCCGGGAATATCCCACATGCCGTGGAGTGGCTGCGCCCATGAGCCATGGCCGCTGAGCCTGCGCGTCCAGAGCCTGTGCTCCACAACGGGAGAGGCCACAACGGTGAGAGGCCCGCATACCGCCAAAAAAAAAAAGAAAAAGCTACCATGTAAAAACTAACCAAAAGAAAGCTTATGTTGTTCTATCAGTGTCAGTAAATATACATATACATATAAAATGAGATGATGACATAATAGATGTAGAATGCAGCTAAACATTTGCTTACATCAAAGTTTATAGTCTTTAATACAGTATTAGAAACTAAGGAAGGCTAAGAATTAATCAACTAAGTTATCTAAATATCCATCTCAACAAATTAGAGAAAAAGAGGCAAATTCAACCCAATAAAAAAGTACAAGGAAGGGAATTTTACAGATTGCTTTTAAATAAAAGAAAACATACAATACAGAAAATCCATGGAACTAAATTTGTTCTTGAGTAGGACTAATAGAAGTGATAAGCTTATATCAAAACTGATCAAGAAAAAGAGAGAAAAGGCAAAAATTATGAATAGAAAAAAGTAAAAAGTAAAACATCATTCAAGCTCCATAGACAGCACATAGTTAGTAAGAGTTTACTATGAACAATTTTATTTTTTAAAAAAATTTACCAAAACTGAAACTAGAAGATATAAAAAACATGAATAGTCTTCCCTTTTTCAAATTAATTATAGTTGAACACCTATCCATCAAATGAAGAAATCTGAAGGTCAGATGAGCTCATTGAATGGATAGTTTTTCAACTATAGACTGTTTTTTTTTCTTAATTGTACAAAATCTTATGAAAATGATAATGAGGGAGAGCTCTGCATTCTATGAAGCTGAAATAAACTTGAAATCAAAAATTAACAAGGACATGAAAGGAAAGAAATAGTACAAGTCAATCTGTGTTACAAACGTAGAAGTAAAACAAATATATATAAAAAATATCAGAAGTCAAATTCAAGATAACACGTCATGAATAAGATGGGTTTATTCCAGGAATGCAAGGTTGGCCAACAGTTGAAACTGTATCAATTAGTTCCACATCTACAATACAATACAATAAGCTCTTCTGGGTTTACAATAAATGTTGTATTTTTCTAGTTCTTAAATATTCTTCATTGTTGTGGTTTCTAATGGCCTTCATACTGACTTTTCAACTGTTACATATTTTTCTTCTTATCCTTTTCCTTGAGAAAATTATTTTGCTACTAATTAAAAATTTTTAAAGTCATTTGAAATATTTTCATATTGTCAAAAATATTTCTTTTTTTGTTTGTTTTTGTTTTGTTTTTTTGTGGTACACAGGCCTCTCACTGTTGTGGCCTCTCCTGTTGTGGAGCACAGGCTCCGGACACGCAGGCTCAGCGGCCATGGCTCACAGGCCTAGCCCATCCACGGCATGTGGGATCTTCCCAGACCAGGGCACGGACCCGTGTCCCCTGCATCAGCAGGTGGACCCTCAACCACTGCACCACCAGGGAAGCCCGAAAAAAATAATTAGAAATATGTGTGAATGCTGGGGAATGGAGCTTGGCCTACCATGTATCAATCTAGGTTAAAAACGTATAGTAATAAAAACAGCATGGTACTGGCGCAGACACAGGCAAGTAGATCTATTGTAGAGAATAAGAGCTCCATATGAATTAAAGTCAAAAAGAGAGGGGAAAAATGATGTTGATGTGTTAGGACAATGGGCTTATCAATCTGAGAAGGAAAATTTTTCTTAAACATCATTCCAAAGGCCAAAGTACTAAACTAAACTTTAGATTGGGTGTAAAACAGGATACAAAGATGTGTTGCACAACACAGGGAATATAGCCAATATTTTGTAATAACTGCAAATGGAGCATAATCTTTAAAAATTGTATTTAAAATACATATGGAGGAAAAACAATAAAATAAACACTTCGCATTAAATAAATAAATAAACCTAAAAAATAAAAGTAGCTAAACTTACTAACACAAAAAGATATCATGGATAAAGGATCAAGTAAAAGTCAATCAACAGATTGAAAAACTACCCACAGTATGGATATGTAGGCATATGTAAGTACATATATGTGTGTGTAAATGTATACATATGCATATAAATATATAAATATACACATAAATATATATATACACATAAAACATAGAAAAGATGTGCTTAGAATATACAAAGAAATGCCTCTAAAAATCAAATTAAATACCATGTTTCCTTCTCATCTGTTAGTCTAAACCCCTTAAGACACCCATTTGCCTTATGTCCACATTTCTGCCCCTTTCTTCTGACCCTACCCAACTCCTGAACCCTTCCAATATTCCCTATGGGATTTACAGTTCATTATCAGCAAAATTATATATATATAATGTTCCACTCACCTTCCTGATCTAATAGAACCTTGTGTCTTCCCTGTTTAATTTTCTAATATTGGCTCTTCTTTTTTTTTTTTCTTATAACCTTTATGCCACTAAGCCTGCACGTGGAGAAGGTGTCCTTCTTGGTGATTGGTTTCATTTCAGACCACTTCTCTTCCTGCTCCAAAAATAAGAGAGAACAAAACAAAAACAGGATTGACTATGTTATCAGATTACATCCTTCACAACCCTCCACTGTGGCTCTCCTCCACCAACACCAACACCCAGGCCTCTCAGTTCCTTGTCAGACTCCTGTCCTCAAATGAGTTTGCTCTTCACCTGACCTCAGTCATCATCCCCATGCTAACCTTACTTCTTTTCATTACTGCAACTCCTCCTTAGCATTAATTTCATGCATCTACTCTATGAGCTACACCTCCTACTTTTCCAACAACTTCCTCTAGTACCCTGAACTCAACAATCTTCCAACAGATAGGAACCATTATTCTGATTCGACCAACATTTTTCTCTGGCCATTACTCTTCTGATGGTCCCACTACACTCCTCACCTGGCTTAAATTCCATAATCAGTCATTATAATCATTCTTTGTTATAATTGCTTGGCAAAACTACAACCCAGCTTAACCCAGCAATAGGACAACTCCTCCCTTAAGTCTATGTGCTGAATGGCTAGAGAAGAGACAGCCAACACTAAGTAGTCTTGCACTAAACTCATGATCATCAACCTCAAGTATCATGCTATAAGTCCATAATCCATTTCCTCTCTTTTTGCACTATACCTGCAACATGTGTTATGCTAAACATATGTTGGATTTTGTCAATTTTTTTTAATCTGTTGACTTGATATGATTTTTCTTTTTATAGCCTGTTGATGTGTTGATGGCCTTAATTGGTTTTCAAATGTCAAACCAGCATTGCATATCTAGGAGAAATCCCATTTTCATGGCATATAATATTTCTGTACATTTTTGGATTCATTTAAAAAATATTTTCTTAATAACTTTTGCATCTATGCTCTTGAGAGATATTGGTCCAATGTCTCAGCTATTCCTCCCAGTTTCAATGTGGGTAGTTTCTCACTTGCTCAGTGTGCAAGAGTCTCAACCATTTTCTGGATTTCTCACAAAGAGAATTGCTCCACGTTTTTCTGTTGGAAGCTGTTGGGAATCTGTTGGATTGGTGTGTTGTGAGGGCAGGGAGAGTCCAGAGCCTTCTACTCTGTCACCTTGCTGATGTCACTCCTCAGTTACACTTCTTTTTGTACTTTTTCACTGGTTTCCCTAGAGATGTAATATGCATTTACAACTAATTCAAGTTCACATTCCAATAACATATACAACTTCACAGAAACTGCAGGTACCTTATAATAACACAACAATACTAATTTCTCCCTCCTGCCCCTTGTATTATATATTGCTGGAATTCATTACACTTTTACATAAGCATATATATACACATATTATATATAATGCATAATGTGTAATTATATACATATGTTCATATATTTACATATACACATAAGTGTAAGTAATTGAAAACATTGTTGGTATTATCATTTTCAAGAAACTATAATCTGTTAGATCAGTTAAGAACAGGAAAAATAAATACCAGCACTACAAACTCCCAGAGACAGGGGAGTTAGAATCCAGACCCCCAGATTACTTTCACTTATTCCTTCTCTGATGATCTTCTTTTCTTTACATAAATCTGAGTTTGTGGCCTATATCTTACTCCTTCTCTCTCAAGAATTTTAAGGTTTCTTGTAAGACAAGTCTACTGGCAACGAATTTCCTCAACGTTTGTTTGAGAAAGTTTTTATTTCTCCTTTACTTTTGAAGGATAATTTCACAGGGTACAAAATTCTAGGTTGGTGGGTTTTTTCTCTCAACACTTAAAATATTTTACTCCACTCCTTTCTTGCCTGCATGGGTTTTCATGAGAAGGCAGGTATAGTTCTTATCTTTTCTATAGGTGAGATTTTTTTTTCTAAACTGGCTTCTTTTAAGATTTTTTCTTTAGCTTTGATTTTCTGTAGTTTGAAGATGATATGCCTATGTGTAGTATTTTTGACATTTTTCCTACCTGGTGTACTCCAAGCTTCAGGGATCTGTGGTTTGATATTGAACATTAATTTGGGGGGAGATTCTCAGTCATTATAATTTCAAATAGTTTTGTTTCTTTTTCTCTTTCTTTTCCATCTAGTATTCCCATCACATGTATGTTACATCTTTTGTAGTTGTCTTAATATTTTGTGGATATTCTGTTCTACTTTTTTGTCTTTTTTTCTCTTTTCTTTCTAGTTTTATAAGTTTCTACTGAGATATCTTCAAGATTCTTTCCTCAGCTATAACTCTCTACTAACAAGCCCTTCAAAGGCATTTCCATTTTCTTTTACAGTATTTTTGATATTTAGCATTTCTTCTTGGTTCTTTTTTAGAATTTCCATCTCTCCTCTTACATTGTCTGTCTATTCTTGCATGCTGTCTACTTTATTCATCAGAGCCCTACCATACTAACCATAGTTGTTTTAAACTCCCAATCTGATAATTCCAACACCCCTGTTGTAACTGAGTCTGGTTCTGCGTGTGAACCTGATGTTTGCTCTGTCTCTTCAAACTGTGTTTTTTGCCTTTTAGTGTGCCTTGTAAATTTTTCTTGATAGCCAGACATAAAGTAATAGGTAAAAGAACTAATGTAAAAAAGTTTTTAGTAATGTGGTGGTGAGGTGTGGGGGAGGGGAAGCATTCTATATTCTATAATTAAGTCTCATATTGTAGTGAGCCTGTACCCCTTGACTTTGAACTTCACAAATGCTTCTCAGTCTTTCCTCCCTTAGGTGGGACTGGATGGCTAGGGTGGACTGCAGTTGGCTATTTTTCTTCCCCCAGGTCAGCTAGGCACAAATAAAACCCTATCAGGTTAGGCTCTGATTAAGCAGTTTTTCCTGAGGCTCTGTTAAGAACAGGATGCTCTGGCATATTTCAGCATGGCTCTTCACCTGCTCCCTGCCAGAAGCACTTTAGGATTTTTCTCTGATATTCCCCTGAGAACCTGATCCAGCTCCTGGAGGTAAAACTCATAAAAGAATGGATCCCTCTGGAGGTTTTTAACTCTCAGAATTTTTCACCCTGAGCCTCCAGCAATTTGTCAAAAAAAAGGTTTAGCCCTGATTCCTGTGGAAGTTTCTGCTTGTGGGTTTCTGCTCTAAGTTGTGTTTCTCCATATTTGCCTGTTTTATTTCTCCAATTTAGGGGGCAACAATTTACCCTGTGATCTCACTTCTTTTATGGATCTGAGAAAAAGTGTTGATTTTTCTGTTTGTTCAGCTTTCTACTTATTAGGACAGAGTTATGACTATCTATCTCCTTACATGCCAGACAGGAAACTGGAAGTTCTACACTTTTTATTTTTAAGCTTATTCTACTTTAAAGAAAGAAGAAAAATACAAGTGGAATATCATGCTTCCTATTTTTGCAGGGCATTTTCAGTGCTTATGCATATTAAAGCTAAAAGGAGATTTTATTCCCCTTAATGTTTCTTCTCAAGTCTTATTTCATACTTAGGCATTATTTTCTGGGCCCTATTATTATAGGTCAGCCCCACTCTTTAGAAGATAAGAAAAGAGGACTGCACTATTCTATGTAGTTAATTACATTATACCCTTATTTTGCTTCAAAATTTTACCAGGAAGACTAAATCAAGTATTCATGGGTACCCTATAATTATATCCAGACATCAACTGTTTGTCCATCAGATAAATGCACTTTTAATTAGATATGGAGAAGAGAAAACTGAAAATGCACACCAATCTTTTTTGCATTTACTGAAAATTTCTTATGTCTATTCAGAACACATCATTGTTCCACAAATGAGCATCCATCTGTTATAGTACGAAGAAAATGTAATCCTTTGCTCCTTAGTTCCTATTTTCCCATTAGGCCATACAAGGAAAGGAAATGAGTTCTAGGTTATACTTTTGATTTATTGCATAACTGAATACATTTACACAGAGAAAAGTGCTATTTTAATTTTGCACACTTCAATAAACACACATACATATGTTCAACCTTTAGATGTAGTCATAAAAGTAACTAACTGTGAGGATTTTGGAAATAGAGTGAAAACACACATAAAAGTTTAACTTTTAATAGTATTGTTCAGAATTCTATTATAAAATTTAGGATAGTTTTCTAGTCTTTTTTTAAGTGTTCATTTTAAAATTTAGTCTTCCAGAACTATTTACCTATTACATTGTATTGTCTTTTCTCCATGACAATGTGTTCATGCTCATCATACTGGAACAGTATGTATGGATTTTTAAAACTTGTCAGTAGCCCTGCAATGTTGCATGAATGCCTGCAATATTTTTTCTTGTATTCATATCTTTGATGTCATTATCTCTAAGTTTTCAAAATAGATCAATTTTTTCCTGAATGCTTTACTTCAGGAAATTCTGATTCTTACATCACAGATTTTTTAAAGTATATTATCACATAATTTATTTCTCATATTTATTAATTTGTTACTGTTTCAGCTAAGGTATACATTTTGAAAGATAATTTCCTTATCAGCTTCTCCTACCACCTCTCACCAAAGTACCAAGGTATATATCTAGGTATGGGTCTCTTTAAAAGTACTAAGGTGCCCATTGGTGAAGGTCTTTTAAATTTTGAAGTCATAACTCTACTTTCTTTGACTTAGTGTTGTTTCCATCTCTTATTTCCTCAATTTCTGATTATCTTCAACCTGATATGATCTTTCTACCCCAGAACATCTACCATGGCTATTGTGGAGCTCTTGTTAATTTTTTTCAGTGACTTGGCTATTTATTTCTCATATTTATTTCTTTATTTTTACAGACAAGTTTCCCAATCTAATATCTATTATATTGTTTTCCATTGCACCCAGCATATTTTTAAATGCCTCCATTATAATTGTTATTTATTTAAAATTAATATTTTTAAATTTCAAGTCATTCCCTTTAAACTAATGAAAAGTCTTCTTGGATATGATATTTGAGGAATGTTCTGTACACTGAAAACTCTGTTTATTTGCATTGAAGTCTCAAAAACAATTAATGAAAAGTCACTTCTGGAATAGTATATGTTAAACCAATGTATACATCACCTTTCACTTCTATACATTACCTTGTGAAATGTTCAATCTAGCTGCTGTGTAGAGAATGAACGAGAGGTAGGAGACAAGCTTGTGGTTATCAAAGTCATTAAGGCAGGAGGAGATGCAGATTGAAGCTATGGGTGTGAAATGACCTCACTAGAACCATGCAAATAGAACTGGCAAAGCTTGGTGATGGACCGAACTAGGGCTGAAGGAAAAACCGTGTGAAGACTCTCTCTCTTGGATTTTAACACTGGTTACCCTGTACTAAAATGTGGAAAAGTGAAGGGGGAACAGGTTGTGAGAGATCAGGTTTTCAATTCTGAACACCTTATGCTTGAGGTGCATGTTACAGAACCAACTGAATATGTCGAGTTGGAAGGGAGATAGAAGGTTCAAAATTTCAAAAAAGAACATGGGGGGGTAGGAGGACTCAGTTCACATCTCCTCACAACTAGGGTACCTACCAGGCACTGGTAGGGGACCTCAGACACCTAAGGGGACCGGAGGAGTCCCCGAGCGACCAGGTAGGAAGTGGCAGGAGGGAGGCAGGAGGAGAAATGGAGGCAGGACGGGACCAGCGCCCATGAGAGGGGGTTGGGGGAGGGGAGGGGAATCCTATGCCAGGAGAGGCCCACCCACGGTGAGTGGATCAGCAGGGAGAGGGAGGGGCCTTCAGGGGATTGGGGGATCAGAGGGGGAACATGGCCAACATTTCCTACACCCACTCAGCCCCCAGCAAGCCTGCTAGTGGTCCCAGGCCAAAAGCTCCACACTCTGAGGCCCCCTCCAGTCCTGCTGAGCCTAAGTCCCGCCCCCACCCCCAGGGTCTTTTCCAGCCACCAGGTACTCAGCCTAGACCTCGCCCTCACCTAAGGCCACACCATCTAAGCCCCACTACCCACAGCCAAGGCCTTTTCAGGCTTCTGTGTGTGTGTGTGTGTGTGTTGTTGTTTTACCTTGTTGTTGTTGTTTCATTTAGATTTTTATTTTTTTAGTAAACTTTTTTATTCTTCTAATTTTATTTTTTATTCTTTTTTATAGTTCTGCCCACCCCCCCTTTTCTTTCTTGCTGCACAGTGTGGCTTGCAGGATCTTGGCTCCCAGGCTGGGGGGTGGGCCTGAGCTTCTGTGGTGTGAGAGCCAAATCAAAACTGCTGGACTAACAGAGAACCTCAGACCCCAGGGAATATTAATCAGAGTGAGGTCTCCTGGAGGTCCTCATCTGGGCACCAAGACCCAGATCTACCCAACTGGCTGCAAAATGAAGTGCTGGATGCCTCAGGCCAAACAACCAGGAAGACAGGAACACAGCTGCACCTAATAATGAGATGACAGAGAAATACATTAAAGACAAAGAAGCAAGGTAAAAACCTACAAGACCAAATAAATGAAGAGGAACTAAGCAACCTACCTGAAAAAGAATTCACAGTAATGATAGTAAAGATGATCCAAAATCTCAGAAATGGAATGGAGTCATGGATCGAGAAAATAAGAAATGTTTAACAAAGATCTAGAAGAACTAAAGATAAACAGTGATGAACAACACAATAACTGAATGAAAAAAACACTAGAAGGAATCAATACCAGAATAACAGACAGAAGAACAACTAAGTGAGCTGGAAGATAGAATGGTGGAGATAACTACTGACCAGTAGAATAAAGAAAAAAGAATAAAAAGAATTGAGGACAGTCTCAGAGACCTCTGGGACAACACTAAATACACGAAAATTTGAATTATAGGGGACCCAGAATAGGAAGAGAAAGGGTCTGAAAAAAGATTTGAAGAGATTAGTAGAAAACTTCCCTAACATGGGAAAGGAAATAGCCACCAAAGTTCAAGAAGTACAGAGAGTCCCATACAGGATAAACCCAAGGAAAAACACACCAAGACACATATTACTCAAACTAACAAAAATTAAATTCAAAGAAAAAATATAAGCAGCAAGGGAAAAGTAACAAATAACATACCAGGGAATCCCCATAAGGTTATCAGCTGATTTTTCAGCAGAAACTCTGCAGGCATGATGGGAGTGGCAGGACATTTAAAGAGATGGAAAGGAAAAACCTACAAACAAGATAACTCTACCCAGCAAGGATCTCATTCAGATTCGACGGAGAAATCAAAAACTTTACAAACAAGCAAAACTAAGAGAATTCACCACCACCAAACCAGCATTACAACAAATGATAAAGGAACTTCTCTAGGTGGGAAACACAAGAGAAGAAAAAGACCCACAAAAACAAACCCAAAACAATTAAGAAAATGTAATAGGAATATACATATCGGTAATTACCTTGAATGTAAATGGATTAAATGCTCCAACCAAAAGACACAGACTGGCTGAAAGGAGATAAAAACAAGACCTGTATATATGCTGTCTACAAGAGACCCACTTCAGACATAGGGACACATACAGACTGAAAGTGAGTGGATGGAAAAGATATTCCATGCAAACGTAAATCAAAAGAAAGCTGGAGTAGCAATACTCATATCAGGTAAAATAGACTTTAAAATAAGGACTGTTACAAGAGATAAGGAAGGACACTACATAATGATCAAGATATCAATCCAAGAAGAAGATAGAACAATTATAAATGTTTACGCACCCAACTAGGAGCACCTCAATACATACGGCAAATGGTAACAGCCATAAGAGAGGAAAACAACAGTAGCACGGTAATAGTGGGGGACTTTAACACCCCACTTACACCAATGGAGAGATCATCCAGGCAGAAAATAAATAAGGAAACACAAGCTTTAAATGACACAATAGACCAGATAGATTTAATTGATATTTATATGACATTCCACCTGAAATTGGCAGAATACACTTTCTTCTCAAGTGCACGTGGAACATTCTCCAGGATAGATCACATCTTGGGTCACAAATCAAACCTCAGAAAATTTAAGAATATTGAAATTGTGTCAAGCATCTTTTCTGACCACAATGCTAAGAGATTAGAAATCAATTACAGGAAAAAATAACTGTAAAGAACACAAACATATGGAGGCTAAACAGAGCATTGCTAAATAACTAAAAGATCACTGAAGGAATCAAAGAGGAAGTCAAAAAATACCTAGAGGGCTTCCCTGGTGGTGCAGTGGTTGAGAGTCCACCTGCTGATGCAGGAGACACGGGTTCGTGCCCGGGTCTGGGAAGATCCCACATGCTGTGGAGCAGCTAGGTCCGTGAGCCATGGCCGCTGAGCCTGCACGTCTGGAGCCAGTGCTCCACAACAGGAGAGGTTACAACAGTGAGAGGCCCACGTACTGCAAAAACCAAACAAACCAAAAAAAAAAAAAAAACCTAGAGACAAATGACAAAAAAAACATGACAACCCAAAACCTATGGGATGCAGCAAAAGCAGTTCTAAGAGGGAAGTTTATGCAATTCAATCTCACCTCAAAAAACAAGAAAAATCTCAAGTAAACTATATAACCTTACACCTAAAGCAACTAGAGAAAGAAGAACAAAGAAAACCCAAAGTCAGTATAAGGAAATAAATCATAAATATCAGAGCAGAAATAAATGAAATAGAAACAAAGAAAACAATAGTAAAGATCAATAAAACTAAAAGTTGGTTCTTTCAGAAGATAAACAAAATTGATAAACCTTTAGCCAGACTCATCAACAAAAAAGGGAGAGGCCTCCAATCAATAAAATTAGAAATGAAAAATGATAAATTACAACTGACACTGAAGAAATACAAAGGATTATAAGAAACTACTACAAGCAACTATATGCCAATAAAATGGACAACCTGGAAGAAATGGGCAAATTCTTGGAAAAGTACAACATTCCAAGGCTGAACCAAGAAAAAATAGAAAATAGGAACAGATCCATCATAAGTAATGAAATTAAAACTGTAATTTAAAAACTTCCAACAAACAAAAGTCCAGGACCAGATGTCTACAGAAGAATTCTATGAAACACTTAGAGAAGAGCTAACACCTATCCTTCTCAAACTCTTCCAAAGACTTGCAGAAGGAGGAAAACTCCCAAACTCGTTCTATGAGGGCACAATCACCTTGATATCAAAACCAGACCAAGATATCACAAAAAAAGAAAATTATAGACCAATACCACTGACGAGCATAGATGCAAAAATCCTGAACAAAATACTAGCAAACAGAATCCAACAATACATTAAAAGGATCATACACCATGATCAAGTAGGATTTATCTCAGGGATGCAAGGATTCTTCAGTATATGCAAATCAACCAATGTGATATATCATATTAACAAACTGAAGAATAAAAACCATATGATCATCTCAATAGATGCAGAAAAACCTTTTGACAGAATTCAACACCAATTTATGATAAATACTTTCCAGAAAGTGGGCATAGAGGGAACCTATGTTCTTCCTATCATAGGAAGAACATTCTTTGACATAAATCACAGCAAGATCTTTTTTGATAAAGGCCATATATGACAAACCCACAGCAAATATCATTCTTAATTGTGAAAAACTGAAAACATTTCCTCTAAGATCAGGAACAAGACAAGGGTGTTCACTCTAATCACTATTATTGAACCTAGTTCTGGAAGTCTTAGCCACGGCAATCAGAGAAGAAAAATAAATAAAAGAAATACAAATTGGAAAAGAAGAAGTAAAACTGTCACTGTTTGCAGATGACATGATACTATATATAGAAAATGTTAAAGATGTCACCAGAAAACTGCTAGAGGTCACAATGGATTTGGTAGAGTTGCAGGATACAAAGTTAATACACAGAAATCTCTTGCATTCCTATACATTAATGACAAATGATCAGAAAGAGAAATTAAGGAAACAATCCCATTTACCATCGCAAAAAAAAAGAATAAAATACCTAGGAATAAACCTACCTAAGGAGGTAAAAGACCTGTACACAGAAAATGTAAGATACTGATGAAAGAAATCACAGATGACACAAACAGATGGACAGATATACCATATTCTTGGATTGGAAGAATCAGTATTGTGAAAATGACTATACTACCCAAAACAATCTGCAGATTCAATCCAATCCTTATCAAATTACCAATGGCATTTTTCACAGAACTAGAACAAAAATTTTACAATTTGTATGGAGACACAAGAGATCCTGAATAGCCAAAGCAATCTTGAGAAAGAAAAATGGAGCTGGAGGAATCAAACTCCCTGACTTCAGACTATACTACAAAGCTACAGTAATGAAGACAGTATGGTACTGGAACAAAAACAGAAATATAGATCAATGGAACAGGATAGAAAGCCCAGAGATAAACCCACACACCTATGGTCACCTAATCTATGACAAAGGAGGCAAGAATATACAGTGGAGAAAAGACAGCCTCTTCAATAAATGCTGCTGGGAAAACTGGACAGCTACATGTAAAAAAATGAAATTAGAACACCCCCTAACACCATACATGAAAATAAACTCAAAATGGATAAAAACCTAAATGTAAGCCTGGACACTATAAAACTCTTAGAGGAAATCATAGGAAGAACACTCTTTGACATAAATCACGGCAAGATCTTTTTTGACCCACCTTCTAGGGTAGTGAAAATAAAAACAAAAATAAACAAACGCTTTTGCACAGCAAAGGAAACCATAAACAAGATAAAAGAACAATGCTCAAAATGGGAGAAACTATTTGCAAATGAAGCAACTGAAAAAGGATTAATCTCCAAAACATACAAACATCTCATTCAGTTCAATATCAAAGAAAACAACCCAAGCAAGAAATGGGTGGAAGACCTAAATAGACATTTCAGCAAAGAAGACATACAGAAGGCCAAGAGGTACAAGAAAAGATGCTTAACATCACTAAGTATTAGAGAAAGGCAAATCAAAGCTACAATGAGGTATCAGCTCACACCAGTCAGAATGGTTATCATCAAAAAAATCTACAAACAGTAAATGCTGGAGAGGGTGTGGAGAAAAGGAAACCCTCTTGCACTGTTGGTGGGAATGTAAATGGACAGCCACTATGGAGAACAGTATGGAGGTTCCTTAAAAAACTAAAAATAAAACTACCATATGACCCAGCATTCCCACTACTGGGCATATACCCTGAGAAAACCATAATTCAAAAAGACACAGGTACCCCAATGTTCACTGCAGCACTATTTACAATATCCAGGACATAGAAGCAACCTAAATGGCCGACAGATGAATGGATAAAGAAGATGTGGCACATATATACAATGGAATATTACTCAGCCATAAAAACAAATGAGATTCTGTCATTTGTAGAGATGTGGGTGGACCTAGAGTCTGTCATACAGAGTGAAGTAAGTCAGAAAGAGAAAAACAAATATCATATATTAACGCATATATGTGGACTCTAGAAAAGTAGTACAGATGAACCTATTTCCAGTGCAGGAATATATACGCAGATGTAGAGAATGGACGTGTGGACACAGAGGGGGCAGGGGAGGGTGGGATGAATAGGGAGATTAGATTTGACATAAATATACTACCATGTGTAAAGTAGAAAGCTAGTGGGAAACTGTGGTATAGCACAGGGAGCCCAGCTCAGGGCTCTGTGATGACCCAGATGGGTGGGATGCGGGGGATGGGGGGGAGGTCCAAGAGGGAGGGGATATATGTACATGTATAGCTGATTCACTTTGTTGTACAGCAGAAACTAACACAACAGTGTAAAGGAATTATACTCCAATAAAATTTTTTTTCAAAAAAGAAATTCAGGCAGGAGTTATAAATCTGGAAGTGACTGGTATATAGATGGCACAGAATATTAAAAATAATTTCTAAGATGTATTGAGTACTAAATCACCATGTTAAGTGTTTTACATGTGTCATCCCAATTAACAGTCAAAATACCCATTAACCTAAATATTATCAACTCCCTTTTACAGGTGATGAATCTGAGACACAGGAAGTTAAGCAACTTGCCAAGCAAAGATCATAAAACCTGTAAGTGAATTTAAAACCTTGCATTCTTCCTGAAGACTCTGCACTCATAACCACTTTGTTATATTCATGACAGACCATAAGAGGGAGGAAAATATAACACAAGACTTTATGCTAAGTAACTTGGCTTTAGAAGACAGGTAAATAAAAATAATGGGTAAAAGTAACGAAGAATTCCTGACCAGAAATCTAAGCAGAAAACCAGAATAATGTATCGTGTAAACCAAGGAAAATTAACTCAAAGAAGGAAGGAATTGTTTAGCTATTTCAAGTAGTGCTGAGGTGAGTGGTAAGATGAGGACTGACAATATGCATGGGACCCTACAGTTAGGAGATCAATTATGTTCTTGCAAGAAGAGTTTTGATGTGCATGTAGAAGCCAGAATGAAATGAGTAAGTCAATAAGGCTGAGAGTAATCTCACCCTGGACATATTTTGTACTTCAAACTAGAATAATAATAATAATAGAATCAAAAAAAGAAATACTCAGGCTCAGTAACAAGAAGAGAAGAGAAATGCAGACATCAGTGCTAAAGCTGTGAGCCTTCTGGTTCCTCAGGCCAGGGAGCCAAAACTATCTCCTGGGTGGGAGAAAAATAGGGGAAAGACCCCAAGGCTTGGGGTGTGCCAGTCACTGCCTACCTGCCTGCTCTCAGAGAAAGAAAAGGTACTGTACCCAATCTAGACCAGGAGCTAAAGGTCTTAGAAAGTGTGCCTAAGGAAGTCGGTATCTTCTCACCAGGAATTCAGTGGAGCTGGCTCCAGGGCTGCATCTGCACAGGGAAAAAACCCTCACCTGCTTTGAAGACACGGTTAGACTGGGACCTGGTGGAAGAGGCTGTGAAAACAGAGGAAGAGATAAGCATGGGGTGAACCAAAAGAGAGGGAAGAAATTAAAGACATTTTCTATGAATAATAAATGCTGGAGAGGGTGTGGAGAAAAGGGAACCCTCCTACACTGCTGGTGGAAATGTACATTGGTTCAGCCACTATGGAGGACGGTATGGAGGTTCCTTAAAAAACTAAAAATAGAGCTACCATATGATCCTGCAATTTCGCTCCTGGACATATATCCAGAGAAAAATAATTTGAAAAGATACATGCACCCCAGTGTTCATAGCAGCACTGTTTACAATAGCCAAGACATGAAAGCAGCCTAAATGTCCATCAACAGATGAGTGGATAAAGAAGATGTGGTACATATATACAGTGGAATATTACTCAGCTATGAAAAAGGACAAAATAATGCCATTTGCAGCAACATGGATGGACTTAGAGATTATCATACTAAGTGAAGAAAGTCAGACACAGAAAGACAAATATCATATGATATTACTTAGATGTGGAGTCTAAAGTATGATAAAAGTGAACTTATTTAAAAAACAGAAACAGACTCACAGACATAGAAAACAAACTTATGGTTACCAAAGGGGAAAGGGGTAGGGATAAATTAGAAGTTTGGGATTAGCAAATACAAACTATTATATATAAAATAGATAAACAACAAGGTCCTGCTATATAGCACAGGGAACTATATTCAATATCTTGTAATAAACCATAATGAAAAAAATATGAAAAAGAATATATAAAGATATAGAGATATAAAACAATCACTTTGCTGTACACCAGAACCTAACACAACATTGTAAATCAATGATACTTCAATTAAAAAAAAGAAATTGAAGACATTTTATAAACAGATATTCAAAATAGGTCTGTAAGCCACAATAAAAAATGTTTGATGCAATCTAATATTAAGAAAGGCAACCAATAGGAGGAGTCATTGAAACATGAATGCATTTCCAATGAACTTACTTTCATGAAACACTATGACTTTAAGTACATTTTGGATGAGATAAATGAAGACAATGCCCATTAAAATAAAACACAAATATGTATATGTATAACTGAATCACTTCACTGTACACCTGAAACTAACACACTGTAAATCAATTATACTTCAATATAAAATAAAAAATTTTAAAACCCCACAAATTTGTAAAAGAAAAATAGGCATAAGTAAAACTACAAGTTAGTATATATATATGTGTATATATATATATATATATATATCAGACTTACTATTTTCCAGATAAAGAATATTACATCTACTAATTCATTTCATCTGCACAACAATTCATAAGGCAGCTACCGTTTTTATCATTTCATTTAAAAGACCAGGAAACTGAGAAACAAACATGGTCAGTGCGTTGCCCCAGGTTGCACAGGTAGTAAGTGACAAGGTGGCATTTGTACCCATGCAATCTGCTTGCACGATCCATGACCTTAAAAACTGCTCCTTTACTTTTTTCTCGTTTCTCCATGGTTTCCCTCCTCACTCCATCCTCCTATTTAATTATGTTATTCACTCAAGTTTACTGTTTATTATTGTCTGATCAATTTGTAAAGGAATAAAAGTAGTGTCATATCTATTATTTTTCCCTGAAGTTCTTTGTATATTGTAAGTTTTTAATTTATGTGTTTCATAATGTTATGCAAGTAAATCATTAATGATTTTGTAGAAGGTTAAAAATTTTTTAAACATATAGAAAGAACAGAAAGACCCTCTTCAAATATCCAAAAATTATTTCTCTTCTCTGAAGTGATCACCATTCAGAGGTATTACTTCCAGATTCCTTCTTCTCTATATATTTCTTTGCTACATACTTACACACATATACACCTATATAAAAAGACATATTTTAAAATAATTTTTCTTTAATTTTTATCCAATTAAAAGTGTATGTAAGTGTTTCTTTCATGTTAGAACTACTAACTATATGTCACACTCAAATTGTTGTGTCCCACAATATAGACACACTAAAGCTTTATTAACAATTTTCCTATTGATATTTATAAAAGTTATTCCAATTTTTTCTTATTATGATACATTCTTAAAAGAATATTCTGGGGGACCTTGAAGATGGCGGAAGAGTAAGACGCGGAGATCACCTTCCTCCCCACAGATACACCAGAAATACATCTACACGTGGAACAACTCCTACAGAACACCTACTGAACGCTGGCAGAAGACCTCAGACTTCCCAAAAGGCAAGAAACTCCCCACGTACCTGGGTAGGGCAAAAGAAAAAAAAGAAAAAACAGAGACAAAAGAATAGGGACGGCACCTGCACCAGTGGGAGGGAGCTGTGAAGGAGGAAAAGTTTCCACACACTAGGAAGCCCCTTCGCGGGCGGAGACTGCGGGAGGCGGAGGGGGGAGCTTCGAAGCCGCGGAGGAGTGCACAGCAACGGGTGCGGAGGGCAAAGCGGGGCGATTCCCGCACAGAGGATCGGTGCTGACCGGCACTCACCAGCCCGAGAGGCTTGTCTGCTCACCCGCCGGGGCAGGCGGGGCTGCGAGCTGAGGCTCGGGTTTCGGTCGGAGCAGCGCAGGGAGAGGACTGGGGTTGGCGGCTTGAACATAGCCTGAAGGGTTTAGTGCACCACAGCTAGCTGGGAGGGAGTCCGGGGAAAAGTCTAGACCTGCCGAAGAGGCAAGAGACTTTTTCTTGCCTCTTTGTTTCCTGGTGCGCAAGGAGAGGGGTTTAAGAGCGCTGCTTAAAGGAACTCCAGAGACGGGCGCGAGCCGCGACTAAAAGCACAGACCCCAGAGACGGGCGGGAGACGCTAAGGCTGCTGCTGCCGCCACCAAGGGGCCTGTGTGCGAGCACAGGTCACGATCCACACCCCTCTTCCGCGGAGCCTGTGCAGCCCGCCACTGCCAGGTTCCCGGGATCCAGGGACAACTTCCCCGGGAGAACGCACCGGCGGGCCTCAGGCTGGTGCAACGTCACGCCGGCCTCTACCGCCGCAAGCTCGCCCCGCACGCAGTGCCCCTCCCTCCCCCCGGCCTAAGTGCGCCAGAGCCCCCGAATCAGCAGCTCCTTTAACCCCGTCTTGTCTGAGCAAAAAACAGACGCCCTCCATGCGACCTACACGCAGAGGCAGGGCCAAATCCAAAACTGAGCCCCTGTGAGCTGTGAGAACAAAGAAGAGAAAGGGAAATCTCTCCCAGCCTCAGGAGCAGCGGATTAAAGCTCCACAATCACCTTGATGTACCCTGCATCTGTGGAATACATGAATAGACAACGAGTCATCCCAAATTGAGGAGGTGGGCTTCGAGAGCAAGATGTATGATTTTTTCCCCTTTTCCTCTTTTTGTGAATGTGTATGTGTATGCTTCTGGGTGAGATCTTGTCTGTATAGTTTTGCTTCCACCACTTGTCCTAGGGTTCTATCCGTCCATGGTTTTTTTTTTAATTTTTTTCTTAATAATTAATTTTAATAACTTTATTATACTTTACCTTCTTTCTTTCTTTCTTTCTTTCCTTCCTTCCTTCCTTCCTTCCTTCCCTCCTTTAGACAATGAATCATCCCAAATTGAGGAGGTGGTCTCTGAAAGCAAGATTTATGATTTTTTCCCCTTTACCTCTTTTTGTGAGGGTGTATGTGTATGCTTCTGTGTAAGATTTTGTCTGTATAGCTTTGCTTCCAACATTTGTCCTAAGGTTCTATCCGTCCCTTTTTTTTTTCTAAATAATTATTTTTTAATTCAATAACTTTATTATACTTTATTTTATCTTACTGTATCTTCTTTCTTTCTGTCCTTTTTCCTTCCTTCCCTCCTTCCTTCCTTCCTCCCTCCCTCCCTCCCTCCTTTCTTTCCTTCTTGCCTTCTTTCCTTCTTTGCTTCTTTCTTTCTTCCTTTCCTCCTTCCTTCCTTCCTTCCCTCCTTTCTTTCTTTCTTTCTTCATACTTCTACTAATTCTCTCTACTTTTTCTCACTTTTATTCTGAGCCGTGTGGATGAAAGACTCCTGGTGCTCCAACCAGGAGTCAGGGCTCTGCCTCTGAGGTGGGAGAGCCAACTTCTGGACACTGGTCAACAAGAGACCTCCCAGCTCCACATAATATCAAATGGCGAAAATCTCCCAGAGACCTCCATCTTAACACCAGCACCCAGCTTCCCTCAACGACCAGCAAGCTACAGTGCTGGACAACCTATGCCAAACAACTAGCAAGACAGGAACACAACTCCACCCATTAGCAGAGAGGCTGCCTAAAATCATAATAAGGCCACAGACACCCCAAAACACACCACCAGACGTGAATCTGCCCACTAGAGATACAACATCCAGCCTCATTCACCACAACACAGGCACTAGTCCCCTCCACCAGGAAGCCTACACAACCCACTGAACCAACCTTAGCCACTGGAGACAGACATCAAAAACAGCGGGAACTACGAACCTGCAGCCTGCAAAAAGAAGACCCCAAACACAGTAAGATAAGCAAAATGAGAAGACAGAAAAACACACAGCAGATGAAGGAGCAAGATAAAAATGCACCAGACCTAACAAATGAAGAGGAAATAGGCAGTCAACCTGAAAAAGAATTCAGAGTAATGATAGTAAATATGATCCAAAATCTTGGAAATAGAATGGACAAAATGCAAGAAACAGTTAACAAGGACCTAGAAGAAATAAAGATGAAACAAGCAACAATGAACAACATAATAAATGAAATTAAAAGTACTCTAGATGGGATCAATAGCAGAATAACTGAGGCAGAAGAACTGATAAGTGACCTGGAAGATAAAATAGTGGAAATAACTACTGCAGAGCAGAATAAAGAAAAAAGAATGAAAAGAACTGAGGACAGTCTCAGAGACCTCTGGGACAACATTAAATGCACCAACATTCGAATTATAGGGGTTCCAGAAGAAGAAGAGAAAAAGAAAGGGACTGAGAAAATATTTGAAGAGATTATAGTTGAAAACTTCCCTAATATGGGAAAGGAAATAGTTAATCAAGTCCAGGAAGCACAGAGAGTCCCATACAGGATAAATCCAAGGAGAAATACGCCAAGACACATATTAATCAAACTGTCAAAAATTAAATACAAAGAGAGCATATTAAAAGCAGCAAGGGAAAAACAACAAATAACACACAAGGGAATCCCCATAAGGTTAACAGCTGATCTCTCAGCAGAAACCCTACAAGCCAGAAGGGAGTGGCAGGACATACTGAAGGTGATGAAGGAGAAAAACCTGCAACCAAGACTACTCTACCCAGCAAGGATCTCATTCAGATTTGATGGAGAAATTAAAACCTTTACAGACAAGCAAAAGCTGAGAGAGTTCAGCACCACCAAACCAGCTTTACAACAAATGCTAAAGGAACTTCTCTAGACAAGAAACACAAGAGAAGGAAAAGACCTATAATAACGAACCCAAAACAATTTAGAAAATGGGAATAGGAACATACATATCGATAATTACCTTAAATGTAAATGGACTAAATGCTCCCACCAAAAGACACAGATTGGCTGAATGGATACAAAAACAAGACCCTTATATATGCTGTCTACAAGAGACCCACTTCAGACCTAGAGACACATACAGACTGAAAGTAAGGGGATGGAAAAAGATATTCCATGCAAATGGAAACCAAAATAAAGCTGGAGTAACAATTCTCATATCAGAAAAAATAGACTTTAAAATAAGGACTATTGGAAGAGACAAAGAAGAACACTACATAATGATCAAGGGATCGATCCAAGAAGAAGATATAACAATTGTAACTATTTATGCACCCAACATAGGAGCACCTCAGTACATAAGGCAAATACTAACAGCCATAAAAGGGGAAATTGACAGTAACACATTCATAGTAGGGGACTTTAACACCCCACTTTCACCCATGGACAGGTCATCCAAAATGAAAATAAATAAGGAAACACAAGCTTTAAATGATACATTAAACAAGATGGACTTAATTGATATTTATAGGACGTTCCATCCAAAAAAAACAGAATACACATTTTTCTCAAGTGCTCATGGAACATTCTCAAGGATAGATCATATCTTGGGTCACAAATCAAGCCTTGGTAAATTTAAGAAAATTGAAATTGTATCAAGTATCTTTTCCGACCACAACGCCATGAGACTAGATATCAATTACAGGAAAAGATCTGTAAAAAATACACACACATGGAGGCTAAACAATACACTACTTAATAATGAAGTGATCACTGAAGAAATCAAAGAGGAAATAAAAAAATACCTAGAAACAAATGACAATGGAGACACAACGACCCAAAACCTATGGGATGCAGCAAAAGCAGTTCTAAGGGGGAAGTTTATAGCAATACAAGCCCACCTTAAGAAGCAGGAAACATCTCAAATAAACAACCTAACCTTGCACCTCAAGCAATTAGAGAAAGAAGAACAAAAAAAACCCCAAAGCTAGTAGAAGGTAAGAAATCATAAAAATAAGATCAGAAATAAATGAAAAAGAAATGAAGGAAACAATAGCAAAGATCAATAAAACTAAAAGCTGGTTCTTTGAGAAGATAAACAAAATAGATAAACCACTAGCCAGACTCATCAAGAAAAAAAGGAAGACTCAAATCAATAGAATTAGAAATGAAAAAGGAGAAGTAACAACTGACACTGCAGAAATAAAAAAGATCATGAGAGATTACTACAAGCAACTCTATGCCAATAAAATGGACAACCTGGAAGAAATGGACAAATTCTTAGAAATGCACAATCTGCCAAGACTGAATCAGGAAGAAATAGAAAATATGAATAGACCAATCACAAGCATTGAAATTGAAACTGTGATTAAAAATCTTCCAACAGTCAAAAGCCCAGGACCAGATGGCTTCACAGGCGAATTCTATCAAACATTTAGAGAAGAGCTAACACCTATCCTTCTCAAACTCTTCCAAAATATAGCAGAGGAAGGAACACTCCCAAATTCCTTCTACGAGGCCACCATCACCTTGATACCAAAACCAGACAAGGATGTCGCAAAGAAAGAAAACTACAGGCCAATATCACTGATGAACATAGATGCAAAAATCCTCAACAAAATACTAGCAAACAGAATCCAACAGCACATTAAAAGGATCATACACCATGATCAAGTGGGGTTTATTCCAGGAATGCAAGGATTCTTCAATATACGCAAATCTATCAATGTGATAAACCATATTAACAACTTGAAGCAGAAAAACCATATGATCATCTCAATAGATGCAGAGAAAGCTTTTGACAAAATTCAACACCTATTTATGATAAAAAACCCTGCAGAAAGTAGGCATAGAGGGAACTTTCCTCCACATAATAAAGGCCATATATGACAAACCCACAGCCAACATCATCCTCAATGGTGAAAAATTGAAACCATTTCCACTAAGATCAGGAGCAAGACAAGGTTGCCCACTCTCACCACTCTTATTTAACATAGTTTTGGAAGTTTTAGCCACAGCAATCAGAGAAGAAAAGGAAATAAAAGGAATCCAAATTGGAAAAGAAGAAGTAAAGCTGTCACTGTTTGCAGATGACATGATACTATACATAGAGAATCCTAAAGATGCTACCAGAAAACTACTAGAACTAATCAATGAATTTGATAAAGTAGCAGGATACAAAATTAATGCACAGAAATCTCTGGCATTCCTATATACTAATGATGAAAAATCTGAAAGTGAAATCAAGAAAACACTCCCATTTACCATTGCAACAAAAAGAATAAAATATCTAGGAATAAACCTACCTAAGGAGACAAAAGACCTGTATGCAGAAAATTATAAGATACTGATGAAAGAAATTAAAGGTGATACAAATAGATGGAGAGATGTACCATGTTCTTGGATTGGAAGAATCAACATTGTGAAAATGACTCTACTACCCAAAGCAATCTATAGATTCAATGCAATCCCTATCAAACTACCACTGGCATTTTTCACTGAACTAGAACAAAAAAATTTCACAATTTGTATGGAAACACAAAAGACCCCGAATAGCCAAAGCAATCTTGAGAACGAAAAAAGGAGCTGCAGGAATCAGGCTCCCTGACTTCAGACTATACTACAAAGCTACAGTAATCAAGACAGTATGGTACTGGCACAAAAACAGATAAATCAATGGAACAGGATAGAGAGCCCAGAGATAAACCCACGCACATATGGACACCTTATCTTTGATAAAGGTGGCAGGAATGTACAGTGGAGAAAGTACAGCCTCTTCAATAAGTGGTGCTGGAAAAACTGGACAGATACATGTAAAAGTATGAGATTAGATCACTCCCTAACACCATACACAAAAATAAGCTCAAAATGGATTAAAGACCTAAGTGTAAGGCCAGAAACTATCAAACTCTTAGAGGAAAACATAGGCAGAACACTCTATGACATAAATCACAGAAAGATCCTTTCTGACCCACCTCGTAGAGTAATGGAAATAAAAACAAAAATAAACAAATGGGACCTAATGAAACTTCAAAACTTTTGCACAGCAAAGGAAACCATAAACAACACCAGAAGACAACCTTCAGAATGGGAGAAAATATTTGCAAGTGAAGCAACTGACAAAGGATTAATCTCCAAAATTTACAAGCAGCTCATGCAGCTCAATAACAAAAAAACAAACAACCCAATCCAAAAATGAGCAGAAGACCTAAATAGACATTTCTCCAAAGAAGATATACAGACTGCCAGCAAACACAGGAAAGAATGCTCAACATCATTAATCATTAGAGAAATGCAAATCAAAACTACAATGAGGTATCACTTCACACCAGTCAGAATGGCCATCATCAAAAAATCTAGAAACAATAAATGCTGGAGCGGGTGTGGAGAAAAGGGAACACTTGCACTGCTGGTGGGATTGTGAATTGGTTCAGCCACTATGGAGAACAGTATGGAGGTTCCTTGAAAAACTACAAATAGAACTACCATATGAGCCAGCAATCCCACTACTGGGCATATACCCTGAGAAAACCAAAATTCAAAAAGAGTCATGTACCAAAATGTTCATTGCAGCTCTATTTACAATAGCCTGGAGATGGAAACAACCTAAGTGCCCATCATTGGATGAATGGATAAAGAAGATGTGGCACATATATACAATGGAATATTATTCAGCCGTAAAAAGAAATGAAATTGAGCTATTTGTAATGACGTGGATAGACCTAGAGTCTGTCATACAGAGTGAAGTAAGTCAGAAAGAAAAAGACAAATACCGTATGCTAACACATATATATGGAATTTAAGAAAAAAATATGTCATGAGGAACCTAGGGGTAAGACAGGAATAAAGACACAGACCTACTGGAGAACGGACTTGAGGATATTGGGAGGGGGAAGGGTGAACTGTGACAAGGCGAGAGAGAGTCATGGACATATACACACTAACAAACGTAAGGTAGATAGCTAGTGGGAAGCAGCCGCATGGCACAGGGATATCAGCTCGGTGCTTTGTGACCGCCTGGAGGGATGGGATAGGGAGGATGGGAGGGAGGGAGACACAAGAGGGAAGAGATATGGGAACATATGTATATGTATAACTGATTGACTTTGTTATAAAGCAGAAACTAACACACCATTGTAAAGCAATTATACCCCAATAAAGATGTTAAAAAAAAAGAATATTCTAAGTCATGCCTCCTTTCAAATATCTATGCATAATATTATTTCTATAAAATAGAAACCTAAAAGTAAAAGACTTATTACTAATAAGACTGAGTATTTATTCATGTAAGTGTTACTTCTTGTACTTCTAATTCTATGCATTGCAGTTTATTTATGTAACAACAGCATTGGTTTATTTTGTTTTGTCTTACTAGTCCACAGAAGTTCTTAATACATTCTGCATGTTAACCTTGTCTAAAATAAGCTACAATTTTTTCTATTCTGTCACAACTTTTTGATTTGTTAATGATATCTTTTTTCCTTTTGAGATGCCAATTTTCTTTTGACTTCTGAGCTTTGTTGTGTCTAGAATAAGCATTCCATTCCTCAAAACAATCTATATTCTCTTGTGTTTGTTTTCTTATAATACTAAGGTCCTCTATAATAGGGAAATTTAATCACTTCCCCTTGGTTATTTTCACTAATGTGTTTGGACCTCCCTGGCATCATTTATCTCTTGTCCCTACCATGCTTTATTCTTACTGGCTATTTATTACTCAATTTGACTTTTATTTGATTCATTAAGGGTGTCAACAGTTCTGCAGTTATTCTTCCCAGAGATTGAAGAGGCAACTGTACCATCGTATCACACACACCATCTACCAGCTGTGACTCCAGAAGAGACTCTTTCTAGTGATTCTCTCTGCCATATCGATGTCACACACCTCCATCTGTAGGAAGATCTGGACTTAGCTCTAGTTTCCCCCAGGCTGTGGCTTCCAGTGCTGTGGCTTTGGTGATCTGAAATGAGATCTGTGTGTAGCATTCTCTGAATCTTAATCTATAAATCAAGGGACAGTGCGAGGTTTGCCTCCACTCCCTTACCATAGATGCTCATGTCTTCAGGAGGGAGATTTTGCCAGCCAGCCTTTCACGCCCACCTTCTGCCTGGTGCTCCTGACATTGCATCCCTTGATGGTAAGCCTCCCTAGTCACCAGTGATAATAAAGGTTTGTTTCCTTTTTCCCTATTTTTATCAGCAGTTGGTTCTTTCATTGTGAAACATCTGTCCTCACAATGCCACTTACTTCAAAGATCATCTTGACTATTCTTTGAAATACTGCCTATATTTTTTATGTTTACTGTAGATGAATACCATCATATAGACACACCTTTGATCTCTTCCCTCAGATTTATGCACATATTAGTCTCAATATTTTACCACTATTTTATTCTGGTAAACATCAATGTAATCATTGATGTATTTAATTGTTTGACTCCTCAGTTTATTCCTGTATAAAATGGGAAGTTGGACTATACCTAAATGTAACTAAATAATTTTAAAAGATTCATCCATCTACAAAAAAGAACATGAAAATGTCCTATTCTCTTCAATTCCAGAAAGCTTATCAATTTCTTAGTATGGAAAAAAGAAACAAGGAAACAATCATAGGAAGTATTGTTGAAAACTAGAAGTTGCTAGAGTTTTTACTTACTCTATGTTTTGTTTTATTTGTTGTTTTAAATTCCAACTGTCTTTTAAGTGGTGTACTAAATGTTAACACTTTCAAGGTAAAAGAAGGATCAGGACACACAGTTGATGATGTGGTGAGGTAGAAAAGAAAGGACTAGAAATACAGTACTAGCCAAGTGAGCAAGTGGGAAGCTGAGAGCACATTCTAAAATCATGGAAGAAAGGCAGATGGACCAGCCCCTGGAAAATAGATTCAGGGCTTGTAATGTCTATGATGTGCTGGATGTGTAAAACATTGGGATTTTCCTGGCTTGATTTCAATTCCCACAAGCAATCTGTGAGGCTTATTTAACATTCTATTAGAGTTTTAATGACGAGACAGTATTTGTACTCTTTGTGCCTCTTTCTGTAATTTTGTCTTGAGATGGCGCTATTGGGAAGAATGTGTGCTTTTCAGTATAGTAGATATTCGCAGCTGTGGAGCGCTGATCTATGACAAAATGTAAGGATCAGTCCTACACAAATCACTGAGCCTCATGACAGTGCATTATTACCATAAGAGCCTAGTCTTGGTTCAAATGTTCAGATTTATCATTTACCTACTCTTGCTGGGCAAGGACAAAAATAACTGAAAGAGGTCTGAGCTGGCACTCAAGAGCAGAGCTGTGAGTAGTAATATTGCATATGCTATTTCTAAACTATTAAATATGCATGTGGAATCGATAAGAGATATTTTAATATCCTGAGGAACAAAGATTTTTAGTGGCAAGAGAAAAGTGATTAAAAGTATAAATTCAAAGCAATTAAGTAAATTTCCTAGAATCTTAAATTTGAGTCAAAATATTGATACAAACTCAAATTTATTTTTATTTACATTTATCTAGCTCTATGCCCTGAAAATTCTTAGAAGAAATGACACCTTGTAGCACTAAACACCCTTTATACCCCAAGTGTGGTCTTCAAATACCAACCCCAATAAAAAGAGATCTGGGGGTTACATCAGCATTATGATGATGTGACACTTCTTTTTTCTCTCCCCTTCAATTTACAACTAATTGAACATCCTTAACTGAAAAAAAGCATCTTTATACAGCCTACCAGGTCACCTGAGAGATCCATCCATCTGTGCCCCCAAAAGTGGGCAGGCCGGACCTCAGAGGCTGCAAAGTAAGGGGAGTGGCAGCAGACGTGGTGCTGGGTCAGGCACGGAGTGGGACAGCAGGACCTTTCTGGCAGAGGAGGCGAGGGTAAAGGCAGTGAGTCTGTCCTGTCATGTGTCCTGCAGCAGGAGGGACCTGCTCTCCCTGAGGAGAGACTTGGTGATGGGGGAGGAAAAGGAAAGGGAAGTAGGCAAAGAGATCTGAAGGGAAGCTCTCCTTCTGTCTCCCCGGATTCTGGCCCAGACCTCCAGGACCACCCCCACCTGAGGATCCCTTACCAGACATGGACCCCCCCCACCCCAACCAAAGCTCCAAATGCTAAGTACACACCTCCCCTCACTCTGCCCCCAGCCTTTCTTTTTACCATGTTCTGACCTTAGCTTCATCAGCTCCTATAAGAGAAACTAAAAACATGTGGAGGGCTTCCCTGGTGGCACAGTGGTTGAGAGTCCACCTCCCGATGCAGGGGACATGGTTTCGTGCCCCAGTCTGGGAAGATCCCACATGTCACAGAGTGGCTGAGCCCGTGAGCCATGGCCGCTGAGCCTGAGTGTCTGGAGCCTGTGCTCCACAACGGAAGAGGCCACAACAGTGAGAGGCCCGTGTACCGCAAAAAAAAATAAACAAAAAACGTGTGGATAGTGTAGCCTTCTGGAGGACAAAAGGAAGTCTCCTAACTGCCAGGCTGTTGAACTGTTAGAATCAAAATAAACAAAACTTCACCTAAAAAAGAAAGGCTTTCACTATCTCAAATGCAGTGGCACAGGAACTATTCATCAAACACCATGAAAAATCATGGTAATACGGTATCACAAAAAGAAAATGACAATTTTCCAGCAACCAAACACAAAGACATGGAATATCATGATCTAACTGATAAAGAATTCAAAAGAGCTGTTATGACAAAATTCAGAGAGCTACAGGAAAACTCATAAAGCTAATACAATGATCTCAGGAATAAAATTAATGAAGAAAAAGTACTTTACCAAAGAGATTGAAACTCTAAAAAAGAACCAAATGGAAATTCTGGAGCTGAAGAACTCAACAGATGAGATAGATGAAGAATGCATTAGAACACATTGGAAATAATCAGATCAGATGCAAGAGAGAGTTAGCGAGCTGGATGATAGAATCTGGAAATGATTCAGATGGAAGAGGAGAGTGAACTAAGATTTTTAAAAAGTGAAGAAATTCTACAAGAACTATCTGATTCCATTAGAAAATCCAAAGTAAGAATAATGGGTATTCCAGAAGGGGAGGAGAGAGAGAAAGCAGCAGAGAGTGTATTTAAAGAAATAATAGCTGAGAACTTCCCAAACCTGGGGAAGGAACTGAATATATGAGCCCATGAAGCCAATAGAAAACCTTTTTATCTCAATGCAAAAGAACTTCTCCAAGACACATTATATTAAAACTGTCAAAAGTCAATGATAAAGAGAGAATTTTAATGGCAGCCTGGAGAAAAAAGACAGTAACCTACAAGGGACCCACATTAGGCTATCAGCAGACTTCCAGCAGAAACTCTGCAAGCCAGGAGAAAGTGGAAGGACATATTCAAAGTATTGAAAGATAAAAACCATCAGCCAAGAATACTAAATCCAACAAAGTTGTCCTTCAGATATGAAGGAGATATAAAAGCCTTCCCAGACAAACAAAAGCTGAGGGAGTTCATCACCACTAGACCTCCCTTACAAGAACTGTCAAAAGGAAATGATGAAACAATATGAAATGAAACAAAACTCTTCAATATGAAACAAAACTCTGATCAAGGTGAAAGACAGTCAGAATTAGAAAGCTGTAACTCTTTTTTAGAATAGTATATTAAACTCCTAACTACAGCATAAAGGTTAAAGGAAAAAGATCATTAAATATATCTATAGCTACTACAATGTGGTAATGAAGTCACAGAATAAAAAGAGATAATTTGTGACATCAAAAATATTAAAAGGGAGGAGTAAAATAATGGAACTTTTATAGGTGAATGAAGATAAATTGCTATCAGCAAATTTTATCTGAGATGTTTTATGTAAAATGCATGGTAACAACAAAGCAAAAATCAAAAGCCGAGATATGAAACATTAAAAAAGAGGAGACTGGGCAAATCATCATGGAAGAACCACCAGCTCACAAAGGTAGATAGAAACAGAAGGAAAAAGAAACAATGGAAAAAATAATGAGAAGGCAAAAGATAAAATAGCAGTATTCCTCATCTATCAATAATCACCCTAAATATAAATGGATTGAACTCACCACTCAAAAGGCAGAGTGGCTGGACAGATTAAAAGAAAACAAGACCCAAATATATGCTGCCTCCAGGAGACTCATCTCAGCTCTAAAGACACACATACACTCAAAGTGAAGGGATGCAGAATGATATTCCAAGCAAGTGGAAACCAAAAGGGAACAGGCATAGACTTTAAGCCAAAAGGGGTAACAAGAGACAAAAGAAGGTAATTATGTAATGATAAAGGTGTCAGTACATCAAGATGATATAACAACCATAGATGTATATATGCCCAACACCCAAGCATGATGATGCTGTTTAAGGGTACAAACTTGTAGTGAGTAGTAAATAAGTCATGGAGATGGAATGCACAGCTTCATAAATATGGACAATAATATTGTACTATAATTCTGTAATATGATAAATATAGCTATAACAGCATCTATATTACAACATAAAAATGTATCAAAGTAATACGCTGTACCTCTTAAACTTATACAATGTTACATGTCAAATTTATTCAACAAAAATAAAGTTTCCTAGACCTTATAGGAAGAGAAGCACTGAGTAAAAACCTTTTATGGCATTATTTTTTCCAAATCTAGCCCAACTGCTACACATTTGATGGTAGGTGTTTTGAAAGAAACAAAAAGATAAAGAAACAAAAGCAGAATGCTTCCACCGCCCCCCCCCCGATAAAAGAATTTAAAAAGATCTTGGATAATGTTTGATTATAAGACTAAACAAGAAGTATACAAGACCATGGGAAAGCAAGGAGATGCTCAAATAAGAGTCATGTGAAGAGACACAGCAGACCTCTACTTTCCGGTCCAACGTGAAAAGAGCTTGGAAGTCATCACAACAAGGAAAAAGCTGAACAAACTGAGAATCAACAGCTCTCCTTAGATCCATCAGAGAACTGAGGTCACAGGTCAAGTCGCTACTCTGAAAACAGAGTCAGAGGGGTACCGAGAAGCACAGCTTGCTGGAAGCAGACACCTGCTGATGGAGGCAGCACAGGTGGGAACTCAGGTATAACTGAGGAATTGCTGGAGGCTCAGTGTGAACTAGCCTGAGAGTTAAAAGCACCAGGGGCCCCGGTCTTCGGGGTCCTCACACTTCTGTGGGTTTTAACACGAGGAGCCCTTCCAGGTTCTCGGGGTGTAGACTGCAGAAAGACACCCTGTGCTTGTGCTTCCAGTAGGAAAAGTTGAAAAATACATATTTGGAATGTACCCAGAGCACTGTGTTCTCCTAAAAAATGACTGCCTTCATGAGACATTGTTTTACCAGAGCCCAACTGACCCGGAGGAAGTAAATACCTCAATCAAACTCCTGTAGCCTTTAACGTGGGCCGGGGACATACCCACCTCCTGGCCCTGGCCTTACTGCTCACCTGCTGAGGAGGGGGTGCTGACAAGACTTGTCCAGGGCACAGCCCGTGGGCACAGCCTCACTAGAACACTGAAACCTGTTAAAAGATCCATTGAGGCGGGACAGACCGCAGCTAAGGCCGAGGCGGCGCGGGTGTGCGCGCCGAGGCCGGCAAGTCCCCTGCTCTTGGCCAGGGGAGCCTCAGAGTGGCCCCCGCCCCCTGCAAGGGGACCCCGGAAGAAGGTCAAGAAACTGCCCTGGGGGGAAAGCGAGGCGCTCTCGGCAACCCGCCCCTCCCTCGTCACTTGGTCACACGGGGCAGAAAGAGGGAACCCAAGGACCCGACGTCCAGACAGGAGCAATGATGCTGCCCAAACCTGGGATCTGTTACTTCCCCTGGAAGGTCAGCGCCGGCCAAGTTCCTGATGGGGACATACTGAGAACGTTCGGCAGGTTGTACAGCTACGACACGACGCAGGCCCGAGTGACCCTGATGGCTCGGCACAGATCTGACCAGCACCCGACCCCCGTCTGCACCAAGTTGGTGGAACCGTTCCAAGCCCAGGTGGGCTCCCTCTACACCGTCCTTGGGCAGCTGGATCACTAGAAGGATGGAGGCTGCGTGGTGAAGGCCCGGGTGCTGGCTTGTGTGGGAGGAATGACTCTCCCCTGGTCAGAACAAGTCGTCCGGGAGCAGAGGCTATACCAGCGAGAGAGGGACAGCAGCCAGTAGAGAGCAAAACGGCAGCTCGTGGCAACGCCCTTCCTCCCCCACCTGACCTGGAGCTGCTGTAGAGGAGATGCAGGAGCTTCCCCCGAGTGACAGACTTCGGAGCTTGAGAGAAGAGAGGAGGGTTGTTCATCGCAATCGCCCCAGAAATGGGAGCCTAGAGATCAGAGGCTGGGTTCTGGGGTGCTGGGGGCTGGGCCTCGTGTGGGTCCTGGAGGGTTCCAGAAGGTCCTGGTGAATAAAGCCGCGCAGTGTGACGAAAAGGAAAAAAAAAAAGAAGAAGATAAACTGAGGCACATTAAACATTTTAAGAGTTTATTTGAGCAAAAATCAGTTGAATCCGGCAGAGCCAACCCAGAAGTGGTTAGGAGTTCGGGAAGGGGCGTTTATACAGCAAAGGCAGGAGCAAAGCAGTGAAATTATTGATTGGCTCTTGCTTAAAGCCTCGTTGGCGGTTTGTGATTGGTTGTCATTCCCAGACTTGGATTTTGGTTTGCCGCCTTAGACCCCCGTGGCATCACAGCCCCTTCCGTCCAAGAGCTTCATTGTTTAATGAAGTTAACAAATCTGATCATTGCAACTGTGTGTAAATGCCCACAAATACATACATGTTCATAGTTGGCAAAAAAAAAAAAATCATTAAACTATCAGTTATCTCAAGATGCTCATTTAAAAAAAATCATTCCATTTCTTAATTATTTGGTTTCTATGTTTAGAGTGAAGTGGCAGCTTAAAGTAATGATGCTCGATTAGGGTGGGGAGGAGGAACCTCCAGCATTTCAGCTCTGACTCTGCAGTGTAATTGTGTTAAGGAGTAGATTTTCTCATTTGTAATGAGGATACAATGCCAACCTCTTAATGGGATTTTTATTAGTTTCCTCTGGCTGCTATAAAAAAATTGCTACAAACTTGGTGGCTTTTTTTTTTTTGGCTTTTTATGGGGGGACCCCGCTGCATGGCATGCAGGACCTTAGCTCCCCCGACCAGAGATCTAACCTGCAAACTTGGTGGCTTAAAACAACACAAATGTATTATCTTGCAGTTTTGGAGGTCAGAAGTTCAAAATGGATCTCAATGGGCTAAAAACCCATTGAGGGTCTGCAGGGCTGTGCTCCTTCTGGAGGCTGTGGAGGAGGATCCATTTCCTTGTCTTTTCCAGATTCTGGACACTGCCTGCATACCTTGGCTGGTGGCCCTTTCCTCCACCTTCAGGCAGCAATGGCTGGTCAAGTCCTTCTCGCTCTGGCCGGGCTCTCCTCCCTCACTCTTTCACTTATAAGGACCCTTGTGATCCCACTGGGTCCACTCAGATAATCCAACATAATCACTCCATCTCAAGATCCTTAAATCAATTATATCTGCAGATTCCCTTTTGCCATGTAATCTAACATAAATCCAGGTCCCTAGAATTAGAGTGTGGACATCTGGGGAGTCAATATTCTATTCTGCCTATGACAATATTATTGAACAGCTTATAAGAGGAAGTATGTACAAAATGTTTAAAATATATGATGACAAAATTATACCATTTTTTTTTCATCCCCCCCTTCCCCTCCTTCTTCTCTTCCTCCTCTCTCTCCCCTTTTATGAGACTACATATTTTTAAATTGATTTTTTGCATCTTTCATTTGAGGATCTAATCTTATTGCTATTTACTGCTTTTTTCTCCTTCTCATTTTATTTTCTACAGTCTTGTTTTCAATATTTATTTCTGCATCCTTGAGTCTTACAAAGTAATCCTGTTTGACAGCCAATTCCTACCTGCTATCCCCTCGTGACTATTTCTGTCTCTCGCTATATTCTCACACCATTGGCATGCTCCATATTCACCTTTGTTCTGTCACCTCTTAGAATGCATCATTTATGAACCATATTCTCAAATGTTTTGACTGTTATGTTACCTCCAGATGAGCAGTTTTTTTCCTCTTGAGCTATGAACTACATTGACACTTTATGCTTGAGTAAAACTCAGGATACCTCCTTGTTTATCTGTTTTAAGGGAAATGTTTCATGGTAGGTTTTCATATTCTAAAGTTTTCCTCACATATTTGCAGAACTGTTAATGGAGAAAGAATTTCATCGCTGTGTCTGAGCAGTACAGCAAAGTAGAACTTTATCAAGTATCTAGTCAGCAAGATCAATGCAGACAACTAATATAACAACCCAGCACACAAAATGACTTTAATGCAAAATTGAATTTTTGAAGTGCATGCAATGTACAGTGGAATAAAGTGGAGATGGGCAATTGCCTAAGGCATTTGATAAACCTAGGATGCCAGAGTGGATCACTTGAATTTGAAAACACACATTTTTGAGGTAAGAATTGCCCTGAAGTATACTCTTTTGTATTCAATTCATTAAAAACTATACTTTGAATCAAGTTAATATTACTTTCATGGATGCAAAACAAAGAGAGTTCTGTGTATCTTATTGACTGCGTCCCCTCATTAATTATTGACAAAAATAGTAATAATTGGGATATGCTAGGTCTAAATATATTCCAGAAAGATGTATTGATTACAAAAAATGTTTAACATGACCAATAATATAATGTTATGTTGTAATATAAACACGGTCTATGTCTAAATAATGTTGGAAATCAAAAAATGTCCAACAAATACTCAACAATTGGTTAAGTATTTGAAAATATGTAGTTAATATACTGAATTTTTCCATTTTATCTCAATATTTGCCATTATAGAAACACACTTTCCAGAAAATTAATTGTTTTTGTCCTTTTGCATTTGCTGCCTAGACAGTATTCCACCCAGAGAGGATACTATAGTTACCTCATGATAATGTATATTTTCTTGGTAAAGACAGGGGTCATCAACCCTCCATTAGCAGTGCAGGAATATCAATGATAGTCAAAATTACATACGTGTTTTGCATAATATAAATGAATATAATTAGGATAAAACTGATCTTGTTTGACCAGAACCCAAAAGCATCACTGCCATTCATCTGTAAGGCCCTGAATTCAATTTCAGTGCTCTGGACCAAAAATAATTTTAGTAATATGGCATTAAATTTCAGATGTTATACTTGAAATTTGAATCTCCTTGATTGGAACTTCTTTCACCTGGACCAGCTTGAGCTAGCCAAGACTGGGCCAAACAAAATATATTGACAACAGCCATCTACAGTTCTAATATCTATCTCACTGGAAACTATAATAAAATAGAAATTTTCAAATATAAGACTTGACTTAGGTTACCACATCCAGCTGAACTTTAGGACATATGGCTTGGCAAAATGTGAGAAAATATCAGCTTATGAGATGCTGAGGTCTGCTAGGAGTAGCTAGAAAATATGGGGAAAATTACACAGAAGAGGAGAGGCAGGAAGGGTGAATGGACTCCCTTATCTGCGGCAAGGTTTGTGGGAGGAGTAGATATGAAAACACCTGGATGTTTTCTTACCTGGTGCCTGGACCAAACAGTTGACATCTGTATGGAGTTTTGACAATGTGAGGGGAAAGTAGGGAGGAACCATCAACCACATCTCATCCCTGGACTTGGATGATGGGGTCCAAGCACCAATGGACAGATGCTTTGGAGGAATGTGCTAATGATCTCAATACCATCTGGGTTCAAGGCAGCAACACTGACTCATGAATATACAAAGGAACAAGTAAGTCTGTGCAGGAAGTGACGGTGGGGCAGATTATACCTCAGTGGCCTATGAGACAAGAAATCAAGTAGAAAATATACAGAAAAATGGCTGTCAGTCAAATGCATTAGAAATCCCCTTGACTTTGGCGATACAACCGGCACAGAAAATCCTCCCAACAAACCCTGCTGTGAGCCTGGTTATAGGAATCACAGGAGCACTATCGACTAGTATGACCTGGAGAATTTCAATTGCAAATGTAGCAAGCACTATGTAAAACACATTATATCCTTACATTGTGCAAGTGACTTGACATTTTCTAATTTAGTACAACAGCCATTCAAAAAGAATACTCTTAACTAACTCTACAGAAGAGAAAACTGAGGCATAAAGAGGTCAAGTGTTTTGTACAAACTTACTAAACCAGTAGCTAAGCAGGCATTCAAGCTAAATGCCTCCAACTTCCTCACTTTTCTATTAAACATACCAGTTCAAAAACACATAGATTAAACTGAGAGATAAATAGAGCAGCACTTCTTTAAATGTCCTCCAGACTTTGAGAATACATATGACTAATAAGTAAATGTGTAATAACTCTTAGTTTCAATATTAACCACATAAAAGTACTAGACTGTCATTTCCATCTCTAATCAAGGTTAACATTTTCTATAGCTCATTTGGAATTGAATATAATGTATTGAGTTTGTTTTATCTGCTTTTGACAAAACTTAATCCCAATAAGATGTAAGATGACATATTACATAGGTAGGAATTTTCACATGAATTCTATTTATATGTAAAATCATGCAAAGGACGACTGAGTCATAAGGGTATAATATATGTGTATATATATATCTAGTTGGAGGATTGAAGAAGGAGACAGAACTATAGGATAGAAGAGTATTCTATTCTTTTTCCTTTTGTGTGTGAATTTATCCTTCTCCTTCTGATTGGATATGAATCAGTAATAAGGTTCCTTCAACTTTTTCTCTCACTTCTCTTTTTTCCCTAATTTCCTTAAATTTAACTTATCTATCTTCACTCTTCTGTTTCCCCTCCCTTGCTCCCCCAGGAGAGGAAGGGCATAAGACTCAACAGAGCTGGAGGAGAATGTATATATTGCAGTTCTTTATTTTTTCTCTTCAAGCCTTGGTGGGGACAAACAGTGATTTATTTGAATTGTAAATCACCACACACAGTGTAAATAGCACTTTAAAATGTTGAGAGTTATGACTGTAATTTCTTATTTCATTCCTTTATATATTTTTGGATGAAATACCTACTGAAATCTGTATATAGTCTAGTGTTTGTCAACTTTATATTTTGCATAGAGAATTCTTTATTCTAACAAGTTTGTCAGTTGATTTAATTTCATTAAAGTAACAGTCTCAAGACATCCAAATAAATGTATTGACTTAGAGTTTTATAAATTAAAGGACAATTGTCAATTGACATAAAATTGAGTAATTGGTTAATTCATGGAAATTAACTATTTAAGTTAATGAATTGTGAAACTGTAATAGAGTTGTCTTGGTCATCATAAATGAATTCTTCTGGCATCTGTTAGAGTCTAGGAAGAAAGCAATTATAAAACTCTTTCCAATCTATTTAGTAAACCAAGGATTGCTTCTCCTTCCTAGTCCACTTAATTTGTATGTTTTAAAAAAGCTATTTATAGAGAGGCTGAAATGCATGGGAGGATCAATACTGTACCAAGGTTGGTATTTTCAGCATTTTTCTTTTAGTTGATGATTTATAAGGTGCCAGAAGCACTAATGGAATCTTTAACTCTTTGTCAGGTTTCGATTTTCTCTAATTATCTACATTTTAATTATGGCCAAATTCTATACAAATTAAATAATGCTTCTGGAAATTTTGTAGACATTCTAAACTGAATTATGGTTCCAGGGAGCTCACTAGAATAAAGATTGTGGAAAAATCATCATTAAATTTAATGGCTATTCACAGTTAAATTATTAAAATACCTCACAGAACTTATTGAAAATATAGTATAAAATAAAATTTCAAAATTAAAAAACCTAGTAAACAATGTTAAAGGATTCAAACACACTACTTAATTTAAATTATTTTAATATTAATAAGAAAAGGCTGAAACAAGATAAAATCCTCATTTACAAGTGCTATATAATACCAGCATTTAAACTGAGTAATAGGATACATCATTCAAAAAATCATAGCATCAGTGTAAAAGTGAGCACAGTGTATCAAGTTGCTCAACTACACAAATTAAATGTGACATTATTCTTATATATTTTGTAACTATCATGATGAATTCAGAGTCAACACCAAATTCTCTAGGGGGAAAGATGGATTTGATTCAGAACTCACTCCATTCAATAAAACACTAAGTATAAAACAGTATTTTGAGCAATAAAAACCTTAATTATCAAATATTTAATATTTCATTATAATTAATTTCTGTGACACAATTAGTTCAGAAATAAAAGAAGATAATGATTAAAATACACTGCTGACTTAGCCCAATGTAGTCCTACGGCTACATTTTCTACAATTTCTACATGTTTTCATGGCATTGGCATTGGAGGGGTCTCTCCTGACCTGAGCCAGAACCATGCCCATGGAAACATAGCCTGGTTCAAGAGAGGGGGGATGAGAGTGCATTGGAAGCAAGTACATGCACATCTTTCTAGAAGTTCTTTGCAAAGCAAAGAAGAGTAATGGGGCTGTACCTACAGTGGGATTTAGGCATATGTTTTTGTATTAAATGGAGGATTCTATCTCGGTAAGCACTAGCCACCCATTGTCACAAAATACATCTCAGGAGTTATCCTTGACTGCTCTCTTCTCCCCATGACCCACTTGATCAACAAGGGCTGTTGACCTCAAGATACATCACCAATCTCTCCACTCTCACCAGCCCCATGACTCTGTGAGGAATCTGCCTATGTCTTGAAGTCTGAGTGACAAATCCTGGAACATCTCCCCTGGGGGTGGGTATCTGCAGATCCCTCTGACCCGCCAACTGAAAGCAACCCCAGTTTCTAGCACATGGCAGGATGGAGCTTCTGGTATAGCACTTATCACATCCGAGGGTTTTCCAGCTTGTCCTCTGGTTTATTTGTTCACTGTGGTTTTGTTGTCTTATCTCTGGAGAACACACCTATGAATGCAGGGCCATTGCCTACCTTGTAAGTCACAGTGTCCTCTGCACTCAGGTAAGTTAGTGGCACACAGAGTGTGATCAATAAATATTTCCTGGATAAATTGGTGAATAAAAATAATGTACATATGCAAACATAAGCAATAAATAATATTAGAACTAGAATTTTCTTTGAACTAGAATTTTCTTTAAAATTTGGTAAAATTTTACCCAATTTTAGTTGGGTAAAATTGACTTTTCATTATAGACTTTTCTTGTATAGAAAAATGGCCCAGCTCTCCTTTTTATTTATTTTCTTGTGTGTCTTTCATATAGATGAATACATTTTTTGTCAATTTTTAATTCTTCCTGGTATCTTATAATTTTATTTTATTATTGAGCATTTTAATCTACCATTTATTGGTAATGACATATATATTAAGAGAAACACACTTTTTATGTTGACCTGTTAGCATCAAAACTGCTAAAACACTATGATTAGTCTTAATACACTTTTGCTTATACCCTAAGTTTCTCCTTGTGGAAAATTATATTATTTTGTAAATAGTTACATTATTTCTTCCTTTATTATTCTTAATTTGCTTAATTTTTTCCTGGCCTTTTTTCATTATCTAGGACTTTTGATGATCCATGTACCTTTATACAGTCAGTTGATTACATAAATGACATGAAATAGATGAGATTTTAAAATCCTTAATAATAGCTTAAAAGGGAACCCGGGGGACCCTGCAAGCCTCAGCCCTCCATTCACTGTCAGCTTGCTCTGACTCCCCTATTCACATAAGTAAATAGAGTTGAGATAGTTTCTTTCATCTAATTAGAGTAGCTAATAATTTTGATTGATTTTTGTTTCCCTATGATGACATATAAGTGTAAATGTATGCTCACTGTAAATAAAAGCTATTTATTTTTTTGCATTTTACCTGATTGCTCCAGTTCTTTGCTGTGTTTGGCATGTGGTCTGATGTTAGACTCTGTAATCCAATTCATACAGAAGACTGATTTACACACTCATTTGGATGAACAGGTATGAAGAGAAGGATACATTCTAGAATATTAAAAAGAAGAGTCTTCCATTACACAGAGAAGGCATAATGAACTGTGCTCATAAAGTATGGCAGAGCAAAGAACCTAATGGATCTTCAGTAATTTTCAGATAAAAATCTTTCTGAATTAACTTAGCAAATTGATGTTGTTAAAGTGACTGAAAATTCCTTCTCTTAGAATAGTAAATAGTCCCTATAAAATCTTGTTTGTACTTAACTTACTTGTGAAAATTGTTTATCAATAAATTGCATAAACAGCACTCTTGTTTTACAAATTACCTCAAATACATTATTAACAGACTCTAAATTAATAACGATTCACTGTATTTCATCTATTTCCTAATTAAATAGCAATTTTTATCAGCTTAGAATTAAATCTTTCAATCTTGAAAGAAAAAACTAAAAATAGCAAAAATTAATAGAATTTAAACTACGTTAGGGCATCACTTTCCTGATTATTTTAGGCTTTGTAAGAGAAACTAATCTAAAAAACATTTACATCTTTTTGTTGCATGTGTAAAATTCTCCATTTTAAGTTGTTTCTCAGCAGGAAAACATTTTCAAATGAACTTGCAAGGTAATGAAATAAAGAAATGATTAAAATCATTTTTTAAACTTATCCTTCCCCACGTTCTACAAATGTAGATATTAATCTTATAAAGTGGTAAGAAGGAGTGGTGATGTAAAATCATACAAAAAGAAAATTAAAATCTTAGGAACATACTTGGGAATGAATAAAAAGTTTTTTAATGAATTATGTTATTTCAGCTTTGAATATGTGTATGTAATTTTAAAAATACCTCTAATCATAATCTTAAATGAAAATAGATACTCTCGGGCTTTATTTTGCCCATATATATGCTTTTGTTTGTTTACAAAAGTGGGTTTCTGAATAGCTGGTTTCAGACCAGTTGTCTGGATTTACAGCAGCAAAGTGAAAGAAATTAAAGCAGTGCTTCTCAATATATAAATATGTAGGTGTGTACATTCACAGTTGGATTCTCCCAATGAAGCAAATGAAAATATTTGAAGAATATGGATGAAAATGGAATTTTTCTCAGAATTTAAACCTGGTCAAGAAGTTTTAACCTAGGGCTCATGAGTAGGCCTTATCCTCCCCCTACAACTATACTTGAATTTTGGGTTTTCTATGTCTCTCTCTTTTTTCCTTTTTTAAAGAGATACAGAGCTTTCACCAGAATCTGAGTAGCATCTGTGACAAGGAGGTGAAAGCACTTCTAAAGGAGGTAAATGCAATAAGCTGTATCTAAGCAACAACCTCTGAGTTTTTTGAGACAGTCCACTTTAATTATGGTCTGGGAAAATATATGGAAGTTTTATTCAAACAGGAAAGGCAGGCATCTCTTCATATCTTCTGAAACCCTATGCCATCTTACAAAAATTGTTAATATTCAAGAGTGTTTTTCTTGTTTTGTATTTTTGGCAGATGGGACAAATTTCCCAATAGGAAACATTAAACAATGACTTTTTCTTTAGTGATAAATTTAACCATGGAGATGATGTACATCTTTCATTACACAAGTGTCCAGAATGAAAATTCCTTAAATATTTAAAGCTATGCATATTTTAAATGTCTAAGAAAAAATATTTTTAATAATCACATTTTAGCTTTCAGATTACTCTTGCATTAAAGATGATGGCAAAAACTGTTTTCAAAATGAAATGGAAGAAGATCTGCTTCTAGTTATTAGCAGAACAGGGCATTTGCACAAGTCTTACCAAAAGAACAACAGGAAAAGCAAAACATATATATAACTTTTAAATGTGTGTATTAAATCAAAGTAGAGTTCGAGTTGGTGAATAATTATGTAGTTGAGACTCCCAAGAAGAAAATCCAGAGAGATGAACCTTGGTTCTCAGGGTTTTCCTTGGGGAATTTGCTCATAGAGGAGGTTACAGAGAAGCTGAGAAGACAGACACATGTTCTAAGGACTCATAGGGCTCAGAGGAAAAACAATCAGGATTCAGAGCCCACTGAGAAGAGAGAGCTGGCTGGGATTCTGAAGGGTCGCACCACAGGGAGCAGCTTTCAAAATGTGGCTCATGATTCTGGGATAATTTCTCCTCACCTCAGTAACAGAATGAAGCACAGAGAAACAAATGATGAAAAATGCAGAAGATGTCTAATACATATAAACTGGAGTCCTGGAGTCCGAAAAATGAGACTGGAACAGAAACAATATTTGAAAAGATAACAAAGGATATCATACCACGGATTCAACAAACATAACAGACCATGTGCAGGATAAATAAAAAGAAAAGCACACCTATTGCTGAAAAACAAAGTCAAAAGGAAAACTCTGAAAGCAGATGGAGAAAATGACATGTTACTTCAAAGGAGCAACTGAGACTGACAGCATAACTACTAAGCTAGTCAAGGGAGAAAACAATGACAGAAAAATATTTAAAAATACAAATGGGGCTTCCCTGGTGACGCAGTGGTTGAGAATCTGTCTGCTAATGCAGGGGACACGGGTTCGAGCCCTGGTCTGAGAGGATCCCACATGCCGCGGAGCAACAAGGCCCGTGAACCACAACTACTGAGCCTGCGCATCTGGAGCCTGTGCTCTGTAACAAGAGAGGCCACGATAGTGAGAGGCCCATGCACCGTGATGAAGAGTGGCCCCCGCTTGCCACAACTAGAGAAAGCCCTAGCACAGAAACGAAGACCCAACACAGCAAAAATAAATAAATAAATAAATAAATAAACAAATTCCTACCCCCAACAACTTCTTAAAAAAAAAAAAAAAAAAATGAAGACAGGAAAGGAAAGAAATGAGAACACAGACCAAGTGATAAAAACAGCAAACCACAGTAACATGGTAAATAGAAACCCAAATACATGAGTAAACATATTGACTGGAAATGATTTCTACACTCCAATTAAAAGCCAAAGATGATCAGGCTGGAATCAAAGCTTTCAGAAAGCAAACCTTTGCTTTGTAGAAACACACCTAAAATAAAAGAATTGAGAAATTAAAAGGACAAAAGAAGATCTATCAAAAAGGGCTTTAAGGGAAAACCAAATAAGCACTAGATAGAAAGAGGAGAGAGAGGACATTATGATAAAATTTCAGTTTGCCATAAGGCAGGGCTGGGACTAAGGTGAGGCATGTGAGGCACCAAAATTAGGGAGGGACTCACTTTCCGTACCAACCCCACACTTGCATGATTCTGAGCTTGAAGACCTCCTTAAATTTTCTACCCCTGATGCCTCAACTGACTCATCCTAGTCCCAGCTCTCTCAGAAGATAAAACAACTCTAAATGTCTGTGCATCTAATAACTTAGCCTTAAAATAGTAAAGCAAAACCTGATAGAATTAAAGGAGAAAAGATGTATCTACAATTACAGTTGTACAGTAATTTCTACCGTTACAGAAATATTAATGTGTGTTTTCTACAATCAATTGAACAAGCAAAAATAATCAACAAAAAAATAAAATATGTGAAAAATACAACTAACAAGATTAACCTAGGTAGTATATATAGAAACCACACTAATTTATATGTATTCATTCAAATATATACACAAATTTAAAAATTCACCACATGCTGAGCCATCAAGCAATTCTCAACAACTTTAAAGAATTTAAAGTTCTCTTACTACAGTGCAATTAAGCTAATAATCAATATGTAATTATGTAAAATAATGTATGTAATCAATTACATTACATTACAAATGTATGTTCGTGCCCCTGTCCGCGAAGATCCCACATGACGCGGAGCAGCTGGGTCCGTGAGCCATGGCCGCCGAGCCTGCGCGTCTGGAGCCTGTGCTCCGCAAAGGGAGAGGCCATAACAGTGAGAGGCCAGCGTACCACAAAAAAAAAAAAAAAAAAAAAAAAAACTGAATCCATCGTTTGCAATAATAAACAGTCTTCAAAAATGTTAAATTTTTCTCATATTGGAGTGTATGCATGATATAAAATTAACTGAAAGACAGACTACAAAACTGTATACGCTTGTGTAATCTCAGCTATCATGTATATGTCACCAAAATGTTAATCATGTTTTCTCTCAAATGTTTGCGTTAAAGTTAAGGGGTTGATGATGATTTTCTGCCTTTTGTTAGTTTTTTTTAAAACAAATTTTTTAATCAGATAAAACAAGCTACTTCCAAATACTTGAGTATTTCGGATCCTAGCTAATGGAAGAGCACGTGTTTCATGCTGGCTTTGGACTCACTGTGCACTGACGGGATAACAGCATTGCAGCATGGGATGGGTCCCATGGACAGGCCCCTTCGTGATGCGCTCAGGATGCACTCAGGTTCTCTGGCTCTACAGTGGAAATAGTGCCCACCTTGCTTCCCTCCCAGACTCCTGGGAAAAACAAAACCTGATGGCACAGAGGCACGCGTGCTGAGAACCCTGATCCCCCGACAGGTATAAACGCGCATAGTCTGTCTCCCGGCTAGAACCTGGCAGAACTGGGGGCAGAGCTAAGAGCCGGGTTACACAGCTGCTCTCGGAGAGACTTCGAGGGCTGACCTGGAGGGCAGGATGGGTTCCTCATGACCCGCTGGAAGCCTCCAACTTGATGAGTCATCCGTTCTCTCGGGCAGAAGAAGGGAGCAAACCCCATCACTCAGGGCTCCTTTTCCACCCCAAATCTACTGCTCTGGGGTTTCCTAGTGACGCACCAGCTTTCAGGATGTGGCAGCCTGAGTACTAAATTCACATTAAAATGCTGGGCTTTCCTGGTCTGTGGCCACAGGATCTGTCCACTCACTTGACCACTGTTTAGGGAACACCAGTTGGCGCTGATTTGGGCACAGGGGAACAAAAAGACAAAAATTCCTTGCCCTATGGAGCTTACAGTCTAGTGGGAAAAACAGAGGATCAGCAATATGCATAAAAATAAGTAAATTATAAAGTGTTATAAGGAAATGAGATATGGGGGAAATTATTGTAAGAGGGATGGGGTGAGCCAGTGGCAGAAGTTGCAATAGAAATCATTTAAATGGGGATATCGGGACAGAACTTCATTAGAAGATGATTAGGACCATTTGACTTTTCAACATCCTGAAAATCTTGTGCCCTCCCTGATTTATAGGACTTCTGGGAGGATAAAAGGGATTATACACTTCAAATGCCCTTTGTTTAGGCTGTTCTTTCAGGGTTTTAGTGTAGATGTTACTGCCAGGTAAGTAAACCCCCTGGAAATATTTTACTTTAGTCGAACAAACCAGTTCCCTCTTTTTCCATCCTCTGACAACTCCTCATTGCCGTTTGTAAGAGGTTCATGCAAACTGCAATTACATCCAACACATAGAAGTAGAAGCCCATGGGTACTGTAATCATTGACACATTTCACAAAATAAAGTTTCTGGATCTGGAAATAAATTTAGGTGAATGAAAAATTACTTATCAGAAAATCTAATGCACGTTTTACCCCGTCAGATAAATTGTTCCAAGACTTAACAAAAATGAAATGGTATCAGCTTTTAGCATCTCTAATATACTCCTTTACTGCAGACAGCTTTTTGAATCACATTAAACCCACAAGATTGGGGTTGCCATGAATTGCATTTAATCAGCACAAATGAGGGTGCCTTCTTTTGCCATACATATTAGAGCAGTTATTTCAGCTCAAGCTGTGATAGTTCTGGGGAGAATAATTGCACATATATCATTAAAAAAAAAAGGAGAAGAAAGAAAAGATCACAGTAGGATTCTGAAATGCAGTGCTTAGTTTTGTGTGTGTGTGTGTTTTAAGTTTTTCTTAATTTTTTAAAATTTATTTATTTTTGAGCTGGGGCTACTCTTCATTGCATTGCGCAGGCACGCGGGCTCAGTAGTTGTGGCTCGCAGGCTCTAGAGCACAGACTCAGTAGTTGTGGTGCATGGGCTTAGTTGCTCCACGGCATGTGGGATCTTCCTGGATCAGGGCTCGAACCCGTGTGCCCTGCATTGGCAGGCGGATTCTTAACCACTGTACCACCAGGGAGGCCCGTGTGTGTTTTTTTAATACAGCTATTTAGTAATAATTTATTGCACTATTACTTTCACACTTTGCTGAATTCAGAAAGTCTATACTTGTCATGTTTACAACTAAAGATACTTATAATCCTTTTGCTGTTTTGAAACTTTAAGAATGCCATAAACCAAGCTAGACATCAATTAAAAGCTGTTGATTGCAAAACTAAGACATTAAATGAAAAAGTTTTTAAACTGTCCTCTAAGGTTCAACATCATAAATTCAATAAATTCTTCAACTAGTGCCCATCCATGTTGTATACCTAATGCTTTGTGCTGAAAAGTGTCCCAAAGAAATGGATGTAGAGCCTCTTGTAAAAGGGCCTTTCCTCACCAACCTCCTTCTCGTATTTTTCAACACACAACGGATTAAAGGAAAGTTCAGGAAGACCTGCAGCCTGCACTGAAATATTTCAAGTAAGACAGAATGTAGAAAATGAAATTCCTTCTTACTCTCATGTGTAAAAATGAATATCAATTTTGTATAAACCTCAAGAATTAGAAACAATTTTGTTTTCAAAATTTTGAAATTCACCTTTCACTTTATATTAATTAAATTAAAAATTCAAATTTAAGAAATGAAAATTACAGCTATTTGAAAGTCATTTCTACTTTTGCTTCAGGTCCTATCACAAAATTGAAACTGAACCAAACCCAGCAGGTGAAGGAATTAGTGGAAAGGCATGGTCAATGCAGTAGGGGCTTCTTGGTGAGACAGGAGAGGCAAAGAGTTAGGTGAGACAAAGCAAGATGGCAGCCCCCAAGGAGTGGAACTCAGCTCCCTACGGCAGTTTTGGTTTCAATGAGCAGCAGAAGTGCAGAGAGATGACAATGAACTCAGGCAAAGCTGAAAGAGATTTCTCAAGTCCTCCAAAAGCAGTGGTTTTCTTTCTGGGTACTGCTGGAGCTTCACTTCAGAAATAAACCCACAGTTGTATGTGTCCGGGTACCAAAAAAAAGGAAAAACATGTTCCAAATGCCGGTGGAATGAATAGAATTTGTATACAAATGTCATTTAGAAATCATTGATTTATGCAGCCTATCCGTTCATTGATTATGTGTGGTTAAGTATGAGTTGGTACCAATTGATTATAACTTGGTAGAGGATCAGCTCTGAATAGTGTGACCAGCAGTGATTACAAAGGGAGCAACACCACCAATCAACATGCCTAGAAAACAGTTCCTACAGGAATTAATGAAAATTTCAAGATTGAGTTTCCCCAAGTGTGATTCTGTTAAAATCCAGAGTCATTATTCTAGGGGCTTGTGGTTTTTCACTGACAGTTTTCAAAACCACACTGCATTCTGCAACACTTGATCATGTTGCCATGTTGAAGAATTCCTTAAGCCTGATAGAAATATAAATCAAGTTTAGGCATTAATTAAAAAAAATTCATATGAGACTCTCTCTTATTTGAGAAAAATGTCAGAGGCAAAAATGCTGGATATTTTACTTCTCCCACTCCAGTTCCAGTTTGCTGCCTTCAATTTGGGTATATCGATACTTTTTCAGAAAAAAACAAAGAAGAAGATGAACCTCAAGAATAAAGCATTAAGTATTAGTCACCTTCTAATGGGGCAGAAAAATGTATCAAAATTATTAGAGATACACTTTGTTGATGTCTTTTGTATGATCAACTAAAGAGTTACCTTTTTTAAAAAAGTAAGATATTTGAATTTAGACCTTTCTATTTGAGTTTTAGGAGGTGGCCCAACTCAATGTAAAAGTAGCAAACATCTACATTATTTTACCTGAGGCGTAACTAGCGGAAGGTGCCCTTTAATCAGATGCCATAAATTACTTCTTGAGTATCAGAAGGAAGTTGCAATATGAATATACATAAATCAGTAAAAATGCAATGTGTCTTCTCAAGCTTTGTATGAAATGGAATCAGATAAACTATATGGCCATATTTCATACTGGAAGGAAACCCAGAATAATTTCCACTGGATGGAGAACAGTGACATGTTATTATGATAAAAATTTCCCCAAACTACCATTAATGTCTAGTACAGAGAGAAGATAGCAATTATTATTAGATTAAATAACAGAAATAAAAAGGGACTGAGTGTGTGACAGAGAAAGAATAGATTAAATATAAGGAAATACATTTTAATTAAAAATCAAATTATCAATGAAGCAGTTGGCAGGGGAAATTTACTTTCATCACTATCAAAACTGACTTCAGCTCTCAAGACATTCTTTTATAAAACTCTTTTTTAATGACCTTGTTTACTAATTTGCCAATTTTCTTGTAAAAAAGATCATTACAAAATCCAGTCTTTGAGTGTTCCTTGTACTATAACAAAAGATATCATAAGCTAATTAAATATGATTTGATAGTAAAGTTAACTAATCTCAAGGTTTCTCCAACTTATTTCCAATGTTTACATAGCTCTAGAAAGCAAGAGTTTAATGAGGAAAAAAATAACTGTTTGAAATAACACTTTTGGTACAGAGAAAACGTAACGTGTGTAAATATTGTAGCAGAAGGCATGAAAGTACTTTTCCGTTAACCCAGAACTAAATATGTAATGATAAAATTGCCTGCACAGGGAGAATTAACAGATGAGCTCACTTCAATCCATTGCTAAAGTAAAGGATGTTTTATGTATAGAATAATCTTATGTGGACAAAAAGGTGTATTTAGTCATTATGTAATACGTAAATATAGAGAAGAAAAGAATTACTACTAGAGAAAAAAATGACATGCATATTTTCAACGTGTATGAGCTGGGTCATTCCCTGTGAAACTTTTGAAGACATTTTTACCTCCATTTCAATTTTCTTCTGTCACTTCAAACTGTAATTATAAAGAGAGAATGTTGCTTAGTGGTTAGCATAATGGCATATCATGATGCAATAATTAACAGAGGAATTTGAGGCCTTGAGATGGAAAGAAATCTAAGGCACAGTCTTTCAGTAATAAATCTCATAACTTAGATTGGGCCTATACCAGCTTAAAGTTTCAGTGACAGAGGACACAAAAAAAGGATCTATGACCTGCATTTATTGAATGTTTCTAGATGCCAGGTCCTCCACTAATTACTGCAAATAAAAGGCCAAGACAGACACAGTGTCTGTCTTTATCAAATGGAGGAGACAGCAGTAAAATCAAATAATTGATTAATTGCAACTGGGATCAAGGCCTCAAAGGAAAAAAAAGACAATATAACTAGAGGGTCTAATGTTTGAATAATAATGGAAAGCTTTCCTAGAAAACTGAAGTGTAAAGGAGTAAAACAGGAAAAATATTGGGGAAACCATATGTGCAAAGGCCCTGAGTTGAGAGGTCTTAGCACGTGAGAAGTAAAGAAAGAGGTCAGTGTGGTTGGCACATAAATGCTACAGAGAATGTGGAACCAGGTGAAGGTGAAGAGCCAGGCAGGACCTAGGTTGTGCAAGCATTTAAGGCTTCAATAAGTATTTTGCAGTTTATGCTAGAACAATGCAAAATGATCCAAGTGTGACACAGGAATGTGACATGATGATTTTATGCTTTAACTCAATGAGATGCTTACCACCAAAGCCATCAGGAAGTTGACCAGAAGTCAGACTTCCAGTGACAAGAGAAACAAGACAAATCCAGACTTAATGACAAGCTGGTGCTCAGGGCGCCTTAATCCCAGAGATAAGATATGGTAACAGGCATATGTATGTATGTTACTCTTAGTCAAGTTGAGTCTGTGACAAGCAGAGACCCTAGGCCTTGTTCACTGTGAATCAAGACCCGAGTTAGTGAAGGGGAGCATGACACACATGATCTGTCAGGTTCTGGGGATAAAGGCTTACACAAAGGGCAGCCTGGGTAGGAATGTCACCCCAAAACTGGGTTTGCCTCTTGGTGGGTGTCAAGACAATTGCAGCAAGTGAGGAGAACACTGGGGATTTTCCTAAAGCAGTGTCTCCTCAAACAGCAAAATTGGGGAAGTTTTAAGCTAAGGGTACATGCATATACATGAAGGAGATTGAGCAGAGGACAATTCAGCACAGAATTGGGGCAAAGGTCCACAGAGGCGAAGCTTTAGTTGACTGAAGTCAGGAGGATCAATGTCATCCTGTCCTCCACCTGGGTGGTGGCCTTAGTTCCTGCAGAACTCAAAGATATATTACTATGTATATCCCTTGAGGAGGACCTAGGACTCTGCTTTATTACTGCACTATTGTTTGACTGCCTTTGCTCTGTTCCTGTATTCTTTTGTTGCCTTAAGATCATTAATTAGTGAGACCTGTTCAAGGGCAGGCTTAGATCCCAAAATGGCTTCTCTTCTATCAAGAAAGCCATTCCTGGTTCTCTTTCTCTGGGGACCCCCTACCCTATCTGCTTACAGGAAGTACCTTGGTCAAGAGGAGGAAGGCTTGGACTGAGGTCTGATAACAAGAGCACAAATTGAGACTTGAGATATTTCCCTTCCTTCCTGAAAGAAGTAGTTGGGCGTTTGTTTGTTTGTTTGTTCTCGTTAATCTTCTGATATTATTTATGGGTCTAGATGACTGTATTAGGCTTATATTGCCGCTCTAACAAATCACTAAAGATTTTGTGACTCAAAAGAACAATAAGTTATTATCCTACAGTCTGGAGGTCAGAAGTCTGAGATAGGTTCCACCGGGCTAAAATTAATTCAGTCAGCAGGGCTGAATTCCCTCTGGAGGCTCTAGGAGAACATACTTTCCCTCACCTTCCTCAGCTTCTAGAAGCTGCTCACATTCCTGTCTCAACCCCTCCCTCACATCACTCCAACCTTTGCTTCTTTGACTCCCACTCTCCTGCCTCCCTCTTTCCCTTGTAAGGGCCCTTATGATTGCATTGAGCCCATCCAGAGAATCCAGAATAATTTCCCCTTCTCAAGATCCTTAACTTGCTCACAACTGCAAAATCCCTTTTGCCGTGTCATGAAAATAATGATAATAAATGATCTTTGTCCTCAATTCTTGACAAACAGCTTCTAAAACCCTTGGAATCTCTAGAGTGAGGAATATCTCTTGTATGTTAATAAGATAACTATTGGATGGAGGCCCTAAAGAGCTTCAAGATGGGGGCTAGTCACCAGAAAGACCAAGGCACGTGTATTAGTCAATATTATTGACTATTAGTCTCCAGGAAAATGGAACCAATAGGATATATAGAGATATACACAAGAGATATTTATTATAGGAATTGGCTCACACAGTTATGGACACCAAGAAGTCCCCCAGTTTGTCTTCTGCAAGCTGGAGAACCAGGAAAGCTGGTGGTACAATTCAGTCTGAGTCTGAAAGCATGAGAACCAGGAACTCTGATGTCCCAGGTCAGGAGAAGATGAATGCCCCACCTTAAGGAGAGAGAGGGAATTCACTGTTCTATTCTGGCCCTCAATGGATTGGATTATACTCACCCACACTGGTGAGCGCTGATCTCTTTACTCAGTCTGCTGAATCAAATGCTAATCTCTTCTAGAAACACCCCTACAGACACACCCAAGAGTAAAGTTTTACCAACCATCTTGGCATTCCTTAGATCAGTCAAGTTGACATAAAATGAACCAAATAGCATGATTAGAGAATTGAAACTTTTAGGTCCTCCCACAAACCTCCAGGGAGAGATGAGGGGCTAGAGGTTGGGTTACTTGCCAATGGCCAGTGATTTAATCAATCATGCCTATGTAAAGAGCCTCCATAAAACCTCCTAGACTACAGTGTTCGGAGAGCTTCCAAGCTGATGAACTGGGAGGGTGGCACCAAGAGAGGGGATGGAGACTGTGTTCCTCCCCCCATACCTTGCCCTATGCATCTCTTCCATTTGGCTATTCCTGACTTATATACTTCATAATAATATGATAAACCAGTAAACATGAGTAAAGAGAATTCCTGAGTTCTGTAAGCAAATTATCAAACCTGAAAAGGGGAGGGGTTTAGTGGGAAACCTGACATTGTAGCCAGGTCAGACAAAACCCAATACTTGTGACTGATGTTCTATGAGACACAGCCCTGAAACCTGTGGGGTCTGATATAATTCTAGGTGTTAGTGTCAGAGTAGGATTGAATTTAGGACACCCAGTTGGTCTCTGGAGAGTTGGTGAATTGGTTATTGATGTGGAAAAAACCCCACACATTTGGTGTCAGAAGTGTTGTGAGTAAAAACAGTTCACATGTAAAGTCACAATTTTACAAGTCTGGCAATTAAAACATAAACATCTTTGGGAGTCCATTATTCTGCCTACAACAATCCTCCCTTTAGGTCCCCTAAAATTCACACCCATCCCACATCAAAATGCATTCATCTCATTCCAAAATTCCCAAACATTTCAAGCCATTACAGCAGTCAACTTAAAGTCAAAAATACCTAAATCTCAACAGCTCAAAAGTTCCCAATCTCATATTTTAAATCTGGGATGGCTGAGGATCTCGGTAAAAATTCATCCTGAGGCACATTCCTTGCTGCCTGTGACCCTCGATAACTCTAGATATAAGTTGTCTGTCCCCAAAGTAAAATTCTGAGCCAGGAATAAGATAATAATTATAGACACTCCTATTCAGAAAAGAAGAACACTGAAGAAAAAAAAAAAAAAAAAGCAGTGACCAGGCCCCTGTAATTTTGAAATCCATCTGGACTAACAATAGTTTTCAGAGCCTGGGAATTCTTCTCTGTAGTCTGCGGCTTCACGTGTTTGCAGCTCAGTAGTTTTATCAGCATATTTCCTGCCTATAGCATTTGGGGAGTCTGACAGTCCTCTTTCTTTTTGTTCTCTCTGCTGTCCCTTTCAGACCAAATAGGCAGTGTTTCTGCTGGTATAAAATTCTCAAAACCTTATGAATTTCCTTTGTGTGTCACAGGGCTTCTCTTCATTAGATAAGAAACTCTACTACAGGTCTTTCATAGATAACTACATTCCTGTCTTGGCTTCTGCAGAAATGGCTGAAGAGACCCAAGAACAAACACCTAATCTCTCCAAGGAGCCTTCTGTGTGACTCAACATTACTGTTTCCTTTGTTCTTTCTGAGGCACTGGCAAAAGAAATCCTCACCCTTGACTTTTCTCTCCAGGGTATGCTTTCCTGGTAGGGAATTTCCCAATTTTAGCATGTTTTGCAATCTAGATAGGATGAGAATTTCCAAAATCATCACGTCTTGGTTCCTTTTTGCTTAACGGTTTTTTTCCTCAATTATCTTTTTCCTTTCATGTTTAATTATAAGCAATAAGAAGAAGGCACTCAACACTTTGCTTGGAAATCTTCTAAGCTAAATGTCTAAGTTCTTTATTTACAAGTTCTGCTTTCCATGTAGAAAGCTTACAAGATTCTAAGCTTTCTGTCCCTATATAACAAGGATCCGCTTTCTACTAGTTTCCAATAACATGTTCCTTATTGCTTTCTGCTTTCAACAGTATCTTTGATGTCCATATTTCTACCAACAGTCTATTTGTGATGATTTAAGTATTGTCTAAGACAATATAGGTTTTCTCTATAATGTTCTTCACTTCCATCTGAGGCCTCACCAGCAGAGGAGTTGTTAAGATTCATATCTCTACTAATAGTCTTATTAAAGGCAATTTAAACTATTTTTATCATGCTCCTCAGAATTCTTCAAGCCTCTACCCATGGCCTTATTCCAAAGCTGCCCCACATTTTTAGGTATTTGTTACATCAGTACCCCAGTTCTGATAACAAAATCTGCATTAATTTCCTATTGGTGCAGTAACAAATTATTGAAAATTTAATGGCTTAAAACAAGATAAATTTATTATCTTAAAATTCTGGATACCAGGAGTTCAAAATGGATTTCACTGGGAAAATCAAAGTGTGGGCAAGATTGTGTTCCTTCTGGAGGCCCTAGGGGAGAATCCACTGCCTTGCCTTCTCAGCTTCTAGAGGCTGCCTGCACTCCTAGGCTCATGGCTTCTTTCTTGAATCACTTCAACCTCTCCTTCTATTGACATATCTCATTCCCTGATTATCATTTTCCTGACTCCTTCTTTTACTTTATAAAGACCTCTACAAATAAGTTAGGCCTACCAGATAATACATGGTCATCTCCCCATCTCAAGATTCTTCATCACATGTGCAGACATATCTTTGCCATACCAGGTATGATAGTCAGAGGTTCTGGGAATTAGGACATGGCCACCCCTGGGGGACCATGATTCTGACTATCACAATGACATAGTCAAATTTCTGGGAATAATGGAAATATTTTCCTAACCATCCAAACCTCCTTTCCCAGAAACTACATGAAATGAAAAGTACCTTCAGCAATAGAAATCAGGAATATGTATCAATTTTACTTTCTTTCAAATAGGATAGGAAGAAATAGATTGAAGGAGGACTCAGAGTCAAAACAGATTTCATCTTCTAGATAAAGAACAGATTTATTTCAAGGAGTCAATAGAAAGATCTAGGCAGACCACCTCTCATACAGCCTGAATTAGAAGAGCAGAGATGGTAAGAAAGACTTTACTTTGGGAGAAGAAGGAATAATCTGCACGGAATCTCACTTCCTGCCGTAGGTCAACGTGTAGCCAGGTATGCTAGGCTGCCTAAGGGAAACAGAGTCACCCCGAACTGAAAGCTTCTCCCTAATTTGTAATCAACCTAATGCATTGAAACTCTTTTTCTGCTATTCATTCATCCATTCATTCAACAAATATTTGATGAGTACCTCTACACCTATTACAGGTTTCTGATGTATAGCAATGAATAAAACAAAGTCTCTCCACTCATAAAACTCACATTCTGGTTGGGAGAGAAAGGCAATTAGAAAACAAATAAATTGTACTAGTATCAGGTAGCCCTAAGTTCTATGAAGGAAAATAATGCAAGATGAGGAAATAGGGAGGGGAAGAAGGGAATAAGGGACATTTCAGCAGGAACATTTGAGTAGAGAACTAAAAGAGAGTAAGGTAGGTATCTGAGTGGATATTTAGAGAGTAGGCATGGGGGAAAGCAAGAACCAAAAGCATCTCCTTGGAATGTTCTAAAGGCTGTGAGGAGCCAGTGTGACTGAAGAGAAGAAAGCAAGGGGTCTTTTGGAGGATACTGAGGTTAGAAAGATGGTCTAGGTTCTGATCATGTAGGTCAAGCCTCTGGAATTTAATCTAAGGCTATTGGAACAGGGGAATGCAGACAACTAATTTACATTTTAAAAGGTAGGCAGCAGTTTACCAGCTACCAGGGAGGCATAAGAGCCAGTACAAATAACAAAGATAGTAGTTTGTTGTTACAGTGAGTAAGTAGGGCAGCTTTAATTAGAACTCCTCTTGAACACAGTAATATGGAGAGGGCAAAGGAGGAAGTGATTGGGAGCTGCTGGAGAGAGGGTGGCCTCCTCTCTCACCCTGTCCACCACTTGAAGAACTCTGTCTGTGCATCAGCAGTGAGCTTCCTGAACAAACCCAAAGGCATCAGTGACCACACTTGCAGAGAATTGGGCTCCTCCATGGCAATGCTTCTCCATCTGCTAGTGAGGCTCTTCCCCAAAAGAAGAGAGAGAGATCCAAACTAAACCAAAAACGGTGTACCCTGAGTAGAGGCCAGAATAAGAAAGATACCTGCATGTAGAAATCTAGCCAGTGTCAACGTGACCGCAAAGAATTCAGTAAAGAATGCCTAGGTCCAAGATTTCTTCCTTGAGAGGTACTGATCCATGTGCTTCCTGGACTTCCTGGAGCACCTAGATAAACAAACTGGTAACAGAAATGGACCCTTTTAACAATCATGCTGAAAACTATGAAGAGGACTCTGACAGTGTCCAGATGTACAGTACCCATACAAGGTATGAGAAAACTGTATGTATTTGGGTTAACTTTACAAATAGAGGTAGATCTCTTCTCTTCCAAAGATGAGTTAAAAAAAAAAAAAAGAAAAGAAAAGCACATAGGACCTATGATTTAATTTGCATCAGAAAAGAAGAACGAAAACAACACACAAGAGTGCCATTTGAGGGTTTCTGTGGTGGCACAGTGGTTAAGAATCCACCTGACAATGCAGGGGACATGAGTTCAATCCCTGGTCTAGGAAGATCCCACATGCCATGGAGAAACTAAACCCGTGTGCCACAACTACTGAACCTGCGCTCTAGAGCCCGCAAGCCACAACTACTGAAGCCTGTGCACCTAGAGCCGATGTTCAACAACAAGAGAAGCCACCGCAATGAGAAACCCGTGCACCGAAACGAAGAGTAGCTCCCACTAGCAGCAACTAGAGAAAGCCAGCACCAGCAACGAAGACCCAATGCAGCCAAAAATAAATTAAAAAAAAAAAAAGAATGCCATTTGAAACATGGGTGAATTTAAGAGGACACCTAATGATTCTTTGAGAATATGTGGATAGCCTCCCAGAAAACATGTACAGAAATGTTCAATCTACATTTCAATGGACTATTTATTATCATACACAGACATTAACCACTGTGACAGTCATATAATAAAGAAATAACCTCTTATTTGAAAAGTTAATGAAAACACTAAATATAAAACTTCACTGAATTTTGCTATAGCTGCACTAAAATAAAAAAGATTTAAATTTCTTTGACTAAATAAGAAATATAGAAACAAATTAATACTGTGTCAACAATGATGACTGAAAAATAACAATTGCAAAATGTGAGGCCCGTAGAAGAAAGAAGTTGGTAAAGAGATTTAAAAAGTAGAAACCAAAAAGTACAAACATTATAAAAATATGTATTTATCATGACTTTCTAACTTGCTTTCTAAAGATGTGTTTCAGGAATATAACATAATAATAATGATCATTATATCTGAGAAGGGTCATTAGAGTTTTTTTTGTTTTGGTTTGGTTTTTTGGTGGTATGCGGGCCTCTCACTGCTGTGGCCTCTCCCATTGCAGAGCACAGACTCCAGACGCGCAGGCCCAGCAGCCATGGCTCACAGGCCCAGCCACCCCGCGGCATGCGGGATCCTCCCGGACCGGGGCACAAACCTGCATCCCCTGCATCAGCAGGCAGACCCTCAACCACTGCGCCACCAGGGAAGCCCTAGAGTTTATTTTTATTCATGTTTCTCATTTGGTTTTGTTTTTTATATAATGGGTATTCAATGTACATAGGATTGAACAATACATACAACTTTCTTGCCATCCATGGAAAGAAAGATGGATGGAAAGAGGATAACTCTTACCCTTATAACAACAATAAAATAATGTTAGAAAATCTGCAAATTCACAACTTTTCTTGAATATCAGAAAGTTGAGGTCACTGGGTAACCACTTAACCTGCACTCTAAGGAAAGATAGGCTTTTCCAAGTAGAAATAAGATGTAAACACTTGTTTACCTGGGTTAGATTCTGGAGGGCACTGGTAAGAACAATCCATCTGAAATATGTAATGAATTGCAAAAGACTGACTGTGGGCTAGCAAGAAAGTATAGAACTGCTGGAAACTACAAAAACTAAGAAAATTCAACTCCACTTGCAAGCTCTTCTCCATGCACCTCCCAGGGTGCTCACAAAAACATAAAAGGCTGGCAGGAGTCCTGAGAAAGAGGTCCTCACAATGTAAGCCTATGGGAGAGAGACACAGGCCCTGCTGAAAAGGCACACAATTTCAACTAAACCTCTATCCCCTCAATCCTATGGGGAAAAAAAGTATCTTAAGCTGGTAGATTAGGGACAACAAATCCTCTTGCCCAGGGTGCACTGGGGAAAACCTGCTGCAGATGAGAGGGATGAGGGCTGGAGAACTAACTTCTCCTGGGAGACAGGAAAGAATATATGCAGAGCTCATATCTATGGCTGGAAGTAGGGCAGGATAACCTAGAAAGCCCACTCAAAGCCTTAGAAAGACAGGGGAGAAAAGAATGAATGAACTTAAAGATGAATCAGTAGAAATTACCCAAAATAAACACCAAGATAAAAAGAAAGAAGACTAAACTGAGATGTAGGGAAATATATAAAATGTAAATGAGCATGTAACTACAATCTTAAGATCCCAGGAGAAGGGAAGAGAACATTGCAAAAGAAATATTTGTACAAATAAAATCTTTGCAAAATTAACAGACATCAAACCACAGATACAAGTTCATAGACCATCAAATAAGGTAGATGCCAAACACACACCCTCATGATCATCTCAGTAGATACAGAAACAGCCTTAGAAAAAATGTAATATCCATTCATTATAAATTCATGAGGCATTCCATATTTTTAATAAACTTAAAATGGATTAAAGACCTAAATGTAAGGCCAGACGCTATAAAACTATTAGAGGAAAACATAGGAAGAACACTCTTTGACATAAATCACAGCAAGATCTTTCTTGACCCACCTCCTAGAGTAATGAAAACAAAAACAAAAATAAACAAGTGGGACCTAATTAAACTTAAAATCTTTTGCACAGCAAAGAAAACCATAAACGAGACAAAAAGGCAGCCCCCAGAATGGGAGAAAATATTTGCAAATGAAGCAACTGACAAGGGATTAATCTCCAAAATATGCAAACAGCTCATGCAGCTCAATATCAAAAAAAACAAACAACCCAATCAAGAAATGGACAGAAGACCTAAATAGACATTTCAGCAAAGAAGATGTACAGATGGCCAAGAGGCACATGACAAGATGCTCAACAGCACTAATTATTAGAGAAATGCAAATCAAAACTACAATGAGGTATCACCTCACACCAGTTAGAATAGGCATCATCAGAAAATCTACAAACAATAAATGCTGGAGAGGGTGTGGAGAAAATGGAACCCTCTTGCACTGTTGGTGGGAATGTAAATTGATACAGCCACTATGGAGAACAGTATGGAGGTTCCTTAAAAAACTAAAAATAGAACTATCATATGGCCCAGCAATCCCACTACTGGGCATATACCCTGAGCAAACCATAATTCAAAAAGACACATGCACCCCAAGGTTCATTGCAACACTATTTACAATAGCCAGGACATGGAAGCAACCTAAATGTCCATTGACAGAGGAATGGATAAAGAAGATGTGGTACTTATATACAGTGGAATATTACTCAGCTATAGAAGGGAATGAAACTGGGTCATTTATAGAGATGTAAATGGACCTAGAGTCTGTCATACAGAATGAAGTAAGTGTAAATGGACCTAGAGTCTGTCATACAGAATGAAGTAAGTCAGAAAGAGAAAAACAAATATCGTATATTAATGCACATATCGTATATTAATGCACATATGTGGAATCTAGAAAAATGGTACAGATGAACCTATTTGCCGGGCAGGAATAGAGACGCAGACCTAGAAAACGGATGTGTGGACATCGGGGCGGGGTGGGGGGGGAGTGGGGAAGTGAGAGGGATGAATTGAGAGATTGGGATTGACATACATACACTACCATGTGTAAAACAGATAGCTAGAGGGAACCTGCTGTACAGCACAGGGAGCTCAGCTCGGTGCTCTATGATGACCTAGATGGATGGGATCGGGGGTGAGAGGGAGGTGCAAGAAGGAGGGGATATATGTATACTTATAGCTGATTCACTTCATTGTACAGCAGAAACTAACACAACATTGTAAAGCAACTATACCCCAATAAAATAATAAAGAAAGAAATTAATAAAACTGGGAGAAGAAAGTAATATTCTTATCTAATAATGGGCCTCTACAGAAAACTTACATCTAACATCATATTAATGGTGAAAGATTGAGTGTTTTCCTCCTGAGATCAGGAATTAGGCAGCTGCTCTCATCACTCCTATCCAGCATAGTACTGACAGTCTTAGAGTAATAAGACAAAACATAAAAATTAAAGGTGGGCTTCCCTGGTGGCGCAGTGGTTGAGAGTCCGCCTACCGATGCAGGGGACGCGGGTTCGTGCCCCGGTCTGGAAAGATCCCACATACCGCGGAGCGGCTGGGCCCGTGAGTCATGGTCGCTGAGCCTGCGTGCCCGGAGCCTGTACTCCGCAACGGGAGAGGCCACAACAGTGAGAGGCCCGCGTACCACCAAAAAAAAAAAAAAATTAAAGGTATACAGATTGGAAAGAAAATAATAAAAATAAAACTGTCTCTTTTCCCTGACATTATGACTATTCACATAGAAAATTCCAAAGCCTCTACAAAAAAGATCCTAGAACTAATCTATGAGTTTAGCAGGGCACAGAGTAAAAATTAAACTTGGTATTTCTACATACTTTGAATGAAAAGTTGGAAATTGTAATTTGAAAAAGTACCATTTAAAATAGGCAACAAAACATCAAATATTACAAATATTACAAAATATGTGTAGAGTACGTGGAGTGCAGAACCTTGATGAAAGAAATACATGGAAAGATATACCATATTCATGGCCTGGGAAAGTCAGTATTTTTAAGGTGTCAATTCGCTTGAAATTGTCCCACAAAGTAAGCACAACTGCAGTCAACATTCCAGCAGTATTTTTTTTTTTTAGAAAATTCAAAGATTTTATTTTAAAAATTATAGGAAAATTAACAAATATTAACAGACATAAAGGGAGAAAATGATAGTAACATAATAATAGTAGGGGACTTTAACACGTCACTTTCATCAATGGACAGATCATCGAGACAGAAAATCAATAAGGAGATGCTGGACTTAAATAACACACTAGACCAAATGGAATAACTATTTTGAGAAACGCATGCTCCATCAATGATATATCAAAATACTTGACTATTTTGTACTATTTTGGTAATATCTTTATATATTAACTCTTGAGGATGTATAACACCTTATGCTTTTATCTCATCCCTGTGCAAAGACACCTAGAAGAAGTTTCGAGTAAAGAAAGCTTAAGATACATTTGCAACCTAACTTCAAGGATCATTCCTTGTGTTATTAAGAGATTGGGGAGGTCATAATAATTTCACTGCAGCATTTTCAAGAAAACAGCACGGCTGCAGGACAACCATTGTGCATGCAGGTCAACCAAGAGGCTTCTCTACACAAATAAAAATCCTTACTTTACTCTGAACCAAAGAATATTCTCAGTTTGTTCTACTGTGACTAATCTGTTACAAGCAGCAATATTTTTGTTATTTTTCACCAAAATTAAATCAGACAAGGTAGGTTTAAAGGTAGTTGTAACACAATGTTCCTGGCACAAAATAGGATTGGGGGCTGGCAGGTCAACCTCACTTCAATGGCCACCTCAATTCAATGGCCACACGTTAACCACTAAATCCCAAAGAGGTTATATGACCTTCTTAAGTTTTTCTTTTCTGATTTAAGAAATGGAGACTAGAAGAAGAAAAGGAATAGAAATTCTCCATTTATTCATTCATTCGACAATTACTTTCTGAGTAAATACTGTGGCATGCCCTGCACTAGAAAAATCAAAAAGGGAATTCTCTGAAGTTTTCTACAGTTGTGCAGAAGACATATTAATCAACTAATAATATTACTAAGCATATAAAAGCCTTAAAGAAGCTCAAAATATTCCATAAGAGTCGCAGAAAAGTGGGACCTGACCTAGACTGGGCTGGAAAATTTGAGATGAGGGCAGGAAAAGTTTTCTCTGAAGAAATGTTTTGAGTTGAGATTGCAAGCAAAGAAGAAAGCCTGGGAAATAAACTGTTGCCTGTCATTAGTTAAGTGCTCAATAAAAGTGGCTTATTTTGTGCAAGAAAATAAAAGCAATTGGCCTATACAGCACTCGTGAAATGTCACGAAGTTTAGATGGGCTGGAGGAGCTGATTGGAGAAGGCTGCAGCCCCTGCTAGAACTGTCCATGCAGATGGACCTTAGGCTCTAAGAAACAATGGCAGGTCCTCACTGGAAGCGCCTTTTCCAGGACACTGAGGCTTGCTGCTTGCCCAGCTCTTTCCTCTTTCAAGCCCCGCAAAGCTTTTAGTAAAAGAAATTTCTCAGTACCTAACTGGCTACAATCAATACCATCCACATCACTCTCCACTGTGAGGACTATAAAAATAGAATCTGAAATTGAGGCTTAGGACTCTGGGGGACAGAAACACACGTAAGGAAGGGAAAGTGTTTCACTTTGAATTCTGATACCTGACATTTGGACTTGAAAAGTCAGTGGAAATGACAGAAAAGTGAAGCAATGCAGGAAATGAGAGGCTCATAGGGAAATGATGTCTCTAAGATTTTCGTATTTATTTCTCTTCTTTGTAAACATTGACCTTAAGGTTATAAGAAGACTTCTCAGAGCTTTTTTAATACAATTTTCTATGGGTGAAGAACTTACAGGAAAAGTTCATGTTTGTAACTGCTCATCCCAGGAATATCTTGAAAAAACTGGGACTGGAAGAATCATTCCTTCCCTTTATCTGCCGTAGTCTGTGCCTCTGTGGAAGGAGGCCCTCACAGAATCAGGGCAGGAAGACAAAACAGAAAGGCAATACTGAGCAATTTGGTGTATTTGTTTCTCTCCTTATGGCTTCCCTCAAAATGTGTACAAGTGCCAGGTAACCCTAACTATCACCTTCTAAGCGACCCTAATCCTTATATGTTTTTCATCTTTACATAAAGGAGAAATTTGCCTCCTGGTAACTTAGCTATAAAAATATATAGCTTTAGGTAAGTTGGAAGAAATCTTATAGAGAATCTAGTTCACCACTCACTTTGCAAGTGTGAGATAACAGGAGACCTACATAGATACTCTATGACTTTCTCAATATATTGCTTTCAGTGTCATGGATTTAAAACCTATTCAGATGCTGGAGGAAGGTCGGGGAGTGGTGAACAGCCCATTACACTATTCTCTGGTTTTCAGCAAGTGTTTTAAATGGTGATCTCTCAAATAACCGAGGCCACACACTTCTTCAAGAGATATCTTTCCAAATTTGTTTAGTCCTCTCTATACAGATGCCCGTTTCTCCAAGCATTCTTCATACACTCTGATCTATCTCATTTAAGACACTGTGGCCGTGTATCACACAGAGACCTCCCATCCTACATGCTCTTCTACAATGTGACCTTGCCAGTTTCCAACCTAGAATAGAGTCTGTGTTCTCTCCCCTTCAATTTGGGCAGGCTTTTGATGGCTTCATCACAGATGGGACACTGTGTGACTTCTGAGGCTGAGTCATAAAGAGCAATCCAGCTTCATCAAAGAAGATACACAGATAGCAAATAAGCATAGGAAAAGATGCTCCACATCATTTGTCAGCAGGGAAACGCAAATAAAAACAACGAGATACAACTGCTATCTATCAGATTGGCCAAAATTCAGAACACTGACAACACCAAATGCTGAGGAGGATGTGGAGCAACAGGAACTCTCTTTCATTGCTGGCAGGAATGCAACAGGATACAGCCACTTTAGAAGACAGTTTGGAAACATCTCACAAAACTAAACGTATTCTTACCATGTGATCCAGCAACCACACTCCTTGGTATTTATCCAGATGAATTGAAAATTTATGTCCACACAAAAAAACCTTATAGCAGCTGTATTTATAATTGTCAAATATTGGAGGCAACCCCGCTGTCCCTCAGTAGGTAAGTGCATAAATAAACTGTGGTACATCCAGACAATGGAATATTGTTCAGTGATAAAAAAAGAAATGAGCTATCATGCCATGAAAAGATGTGGAGAAACCTTAAATGCATATTACTAAATGAAAGAAGCCAATATGAAAAGGTGACATACTGTAAGATTCCAACTCCATGACATTCTGGAAAAGGCAAATTTTTGAAACCAAAAAGATCAGTGGTTGCTGGAGCCTGGGGGAGAGGGACAAACAGGTGGAACACAGAGGACTTTTTAGGGTAGTGAAACTATTCTGTGTGGTACTACAATGGTGAATACATGTCAAAGCCCATGGAATGTACATCAAGAGTGAACCGTTATGTAAACTATGGTCTTTGGATGATAACGGCATGCCAATGTAGGTTCATCAATGGTAACAAATGTACCACCCTGACAGGGATGTTGATAGTGTGGTTAGAGAGGTCTATGAGATTGTGAGGGCAGGGAGTACATGGTAACTTTCTGTACTTCCTGCCCAATTTTGCTGTGGACCCAATGGTGCTCTAAAAATTAAGATCTATATATATAGATAGATTTTTAAAGAAAGGTATCTGCCACGAGTGCTCCTCTCTGAACTGAATGGGACATTGTTTTTGGAGTTCTGAGCCACAAAGTAAGAAGACACGTTATAAGGAAACTTCCAGTGTTTTTTCACTCAGGGAGAGACCCTGCCTAGTGTGGAAAAACTCCAGGTATTTTTATCTGTGTTCAGCACCACTGGGATCCGATCACACCTCCGCTCTTCTGCTCCTGACTCCTGACGCCCAGGTCTAGTGTCAACTCAGACATTTTCCCCCCACTTTCATGTATGTAAAGTTTGTATCATTTTCTTTCTCCTGGTTCTACGCTAGCATGGCTCTGGATACTTTTATTTACCCTCCTTGCTGATCTCAGACTTTTCCTAGGAGGTAGAGTGAGATCCTACCCTTTTACAAAAACCCAATATTTTTTACTCTTCTCCTCTTCTCAGCCTTAATTCTGCCCTGTAACCCTGAATTCATCTGAAATCATCTCCACACCCTCACCAGATTTGGGCACTATCATTCTATTTTATTTTAGCTCTTCTGATAGATGCAAAGTCTTAATCTGCATTTCTCTGATCGCTAAAGATGTTAAACATCTTCTCACGTGCTCATTGTCTAGTCATGTGTCATATTTGGTCAAATGTCTCTTCATGTCTTTTATTCATTTTCTACTTGGATTGTTTGCTTTTATAATTTTGAGTTTTGAGATTTCTTTATAAATCTTAGATATGAGTCATTTTTTTTTCTTTGTCAGTTTTCCTAGAAAGTTGTAGGCTCAGACATTTATTTTCGCACTTTTATGTAAATAAAGTTTGTTTCATTCTCTTTCTCTTCGTTCTACATTAGCATTTCTCTGGGTACTTTTACTTACCCTCCTGCTGATCTCTGACTTTTCCCAGGATGTATGGACAGATCCTACCCTTCTTTTACAAAAACCAGGTATTTTACTTCTCTCAGGCTTAATTCCTCCATGTAACCCAAAGTTCATCTGAAATTACCTAATATAGTAATTTCATTTCTGTGAAGTAAAACTAAAGAAAAGTATGGCAATCAAATAAAAGTTTATGTACATTGATGCTAATAATAATAATAATGATGATGGTAGCAAACTTGAAAATAAATATAATGTCCAAATAAATGAAAGTAACTCAGTTATAGCCATAGCCCAGAATATATTTTAGTTTTTATAAGTTATGGTTGTGAAGAATAATTTATAATGTGAGAAAACATTCCTGTTAATTGGAAAATTAAGGCAAAAAATGTTATATCTAACATAACTTCACTTTTGGTATTTATGCACATATATATACAGATAAGGGCAAGAGAAAATAAATGCATGAGCAATGGTGGGATGGTGAGTGATTGTGTTTGTATCTATTTTTCTATAAAATTTTTAAATTCCCTCAATGAGCATGTAATTTTTAAATTTTTAAATTCCCTCAATGAGGGAATTTTTAAATTTTTAAATTCCCTCAATGAGGGAATTTTTAAATTCCCTCAATGAGTATGTTTATGTTTCTTTTTGCACTTTAAAAATATATATAATGTTTGATCATTTTTAGAAAATTTAAAAAGTCAACAATTTAAAAAATTAGGAACACCAACAACAAAAAAATTTCTCATAAACCAAATATAATCCATCAGAATACAATGGAGGAACAAATCTAGTTCATAGCAACAAGTAAGAAACTTTTAAAAAATCAAGCAATAAAGTTAACTGAAATCATCTATTACCGAAAATTACAAAACTTTACTGTGGAACATAAAGAAATATGTAAATGTTGAATAACTGGATTTATGTACTACATTTATAGAAAAAATTACAAACATGCATTTCTTCCCAAATTCATCTGTAAATATTATGAATCACAGCTATATGTGGGTTTATATCCATAAAGCTATAGCCACAAATAGAAGATTCTGAAAGCGTATAAGTTTTGGAAAAATAAGAACACTGAAAAGAAACTGCCATTTCTTAAAGTTAAAAACATTCTGTAGCTTCAATAATTTAAAGTACTGCTGGGATAAATAAGCATTGGTGGAAATAAAGGTAATATTTATTATAAAATTAATTCATAATTTTATAATTATGAAAATGGTATTCAAAATCAGTGGGGAGAGTGTGGAGTACGGTGCAAGTGCTTTGGAAACAAATGGACACTTATTCAGAAAAGTAAAAAATAAAGGTGTGTTACAGGACCTCTGATTTTTAAGTAGTGGAGAAAAGCTCTTGTGGCCCCTTCCTTTTTTAAAAAATTTCCAATTGGAAAAAAAAGGAATGAAAAACAGAAACGAGACTGCATTTTCAATGATACAGGCTGTGTCTTTAATAGTGCCAACCCCCAAAGCAGGAGGATGTGCTGCCAGATGCAGTAAAAGTCAGTCAGGAGTGTGGGAATGAGACAGGAAGGGGGCAAGGCACAACGTTTAAAAGAACGACATAGGGGCTTCCCTGGTGGCGCAGTGGTTGAGAGTCCGTCTGCCGATGCAGGGGACGTGGGTTCGTGCCCCGGTCCGAGAAGATCCCACATGCCGCGGAGCGGCTGGGCCCGTGAGCCATGGCCGCTGAGCCTGCGTGTCCGGAGCCCGTGCTCCGCAACGGAAGAGGCCGCAACAGCGAGAGGCCCGCGTACCGCAAAAAAAAAAAAAAAAAGTTGCTTTGTATTTTTATCGAATGGTAGCTTTGAGAATTCAATAATACAGAAAACACAGCAAGCCTCCTGTTCCAGGGGAATATTGCTGAACTTGTAAGTCTTTTAGAACCGTTGTAAATTATGTTATTTAAAATCTGTAGGGACTCATGAATGCATGATAGGAGAGAAATGTTATCCAAATAGTCATTCCCTCAAATAGGGGGTACCTGAATTTATTTCCTCATTTTTATAATTTTGGGAAGTAACACATTGTGGCCATATAATTAGACAAAACTTGAGAAATTGTTTATGCATATGCTATTTGACATAATGAGAGACTGGAGGATTTTAAAATTCAGCCATGCAAAAAAAAAAAAAAAAAAAGACAGTTTTTCATTTCCTTATTGGATAGCCCAGCTCTGTATCTTCTGGGTATACTAAAAGTCTCTGTCCTCGTAAATTTTCTGCATACACAAATGGAATCATGATACAAATACATAGATGACAAGGAGCTTAAAATCTGACTTAATATGCAGTTTGATTTATTTCTGTTAAAAAGAGATATATTGACATCTTAGGAATTACACAACCTGTAGTAATTATAATATGGACAATGCTTAAGGTAAGATTTCTAATTTTACTTTTTAAACATTTAATGCACAAATTAAATTTTAAATATTGTATATTAAAGTTCTTTAAAATAGATGCCATGCTTGGTATTTCACATGTGGGATAAAAGTATGTAAAATGAAAAGTGAATTTCAGTTGTTTTTATTTTTATGTGTATGCTCATGTGCATGCATATCAATGGCTGAACATGTATTCATTTATGTAGCCATGAAAGTTGACACTGGCTCCATGCTCTGTTCTGTGACATGGCTGGTCTCTTTAATCAATGGTGAATTTGGGCTTCAGTGGTTGTATTAACTCTCTCCTTTTAATAAAGAAATGCCCTACAAATTAAATAATGAAAATGATTTAATTCTCGTGTACACAGAATGTTCTCAACTACAAGAAAAAACTCACCAGAAAAGTATAATACCTAATAACTAAACCCACACATAATGAATCTGGAAATACAATGAAGCAGTAACTTTCAGTCTAGATGTACTGCTGGTGTCTGTCACCACAGAAGATGCGTAGCTGTGATTTTTTTAAATGACCCAGATGTTACCTCAAGGAGGAAAAAATTAGGAGTTAGGAACAAAAATTAAGTGATAAGATAATGGCAGACCACAAGTTATAATATTTCTCTAGAGGAACTCTATATACTTGTACATGCCTTGCAGCCTGTGTTGGATGTAATTGTGTGTAAGAACATGGACAGACCTAGGTTCAAAGCCTGGTTACAGCATTAGTAAACCTATCACTTAGTCTCTTTCAACTTCAGTTTTGTTGTCTATAAAATGGGAATATTTGTGCTTATTATTAAGAATGTTGTGAGGCTTGAGTGAGTCAATGTATGCAAATCCATAGTATCTGGTATGTTCAGAAATAGCAGATATTACTAGTGGTAGTAAAACTAATACTTGTATTGAAATAAATATAACAATTTATTTCAGGAAGTATGTAAGGGATGATTATTATGGGTCTAGCATATTCTTGTTAAGGAAGCTAGAATTCCTTCTTTTGGGGGTCCAGTTTAAGCCTTAGAGATCTACTGCATCATGGCAGCAAGGACCAGTATAATTCAACACTGCACAGAGTTTTACCACAAAAGTTTTAGTTTGAAAATGTTAAAATATTGTCTTCAATGCTCTTACCACCAACAAAGCCCATATTGCATAATGAAGGAAGAAAAGAGGAAGAAGGGAGAGATTTTGGTTGTGTTGTTTTTTGTAATGTGCATGGTCTACAACACTGATAATTTATCATCATATCATTACTACTCACATCTTACAATGTTTTATTCTCTAAAGAACTCTCTCAAATTTATAAATAGTGAGCCAGGGATGTCCAGATCCCTAAGAAGAGGACCATAATGATACAGGATGTAAGGAGATATTCTAAAATAATTATCTGGAAATACAAAGATTATGCAAGAAAAGTTAATATGCAAATAGATAGTTATTCAAAACTAGTCTTCTGAAAAAAAAAAAAAGTGCAAGATCTTTGGTTTACCTTCCAAAGAGGGTGCTTTTTAAAAAATCCTCTACCTTTCAAATTAACTATATTAATGTACCCCATTTTTGAAATACCCCCTTTAAGACACCACAAAAAAAGATGTCTAGGTGCAGAAATATGTTTTCTGCTCTAAAGGACCATACAGTCCCTGAATTAGTCAGCTTTTGCTGCAGTAACATACAATCCCCAAATCCCACTCCTTAGCGCAAGCATTCACTTCTTACTCGTGTTTGAAGGCAGTGGCTTGCTCTGAGAGGTTGATCACATTTCTTCTTATTCCAGCACCAGGCAGAACGAGCTGCCCTACCTGGAATGTGATGTTTCCCCAGCAGAGAGCAAGGGCACAGGAGCGCTCGCTGAGCCCCGCAATGGCACTTGAAGCCTCTAGGCAGGTGTGGCCTCTATCAACTCCACTCACAGTCCACTTTATTTTGTGCTTCAATCCAAGCCCAACAAGCATTCGTTGGAAAGTAAACAGTGTGGGAGGGGAGAAGGAGTATTTGTGAAAAGTAAAACAATACACTCTAGCCCCTTTGGTGACACATTATATATGCGAATGAAACAATACAAACCAAATAGCCACAATTAGTAAGAAAAAACAAACACGTAACTAGAATTTCAAAATAAGAAACTAACAATGTAGGCTAAAACTATCTAGGAAGTTTCACCAAAAAAAGAACTCAATATTTTGAAAATAGATGAATCATCTCTTAGCCTTCAATCCTATCAGTCCCTAAATTATGTCAATTCAATGTATATAAAATCTTGCAAATCTGCCATTTCTTCTCTATCCTTATTGTCACTCTGTGGCCCTTCTCTTGGCTGGTCTATTAGAATAGTTTTCCTAAGGTCTCTGTTCAGGTCTCTCTCTAAGTCATCATCCTATTGTTGCCTTGTCTATCCAGTTAAAAATTTGAAAATGTCACTCACCTACCCCAAATTCTTCAATATATCCTAATTATTTACTGGATAAAACCTAAAATCTCTTGCAGCAAAGTGCTTGATGCATTGGCCCCTGCCAACCTATATAGGCTTACTTTCTCCCTTCCTGGGATTCCACACACATTTTCCATCCCAGGGTGCCCTGAGCTATTTGCGCTTCCTGACTTCAATGCACCTGGCCTCTTTAACCCACACAAAGGTTATCCATGATGCTTGATTGCAATGACCTGCTCCTACTTTTGCATGAAGGAACTCTGTTTATTTTTCGGGTCTCAACTCTGATAACACCTACCCTCTGGATTTGACATGATTCTCTGAGAAAAATTAAGAGCTTCTTTTTCTATTTTCCCACTGAATTCTGTACATATCATTTCAATATAGTTTTCCTCTTCTCTCTTCTTACTCAGAAAATCAATTTTATCAGAGTCCCAGGTGGATTGCCAGAACCAATTTGTAATTTAAAATTCAAATTTGAATTGTTAGGCAAAGTAGACACTTGTTTCAGTTCAACTAGTATATACTCCCCAAAACAAAGTACATTTTTATGAGGTTGTTCTATAAACAACCTCAACAGGCAGAGTTAAATTATACGATTAAAGTTAGTATTATTAGGCTCTGATAGTTTTGTACACCTCTCTAAACAGAACTCTTATTACAAGGCTGGCTGAATACATTATTTAACCTGGAAGGTTATTTTATCCTTCCAGGAAAAAGCAAAGGGTTTAGATGGCCATGATCGACTTCTGTCTCTGTAATCCTTTGTCAGTCTTCCATGATTTAACAACTTCCATTTTTATTGACATATCTTTTCTTTAGCTGTCAGACATGTTCTACTGGCTTTGCATATGAATATGTATAAGTTTTTTAATTCATCATTCAGTGGCCAATATTATTTCCAAGTAAAGTACACACAGGAGAGAGTGAATAACTTATCTCTTTCTGTAGCTTTAGCCCACTAGTTCTCTTCTAATCCATGAAGCTACATATAATAGTCACTTTTTTTTCCCTTGACACCCTTGTCAAGCATTTGAATGTTCTGCTTACTCTCTTGGGCCAGTCTCAACATCCCCCTTCCGCTTTTTTAATTGCAAGATTTCAGGTTTCCTTACCACCCTTATATGTTCTCCAGTTCTCTGCATCCTTCTTAGAGAATAGTATTAAGGATGAGTGACATCATCAAAGTGTGGAAAGAGCAGGATTACCTATGTCCATCCCACTTCTCCCTCTATCCACTTAATCAGCCATTCGACGAGCTAGTCAGTATTTGTGGTCTCCTGCTGTGCACGGGCAAAATACGGCTAAATGAGAAGTCGGGATTTAGATGATCCAGATGTGCGAATGTGCTGCATCTATTTGCTCTAAGAGCGTTAGTCTCTGTTGACTTGTCCCAGGGTGAGAGACCAAAAGATCTTCTAAGAGGAGGTAATATTGAGTTGTTTTCTGAAAGACAACAAAGAGTTTACAAATTGAAGAAAGTCATTAGAAATGGAAAGCACAGGCAAAGGATTGTGGTGCCAAGTATAATCAGGAAAAGCAGAGAGTCCAAAGGACGGGAAGGCAGAATGTACGGAGGGCCAACAAGACATCAGAGTAGAAAGGTAACCCTGAGAGCGGGAGCTCATGATAAAGGGGCCTGTGGCAGTTCACACAACTGGAGCCAACAGAGAGGCTTTCCTGCGACGTAAGCAGGGACGTGTCGTGTCCTTTTGGTGCATAAACTATTGAGGGAATAAATCCAGTGTGTGTGACAAGAAGATGGAAAATTCGGTAACGGCCAGTGAAGACTCATCAGAGGGGTCCTGGAATGGCTCCAGGTAGGCTTGATGAGAGCACAGACTCAGGAAGGATTTGCAGTTAGTTGGGTGCAGAATTTTCTGAACTTAGGGGCTGAATTCCTGTGAGCGTGAGAGGAAGTGCTCAGTGAAAATTCTGTTTCCGCCTTGAGTAACTGAAAGACTGCAGAGGCCAAGAGTGGAACCAGGAAGCTCAGGGGGAGAAGCAGCCTGAGATGAGAGAAGTTCAGTTTTAGGCAAAAAGAGAGAAACTCACCTGAAAAAAAATCAAGTATATTTTAGAAGATAATTTTACAGGCAGTTTTAAAAATTTCTAAAATAAAATGCATCACTAGAATAAAATGTGGGAAGCACCAAGTGCATACAATGAGATAACTTATGAACACATAGGTCTCATTATTTAGACCTTATGTATGGCATAGAATGAGTATCAAGCACTTCAAATATATAAATTTCATTTCTATTCCTACAAGTTAAGAGTCTTCTTATAAATGTTTAAGTTTGGATATGTTTATACAGATTTTGCTCTAAGTAGGCTTCCTCTCAATCATGACTAATTTGCGGAAAAATAATATTTGAACATATTAATAATTAAGAGCCCTGTAGGGGTTTTTTTTCACATAAGGGAACTGAATTAATGAGGTTCCAACATATTTGATAAGCATCCTTGAGTGTCCTGGTTTCAACTGCCTCTTCTTTAATAAGTGTTGCTTCATTTAGACTCTCCAGTTTTCTGTAATTTCAATTACTTAACTCTGTGAATGAATAAAGTTTTATCTTGTTATTTCCAACTCAGGTTACACATGGAGATTGTTAATGGGGTTCCTTCAGTAAAATGATCCTGTCAGCTTCTGTTCTCAGATGATACTGTAAACAAAATAATTGATTATTTTATATCCGTTATAATCTTGATATGAATGGGAGGGAAGACTGCCTCTAGGGATAAGGGAATCACAAAATAGAAGATGGCAGATATGACAGAGGGAGAACATTGCTGCCGTTGGAGAAGCAGCTGCAACCAGGCTCCTGGGCACAAGTCTGTGAGTTGACCCTCAGGACTGGACAGACCCTCAGCCCAAACTCCCAGCTCCAGCTCCTGAGCAACAGGACAGTGGGCACCCAGGGATTTCTTTTTTTTTTTTTTAATTGATGGATAGTTGATTTACAATGGCATGTTAGTTTCAGGTGTACAATGAAGTGATTCAGTTATACATATAGTTATATATATATTTATATCTGAGTAGTGGGTGACTAAAAGACAACACACACCTTCTAAGACATTTTCGAAGCTTCCCCAGGACTGTCCCCGAGAACTGTGGCCCCCTTGTGTCCATCAGAACCAAGCTGTGTGCTGAGTGCCTCCCCGGGGCAGCGCAAGTCCGGCCTCCATCTGGGGCAGAATTCTCATCTTCCCCACGCAAGAGCCACTTCTTCAGTGTGGATGTTTAACCTCCAAGAAAATTCTTCTCTTTTCCTTGATTTGTGGTTCTTCGTGAGTCTCATCAGGGACTTGGTCCCTCAGGCCGGGGAGCTGGCATCCTGCTTTGCTCCCCCAACTCACTGCCCATTCCTCTTACTTGACCTGCAAGTTTGCAATGAACACCTCTCATTTTTACTCCGGTCAGATTTCTGTCTAGTTCTGTTCCACCGGCTAAATATGGGGGAGTCTCAGCAGCCCTTCCAGGGTCAGAGTTCACACTCTGTTCTGCCTGCATCTGGTGCAACTGTGTCAGGCAGTGGTCCCTCTCCTTCAACAGAAGGCCCTACCAGACCTTGTCTGTCAGGGAATGGGTACTAACACTTGGAGAAGGGAGCCTTGGATGTGTGCCCTGGGGAGCCCTCCAGGTCAGGGCTTCACACAGGGTGTGCCCTGCATTTACACAGCCTCCCTCCGGACAACCTGGCTTCATTCGGCCTCAGGGGAGTTGGAATCTCAGCACTGGAAGGTCCTGGTACTTCTGCTCTCCTGCGTCTCGGGCATCCCTCAGGGGCACTGCTCTGTTAGAGCTGCACACTTCCCTTTCACACCAGGGTGGTCACTGGCTATCTGTGGTCAGTGGTCCCCATCCATCAGTATCAACATCATCTGGGCACTTGGGAAAGTTCTCAGACCCCTGTGTTTAAAGCCCTGCAGGGGATTCTGATACACACTCAAGTGTGGGAACCAGGACATGAGAGTGGAGGTTCACAAAGTCTTTAGAAAAACAAATTAAAGGACCTCAGTCTCACCCACTGAATTAGAACCTCTAGGGATAAAGACCAGGAAAGTGAAGCACAGCAAGCTCTTCAGTGGTTCTACGCCCATGAAGGAACCACTGCTCTATGTTGCTGGGTCCTGGTGGCAACTCTCCCCACAGCCCTAGGTCTTGTCCCTGGTCTGCCCCAAGCAGGGAATATTTCAACTGTAATTCTGTGTGTGGCCACCTGCTATGATACATAAAAAGAGGGGCCTCTGTCCTGCCTGGGCCCGGAAACTATGGGGAAGGCCAGATGGACAAAACTTGAACACTGTGTCCCTGCCGACTCTGGGTTAGTGGCGGCATACCCAGCGCTGATGCTGACATTCTGCGCTTATTACCATGAAAAAAGGAAACTGTGGAAAACATCCAGAGGTTTCCAGATCACCCACATAGGCAGAGTGTTTTTGTGTGTATTTTGGTTTCGTTTCTTTTCCAGCCCAACCGCAGTGTAAAGAGCCCTCTTAACGCCTGTTGTTGAAATCCTCCCAGCCCCATCTCTCCCTTTGAAAGCACACTACGGTGTTTCCCCTTGCACAAGGTCGCATACAGCTGCACATTCTCAGAATCCTGTTTTCTTTTCTGTTATTGCGAAGCCAACAGTTCTTCAATGAAGGAGTTTCAGCTTTTCTCCGCGTACCAACTGCGCGGGCATCGACCACAGGCCTGGGAGCACTGAGTAACTCTACCTTTGTGCTTCCCTGCTGAGTCCCTGGTCTGCAACTCTGAACATTTCAGCGACATCTTCCAGCCGCATCTCAAAATGCTTCTCTCCAGTCACAGGTGCTGCAGCTCTGAGACGATCTCTAGGTTCACCTGTGAGCAGATATGGGAAAAAGCTCAGTGTCCGCGGAGGGAGCAGGAAAGGGACTTTTGACCAATCCAGGCGTACTTCTCTTGACCCTCATTCTCCTTGTAGAAAGAGGTTTTTTTGTTTGTTTGTTTGCTTGCTTTTTGTTTTTTAAGATGTCAGTTGAGGCTGGCTTTTACACCAATCTCCAACTCCCACTTTGCCCCTTTAGAGCATTTCAATATCTGTTGCCTTATAGAGTAACAGAGGCCCTTAGCAGCAGTGAATTCCAACTCACCAAGCACTGCACATATTTGTATTTTTTCTTTAACACCAAAGAATACATTCCAAACCATAGTTTATTCCTTTGCAACAGATGTCATCTTTTTTGGACAATCCTTGTGATAAAAACAGGTTCTGTCTGAAATCTGCCTGCCTTTCAGGACTAAAGTCAGGGAGATGTACCAGGAATTACACCTTGGCTCATGTGTCTAGAAGCTAGAAGAAAAAATTAGGCTACTTCTTCCTTGAAAATTAAGGTTTAAACCATTTCTAATCAATAAAATTTGCGATTGGCCCACCAGTGGCTCACTCTCTAGATATTAGCTAAGCATAATCACTCATATTTTCAAGTCTGAAATTTTTAATTGGACTACACAATGAGGAAGCAGTTTAAAAGTAACCAGGGAGGGCTTCCCTGGTGGTGCAGTGGTTGAGAGTCCGCCTGCCGATGCAGGGGACACGGGTTCATGCCCCAGTCCGGGAAGATCCCACATGCGGCGGAGCGGCTGGGCCCATGAGCCATGACTGCTGAGCCTGCGCGTCCGGAGCCTGTGCTCCGCCACGGGAGAGGCCACAACAGTGAGAGGCCCGCGTACCGCAAAAAAAAAATAAATAAATAACCAGGGAGAAATATGGCTATTTAATGAAATATAGAAGTTGAAAATATTTCTGCCTCACACTTTGTGACTGTTGAGGTTTACCCCTTTGGGGGAAAGGAAGAAGGGTATTTATTGTTCAATATGCACAGTTGTAGCATTTTTATTATTCTAACTATACCCTGCTCATTTACTCTTTCTTGCAAAAATGCTAATTTCCCCTTTTGCAGATGGTATATTTTGATTATATTTATCTAAATATAGATGGAACTTCTGCAGAAGAAGATCTAAAGAAATGCAAAGAATAATTCAGTGTTCCTCAGTGGAACAATATAAGTAGCACATTTCTTTCGGGTAAGTGCATGCTTATGTCAAAATATTCTTGCATATTTGAGGAATAAAAATATCCTCAAAATAAAAATATCCTGATTGACTCAACTATACAATAGTCCCAAAGTAGTTTGACTATGATGAAATAGATTTAGTACTGCACCTCACATACTGTAAGTATTCAATGAACATTTGAAGGAATAAATGAATGTATCAATTAAAATGTTTAATCAACAGTTCCCTCTTTTGTACTTAAAATGGGAGGTGGTTCAACAATATTAAGATACTAATTTAATTTGACTTTTCTCCACCCTTGTTTGAGACTTGCTTTCTGATCCCTCAGTTAGTAAGCTAATTATCAGTCCTGGTAAATTGCCAATCAAAGCACAGCCTGTTTGTAGAGAAGATTGAAACTGTCATAAAATGTGTACTTGGGACACAGTCGGCCCAGGTTTGGAGGCGTTAGATTGCTGAGTTCTTGGTGAGCTGAGAATCCAGGAAGGCTAGTCATGAACAAAGTATGTTTGTAAGATAATGCTTTCATAAAAAGAATCCTTTTTTATGTTCCTTTTATTTTAAATATGGGAAGCAATTATTGTCTCATTAAAACCAAGAATATTTTACAATTAGTATTACCCCAAATTGAATAAATTTGGGGGAGCAATTAGAAGGATTACCACTAAATGATACATTGAAGATGGTAACAATGGGCATGTGGGGAGAAGATAGATAAATCACTCCATCATGAAGATATCCCTAATCTAGGAATATATTAAATAAACATATAAATAAATAAATAAGATTATTTGACCCTGGGTAGAAAATTTAGTTAGGAATTAAATTTTATTTTATCTCAATTAAATACTTCAAAACATTTTCATTGAATTGAGAATGAATAGTCATATATATTATATATAATTTTATGTGTAGTAATATATATTATATATGAGATTATATAAAATATAATCTGTTGAAACAGAATTACAATTTGAGAAACTTCTATCTAACTTTCTTCAGAACATCATCACACAATTGACTGTGATTAGGTCAGTTCCCTGCATCCTCTAGAACAATTCACTTATAGCTTGATTGGGCTGCATCTTCATCCATTAACCATGATTAGGTCAAATGTCCTTGATTGGATCTTGCTTTTGTGAAGCTTAGCTTCACTCCCTTTGATGGACTCATGCTTCTCTCTCCAAAGGTCCTCAACCATCAAATGAATAACTTTCCTGGAAATAATTTGCATATTATTTCTTTAACTTATTTTTACTTTTTGGTATAAACACAATATACACTTACTGTAAAAATAAATGAAATGTAGAAATGCACAGAAGAGAAAAATAAGCATCTATACCAAGAAGAAAATCATTCTAAATACATACATTTTTGTCCAGGATTCATGTCAAGTTGGGATATCAGTGCAACCTATTTTTTGCACATAATAGTACATCAGAAGCATTTCCAATGTCACTACAATCTCTCCATACTCTATAACATGTTCCACACAAAATAGAAAAAGATATAATTTGTTTTAAAATTCAGTCAAGTTAATAATCAAGTTAATGAATATTTATTGAGCTGCTACTATGCATCAAGTGCTGTTTTAGGCTCCAGGCTTATATCTGGGAACAAAAGAACACACTTTTATAAAGTGTAAATCCTGAGGGGTGGTGGGAAGAATGAAAAGATGCAGATATTTAAATGTAATATGACAGGTAGGCTGATAAGTGCTACAGAAAGGATACAGCAGAGAAGGTAGTACAAGCAATAGCAATGTTGATCATAGGTGATTCTATCCTATAATGGAACTATAGGTGATTGCATCTTTCTCCTTCTGCTTAAATGTGTTTAATAAGTAAGATTTCAGCTCACCAAATTTAAAAAAAATGGACGTATACATGTGTTTATCTTCTTTAGTTTTCTTCAAACTTAATTTACAGTTTATGCTCCCATTCTACTCAAAAACGATCAATCCCCCCATGCCATTTTCCCCAGGATTGAAACCACATTCTAGGGAGCTCATACAGTGTCAAGGCTTCATTGCAGTAATTGTATTGTTTCTTTTCTGTACTCAATTTACAAGCATACCTTATTCCCATAAAACAAGGATTTGTCATAGTACGGTTTGTCAAAGAAACACTTTACACTAGCAGCTGGCAGTGTTCAATTTCTTCACTGAGCGGTGGTTGCATATTTTTGTTGCCTTTGGTAAGTCACTGAGCCTTATTTATGGATATGGGTCCTCTTGGATATTTGGGTTTCAAGAGACAAATTCTTTGTATATTCTAATATGGTTAATATTTCAGTCATGGTGTAGGGCTCATGAGGAGAGCCAAAGACACCTGCATTGTAAGTACTTTGGACTCTACTGTCTCTCACAGGGAGAAATCAAATCAGGCACTGATAATATACAGGTTATTCCAATAAACATGATGTCTTAGCTACAAGCTTGAGAGGATAGAGAGATGTTCATTCACCACATCCCACCCCGGTATCCAGTCAGAGCCCCTCCTAGAGGTAGTAGCAGTACCGATGATGATGCCCAGGGACAACTGGTGTTGTCCCTCTAACGCCTCTGAACGGGCATCCCTTCCCCAGGGCAGCTGGGCTGTGCCGACACCTCCGTCATCACCTTTTGCCCTGGGAAGGGATGAAGAGAGGACACAAGACCCCTGGCTGTTTCTGAACCAGAAGGAGTCACTTAAGGGGCCTTTACAGCCTCAACACTGACCAGTAGGGGCAGGTAATTTACCCCTTCTTAGATAATGTCCTACATTTACTTTTTAATTACAGTGGCTACTTTTCTGCAAGAAATTTCTCTTCTCTTCTCTTTTGGCCCCAAATCACAAGAAAACAGAATAAGCAGAAAAGCTTTATGAAGTCAGGAATCTTTGATTCTTGGATGTAGTCCAAGTGCCTAGAATAGTGGCTGGTTCATAGCACATGCTTACTCAGTACCTGTGGATTGAGTGAACAAATGGTGATTACTATGTTTCAGGAAAAGAGAAATCCATTACACTAGTGTCATTCAAAAGCATTAAGGCTTTGAATTCTGAGAGTAGTTTTGGCCTCATCCTATACTCTATGTTGAAATACTATAATTGCCAGTACTATGGTATTATTTTCATTTTCAGTTACACAAGTGAAGTGTTAATTGTAGAAAAAATGTGGAAAGGTAGCATTTTGATACATTTTTCTTATATTAATCAAAGCAATCTATTTCCCTCATATGCATATTTTGAAAATTGATTGTCATTGGCCTTTTATTCTATGTTGTCTCAGTCTTTGAATGATTTGAAAGAAAGCTTAACCTAGTATCTGGCATTTATGTTGAAATTAGTTCTAAAGATTCTGGGTAGATTGTCTTTGAACTTTGTGTTCTTTTGGCCATATTTCAAAATGTGTGTATTCACATCTTTTATTTTAAATATTTATGTTTTTTTACCTTTTGTGCCTTGCTTTAAAAACTCTTGCGTAGCCAATAATGATGTGAAAATTTAATTGTAAAGGCTTCCATTTTTATAATAGGATTATTGGCTTTTATGTACAGAATGTGAGCATCTGATTCTGTCCTTTTACAGTTGGCTGTTCAGTTGTCACACACTTCCGTTCTATCTCCACCCACATTTACTTGTGCCTAGAATTATCTCTGAAAGTTCTATTCTGTTAAATTAATCTATTTAGTCCTGCTCAAGAAACACATTACTTGATTATTTTAGTTTTATTACACATTTTATTATCTGGTGAGGCTATAATACCCCCGTGTTGCTTTTAAGGTGTTCTTTCTTTTCTTTTGTGTTTATTCATCCAGATGAACTTTAGAAGACTTTTTTTTAATTCCATAATCTATTCTATAATTTTTTGTAGTTGTATTTATTATACAAGCTTACTTGAACAAGCATGGTATTTTCTCATATAGGTAGGGAATATGTTCCAATTATCCACATCTTCCATTATATTGCTCAGAAAATCCTGGAGTTTCTATTTTCCTTATTTCCTTGTTACTACATATTTTTTCAACAAACATTAAGAACCTACCGTATGTGAGGCTCTGAACTAGCCATTGGTGTATATCTGTGAGCTTTGAATAAGAACAATTTGACTTTCCTGTCTCAAGTATACAAATTACTGGGCAGTAGGGACACTAAAAAATGCATTACAATTAAATGGCATGAGTCTTATAGGGAACCCATAAAAGATGCTATGAGATCGGATACGAAGAGAACCTCAGCTCCCGGGTGGTGAGACCTGAAGGACAAGCAGGAACTGAGCATGCTGGGAGAATCACAGACAGAGTGCAAGAGGGAGGGGGAGGGGGAGGCTAGGCTTGTGGGCAGAGACAGATGTTAAAGAGCTGTCTGCACTGTGCTGTTGTAAGGAAGTCGGAGCTCATTTTAAGGGCAATAGAGGAGTATTAGGGCTTTAAGTTGAGAAATGGCATAGTCATATTTGCATTTTTGAAATGTTTCTCTAGTTATGAGGTCAACAATTAATTGGAATGGAGTAGGAATAGAGATAAAAGACCTTTTAAGAGACCATTAAAAGATTCATGCAAGAGATGATGAGCTGGAATAGTGGCCTTACGGGCCAGTGAGGATGGAGAAAGAGGGCAGGGTTGGCTAAAACCTGATTCCTAGTCACAGAATCAAAGTCTGAGAATACATCAGTAAAAGCATGTTTATCCTCACAGTGTAAAAAAAATAGATGATGATAAAGCTGTATCAAAGCTGGCTGTTCCCTGAATATGATTAGCTTGGGAAGCCCAGATTTGCACTTTATCAGAAAGGACTTTGGACTAATTTTCAGATGGAGTACGCTGTCATCTAATAGGTTTCCTTAATTGTGGAGACTAGAAAATGAGACAGAATGTATTCTGACCCCAAACATAGGGGAACATACCCACTGGTTTAAGACAGATCTGTACTAATCTTAGCATACCCTTTGCAGAAACTTCTTAATAGCCTGGAGTCAGAAAATTATACTTGACTACTTTGTTTAGCCTAAGCATTTGAATTGTCTGGACCTATATGAAAATACAATAAACAAACCAATGAACAAAGTTGAACATAGTAAGAAATAAAAACCTTGACGGAACCAATAACTACCGATACATTCTTTTAAAGTTTGTAATTTTTAATGGCTTTGTTGCTACATTTTTCATCAAAAAATAATTAGCACATATAACGAAACCGATAGAGATAGTTCACAAAAAGAAACACTTACCAAGTCCAATGCATAAATCCTAAGGAAAATGCTAGTAAATTGCCTACCATATTATGGTTAAATAAAAAATAAAATAAAATAAATAAGGGAAGAAGAAAAGAAAATTGCAATGACCAAAAAAATGTTTTAAGAATGGATTAAAATTAGGAAATCTATTACCATAATTTATATGATCAACTAATCAGACACAGTTAAGGAATGTAATGAAATCCAAACATAACAGGAACAGGCAGAAAGGTAAAGGTTTGTGATATCAGACACTAACACACGTTTTATCCAAAGGTACAATGTAGCAAAGTGAAATCTATAACACCAATGTTAGAGACAGACTTTTTGCAAAAGACTTTTGCCAGCTTCATGCTCACATCTACCCATCTTGGCCTGATGCTCTCTGGCCAGCCCAGTGTAATCTGGAGTGTCCCTTCAGTGATTTATGACCAGTTTTCACACTGCCCGTCTCCTTTAGCAAGACCACTTTTTCTGGACAGGTGAGTAGTGGGGAATGGGTTGCTCAGAAACTGTGTGCTCAGCACCCGGGCTTGCAGCTGCTCTCAATCCCGGCTGTCGCTCCAAGGTTGCTCCAAGGTCCTGGCTGAGGAGGTCCTGGCACCCAGCAGTGACAGATGAGTGGGCGCTGGGAGACAGCCCATCAGGAGGTGAAAGGCAAAAGGAACTAGAGCAGGCAGCATTGCGTTCATACAAATCACATCAGTTTCACGGTTGCACAATGAGTAACATTTCTGAGAACAGAGAATCCTTCCATACACCACTCACTCCGGGGGCATCTCCATCAGGTACTCCAACGAGTGAGTTGCCATCCACTGGGGTGGGCAGCACCCATAGTGTGGAGCACCTTTCAAAAGACATTAGAGATTTTCCCTCAGTTTAATTTTGTATTAAAATTAGATCCTACTTTGAAATATGAAGGAGTTGAAGTAACTAATTTTCAATGCTTCAGTGAAAAGTTTGCCAACCCTCATTAACTCCTCCAGTCTCGCAAGATTTTTTCAGTCGGCCCAGAAATATGACTGTAAGAATTGTGGAGAGAAATTAAGCCCTATTAATGTCACAGTTAGTAACAAAGAGGCAAGTAGGAAAAAATCAAATCTTTACCAAGAGTGAGTGTTAACCAAGAGGTTGAAATGAAGGCTGTGTTTCCAGAATATCACTGTCCTTTGTACTTTTTCAGCTCATGCATGTACATGTTACTCTTCTTTTACATCATATTTTCATTTCTGAGTTTTCTGAAATCTGTGAAACTAAAGATAACTCAATTAAAAAAAAGCCTTTTAAGATATCCTCCCAATCAAATATTGAAGTGACATAGAGTAGGGATTTGTCATTGTGCTTTCCTCCCAACAAGTGCTATGAAACTTACAAACAGAAAGGAGAGAAAAAGATTTAAGTAACAAAACTAAAATAAAATTCCCCATTTAGTCACAAATAATTTAATACTTCTCCCCCATTCAGTTGTACGCACTCCCCCAAATCAGCACATGCTCCCTGTGTCTTTCCTCCACCCATGAATTGAAGTTATTATATTTGATGTAACAGCACTGGAAGATGCAGAGATGCATTATTCTTTAGAAGTTATTTCACCCTAAGTTCTTAAAGTCACTCACATTTCACTGTAAACCTCTTTTTTTTTCCTTATTCCATTTCATGCTTTATGTATGTAGCAAATGATAATGCTATTGGCAATGTTCTTTTAATGAATGTGTCTTTACAAAAAAATTGGAATGATAGAAAAGGCTTAGCAAAATTCAAACTGTCAATGTTGGATCTGGAAGTGGAAGAATTATCTTTCATCTGAGACACAAGTGACCATAACTCTCGGTGGGTGCCCCCAATTACTTGCCATGGTCAAGCATGGTCTGAGGGCTCAGTCCTCAGATATTTAGAACATTCTTCTTGTCCTCATACTGAGAAGCCCCCAGTTTATAGAGGCATTTGACACTCTTATCCAAGACACATAGAAACTACCTTCCCTTTAAGGATTACTGTACTTTCTCATACTTCCCATGTTTATGTCTATCCTACTTTTACATTTTGCTGTATGTATAGTGTTTTATTTTATTTTTCAGTCTGATGTTAGAAAGACACAGCTCTCATTTTAATTGTACAAGCTGTTCTTAAGTATATTTCACATGTGCTTAATATCAAGGTTAAATTTTTCTTGGCTCCCTTCTATAAAATACAAGGACTTGTTGGCTTCCCACCCACATACCTCAACCTTGATTTTGTCTACAATAACTTAATATTCCTTACCCACTCTTCAAAAAACATATTCAGAGGACTGTGTTTCTCAGAGACCACAAGTCTCTGCTACTGCCTTTATGCCTTGGTCTTTCTCCCATTTGGTTCTATGTTGTGTTTTCCCAAAAAATACGGCAGCACACCCCAGGTGGCAACCCTTACCCTTTCCAAATTTCCAAGAAAACACTAATAATGTGCAAATATGGCAGAAAGTATATCAATACTGGAAACCGAGTGTTTAATTTGACTTTCAGTGTTGTGTTTGTATTGTTGGTGTATGTGGGCAGCCTCGCAGTCTCTTCTCATAACTTGCAGAAAAGTGAAATAAGGTTTCTTCAGAGAGAGAAGCCCACGCACAACAGGCAGCATTAGTCATCCGTGGGAGCACATCCAGATTCCGTCAGCATGAAATACCCAAACCCCATCACCTCGACCCGAGTCCAAGCTCAGAAAACTGGACTGGAATGGGAGAGTAGTAATAAGCACAAATCCAATCGGTTATAGCAACACGTTGGTGTAATGCCAGGGAGCACACAGACGAGGTGGCCGTGCAGGGGCAGAAGAAGTGCAATACCCTCATGGTGCTCCGCCAGCAGTCCCAGGAGGGAGGGGATTGCTTCACAAGGTCCGAGGGCTCTTGTCCTGTGTCTGCAGTATTGCTCTGGTGGATCGTAAATGTGCGGCCCTTTCTTCATTCCACATCACAGGCAAACGTGCTACCGTGATGGCTTCGGCTGGTAAGCCCACGTGATCAAAGCCCTCTCCATCCCTCAGACTGTCTGCTCTGCCTGACAGATGCACTTCTCATCATGAGTTCACGAGGTGCCATTTTCCACAACACACACTAGGAGCCGGTTTAATGTGAGCCTGCAGGTGAAAAAAAATGTCTTGCCTTAGCTGACTGACAAAACCAGGATTCCAGGATTATAAGGCCAGAAGGCAAGGGCCAGACCTGCAGTGGTGATCCCCCTCTCAAATCCAAGACGTTGGGGGGCAACGCCTTTGCTTTTATCCCTTACCTATTGCCTTTTTGCCACCAAATAATGCCATTTGGACTGTAATGCATATCAGAAACCTGGAGGAATGTTTACTATATAGATATAGTGCCAACTGCATAAGATTAGGAATATATTTAAGAGTTTAATGATCCTAAGAGAAATCTGAGTCAGGTCTTATTTCAAGAACCTTTTTACTGAGCTGTGGTAACCAAACTGGGCTACCCTGTGTGGGCAAACAGGTGCCTTTTGGTTTGGTTTGGGGGCTTTTTTTTCTTTTATGCAGGTGATTTTTTTTCATTTGAGATATGATTGACATATAACATTGTATTAGTTTCAGGTGTACAACATTATGATTTGATACATGTATATACTGCAAAATGATCACCCCCAATAGGGCTAGTTAGTATCCATCTCTACACATAGTTAACAAAGTTTTTTTCTTGTGATGAGAACTTTTAAGATCTACTCTCTTAGCAACTTCCAAATATACAATAGAGTATTACTAACGATAGTCACCATGCTGTACATTAGATCCCCATGACTTATTTATTTTATTCTGGCAAACACTTGATTTGAGAGAAATTCTTGTGCTTCCCTCTCACATGGTCTTTTTTGGGCCACTCTGCTACCCCCCTGCAAGTCTCTCTAAGTTCAAACCTTGGGCCAGAGTCTTGGTCATTTTTCTTAGGAGCCCCTGATGCAAATATTCTTTTAAAAAATAAGTAATGGCTTTTTGTGACATACAAAATAAATGTTTATTTTTTTTTTGACAGCTTTGAAACATTCTTTGGTAATTTGGGCCCTGATGAATTGTCCACAATCATCTCTATCATTACCTATGACATTTTTTAACAAAACTGAACTTCAAAAATTCCCTGAGTGGGGCTTCCCTGGTGGCGCAGTGGTTGAGAGTCCACCTGCCAATGCAGGGGACACGGGTTCATGCCCCAGTCCGGGAGGATCCCACATGCCACAGAGCGGCTGGGCCCGTGAGCCATGGCCTCTGAGCCTGCGCGTCCAGAGCCTGTGCTCTGCAATGGGAGAGGTCACAACAGTGAGAGGCCCACATACTGCAAAAAAAAAAAAAATTCCCTGAGCATGTCAAGATGTTCTCAGTACTTTCTGTGCACTCTCTCTCCCCTCTGAATAAACATCTTCCCCTTGTTCTTTGTTCTCTTCCAGAAAAATGCTCATCTGATTTCTAATACTCAGCTCGAGTCAGTTCTTTTCTGCTTCCTTTAAAACACCACTTTCTTTGCACAATCTGTACTACATTAGAACTATGATGTCCTTGGACAAAAATCCCAAATCTGATTCATTCTTGTTTCTCTAGCAATTATTGCAGGGTCTGTATGAGAGCTCACTTTAGTAAGTATTTGTGGAAATGAATTGGAAACCTGAAGTGTGATCTTTATTATATTCCTACTGGCCCCCTCACCCAGGGTGTTATCCTAAGAGCTCTCACATCTATTCCCATTCCCACAATTGGTGGAAGCCCTGTGTAGATATTTGGCAAGGCAAGCACATGTTGAGATTTTTGGCTTTGGGTGCTAATGATTTCAACTGATGAGATGTTTTCATGTGTTATAAAATGAGGCATGATAAGGCAAGGTGACTGACATTACTTCTCACTCTTACTTCAGAAGACCCTAAGCTTAGAAAAAGGAACCCTTGTACACTTGATGGAGATGCAAATTGGTGCAGCCACTGTGGAAAATAGTGTGGAGTTTACTCAAAAAACTAAAAAATATAACTACCATATGATCCAGCAATTCCATTCCTAGGTATATATCCAAAAAAAAAAAATTAAAAGATACATGCACCACAGTGTTCATAGCAGCATTAGTTACAGTAGCCAAGATATGGGAGCTATCTGTGTCCATCAATAAATGGATGGATAAAGAAGATGTGGTATATATACACTGGAATACTACTCAGCCATAAAAACAAATGAAATTTTGCCATGTGCAGAAACACAGATGGAATTGGAGGGTATTAATCTTAATGAAATAAGTCAGAGGGAGAAAGACAAATACTGTGTGATATCACTTATGTGTGAAATCTAAAACACAAAAAACCCATTCTTGCCACTTTTATTCAACATGCTTTTGGAAGTTCTAGCCATAGGAATCAGACAAGAAAAAGAAACAAGAGGAGTCCAAATTGGAGAAGTATAATTGTCACTGTTTGTAGATGACATGATACTATACATAGAAAATCCTCAAGATGCCACCAAAAAACTATGAGAGCTCATCAATGATTTAGGTAAAGTTGTAGGATACAAAATTAATATACAAAAATCTATTGCACTTCTGTACGCTAAAAACAAAGTATACCTAGGAATAAACCTACCTAAGGAGGTAAAAGACCTGTATTCAGAAAACTATAAGACACTGATGAAAAAAATTGAAGAAGACACAAACCAATGGAAAGATATACTGTTGTTCATAGATTGCAAGAATTAATATTGCTAAAATGACCATACTTCCCAAGGCAATCTACAGATTCAGTGCAATCCCTATCAGAACACCAAGGGCATTTTTCACAGAACTAGAACAAATCATTTTAAAATTTGTATGGAAACATAAAAGACCCCAATTAGCCAAAACAATCTTGAGAAAGAAGAATTGAGCTGGAAGAATCATGCTCCTTACCTTTCAAATATACTGCAAAGTTACAGTAATCAAAACATCATGGTACTGGCACAAAAACAAACACTCAGATCAGTGGAACAGAATAGAGAGCCCAGAAGTAAACCCACACACGTATGGTCAATTAATCTACAACAAAGGAGGCAAGGATATACAATGGAGAAAAGATAGTTTCTTCAATAAGTTGTGCTGAGAACACTGGACAGCTACATGTAATAGAGTGAAATTAGAATATTCTCTAACACCACATACAAAAGTAAACTCAAAATGGATTAAAAACCTAAATATAAGAACAGAAACCATAAAATTCCTAGAAGAAAACATAGGCCAAACTCTCTGACATAAATCATAGCAATATTTTTTTGGATCTGTCTCCTAAAGCAAAGGAAATAAAAGCAAAAATAAACAAATGGCACCTAATTAAACTGAAAAGCTTTTGCACAGCAAAGGCAACCATCGACAAAATGAAAAGACAACCTACTGAATGGGAGAAAAGATATGTAAATGATTATACAAAATATAAAAACAGCTCATACAACTTAACATCAAAAAAAACAAACACCCAGATTTTAAAATGGGCAGAAGACCTGAAGAGACAGTTTTCCAAATTAGATATGTATACACATGGCCAACGGGCACATGAAAAGATACTCAACATGGTGAATCATCAGAGAAATGCAAATTAAAACCACCATGACATATCAACTCATACCCATCAGAATGGCTATCATCAAAAAGAACACAAATAACAAATGTTGGCTAGGGTATAGAAGAAAGGGAAACCTTGTACACTGTTGTTGGGAATGTAAATTGGTGCAGCGACTGTGGAAAACACTAGTTCAAAAATATACATGCACCCCGATGTTCATAGCAGTATGATTTATAATTACATTGCTTTTTACAACAGCACTTGTTTTTACAATTGCGTTTACAAGAGCATTATTACAATACAAGGTATAGAAACAACCTAAATGTGTATCCACAGATGAATGGATTAAGAACATGTGGATCTGGAGCCTGTGCTCCACAACGGGAGAGGCCACAGCAGTGAGAGGCCCGCATACCGCAAAAAAAAAAAAGAAGAAGACAGCCAGGAAGTGTGCACTCACCAGACACTGGGAAAAAAACCTAGGCTTGAAGGTCTAGCAGGTTTGAAAAGTGAGTTCCAGTCTCTTATCTGCCATGTTGGACTTTTATAACCTAAACACTTGTTAATTTTTTTTTGAACATGTAAATATATGGGGGTGGGGAGGTGGAGTAAGTCATATTTTGTTTCCCTTCTGCCTATATAATTGCCTGATTCACTAATAATTAACGTAAGTATACCACGTAAAGTGTTATGTTCAAATTCAAGTTTCTCTTCTATGAACTGTTGAAAGTGTCACAGTTGCATTCATGGCTTGACTTGCAAATTATCACTACAGCTTTCGTCAGTAAAAAGTAGACCATCTGCCAATAAACTTGAACAGAATTGAAGCAGCTTGAAAGTGAAGCCTACTTAAAACATTTATAGACAATTTTCTCTCCTACAAATTTTAGGAAAAGTTTTTCAAAGTTTAAATAGAAAACAGTCAAAAGACAGAAGCTTCTGGATGGCGTTATCTCCTCAGCTACTACAAGAATTATGGCAAAATTGAACAGATGCCATCCTGTTAAATTTATGTCTTGGTGAAATATATATTATCATTAAATATGAATAATTTTCAACAAAAAAGGGAGTTTTAGCAAGATGGAGATTTTGGTTTTATTTAATCAAGTTAAAATGTGCAACTTTATAAACTGCAACCAAATTGGACCAATTGGTGAGAAAATAAACTATTTTACTTCCCACACAAGTTAAATAAGCAAGATTTTTTTAAAATTCCTCTTTCGTCTGAAGTAATCATACAAAAAGCAAAGAGAAACCCCATAACTCTAGGGAGAGATTGACTGAGGTAAGTACCAAAGTAATTTAAGCCAAAACTTACTTTTACAAAGAGTTTAAAAGAGGAAAGAAAAAAAAAAGTCTTAAGTAATGTCTGAAGAAAACAGTAACTTGCATAGTATTGAAATGTTTTAAAACTGAAGTGAGCCTTAAAAACATCTTTTAACTAAAAGTTTTTAAGCAGTAATTAGTTATTTAAATATAAAATACTGTGCATCAAATTACTTTATATGCTGATTTGTACTTCAAGATTTTAGTAAAAACTTATGAAAGAAATGGCACCCACCTGCAAATCCACGTGTCATGCAATCCCCAGTAATAAGAGTCTCTGTTATCTGAGATCCTTCATAGGTCTAACATATTTTTGGTCATGGACTGTGTCCCCATTTTGTTTAACAGAAATTACAGTTGAACTCTCTTCCTCTCTAAGACAACCTGAAATCCAAGAGCTACCGCTTATCTACAGCATCTATAGCTCACTTAATTACCCATCAGGGTGAATATGGGTAAATAGCAAGAAGGAGGATGCATCGCTGACAGAGCTGGGTGTAGGGCTGAGCAGGTCTTCCTAGGAGAATGCCTCTTCAGGTGGGGTCTGGGAACTAGCATCAGAATTCCCCGGAGGCTTGTTTAAATCATACTTTTTAATTGAGATAGTATTAAATATAACCATTAAAATAAAGAGGATTGGCATCTCTATAATGTTGAATTGTTCTATCCATTAGCATGGAATATATCTTTATTTATTCATATATGCTTTAAAACTTGAAGAGCCTTGTGCATACATTAAACTACAATAATTGCTAGCTATTGTCTTTGTTTTTATTGTAAATATTTCATTTTTTCCTGTAATTTCTAGGTTTTTACTCAGTTCTAGAAAAATGCAACTGTTTTTCAAAACTAATCAATTATCTACAGTAACATTTCCAGAACTTTTTATTAATTTTGTGTACAGATGTTAACCTTTTCCATCTAAATCTTATTCTTCTTTCTTGTTTTGTAGAATAGGCTTGGATTATGGTACAGTATTAAACAGCAGAAATAGGACATTGTTAAAGTAAAAGAAATGACTAAATTTTCTCTACTAGATATGATTTCCTTAGGTTTTGTTATATCACAAAACCTTCACCCCCTGCACTGGAAGGCAAAGTCTTAACCACTGGACTGCCAGGGAAGTCCCTATTTTATGTTGTTCTTATTTGATTTGAAAACATAAGTTGAACCAGCCACAAAAAATGAATTGGGAAGATTTTCTCTCTTTTTCAAACTTACTACATTTACTTGTATAAGATAGAAATCATCTGTTCCATGAAAGTTTGGTGAAAAATTACTTTAAAAAATATGAATCCTTTCATAATGTGCATGCATATCAAATAACCATGTTGTACACCTTAAATGTATTACAATTTTATTTGCTAATTATGCATCAGTAAAGTTGTAAGAGTGATACAATAAACCCTCCTCAAATTTGGGAAACATGGGAAACTAAAAACTAAGAAAATAAAGTCACTCAACATGCCAACACTGAGAGTTAAGCCCTGGTAGCATTTTACTGTATTTCCTTCAGGTCTTTTATGTAACTCGCCATTCACTCATTTTGAAAACATTCACGTGAGTTTAACTGACGCTGAGCACAGTGTGAGGCACAGGGATACCCCGGGAACAAGACAAACACGGTCCCCTCCTGGCAGAGCTCACCGTTTGGTGACAGAGGCAGACACTGAACTGGGGTCCACAGGTGCAGCTGTGCTGTGACAGCAGGTCCGGGAAGCATGAAGTGTAGGGACATGATGCTGCTGAAAGTCCAGGGAAAACTCGGAGTCAAATCTGAGGCTGAAGAGGAGGCGTTGGCTGGGGGAGAGTGTTCCACATGGAAGAGAGTATGTGGTGAAGGCACTAAAGTAGGGGAAAGGATGCACTTTTGAGGCACAGAGAACTCTTCAGATATGGCGGAGCACATAGAGTAAGGAGGAGAGCGGCACGAGCTGAGTTTGGAGACCTTGGGGGGACTTTGGAGGCCATTTAAGAGCGATGGGAAGCTGGTCCAGTTCCTTCCACAGCAGTTACGTGAGGACACAGGATGTCTGGATCCCTCACGCTTGAAAGGATGTGGGGGACCTGGCAGGAGGTGATGGTGTTCAGGTGAGTGACAATGAGATTGGACGACAGTGTGTGCGTGCCGGGGTGGGAGTGTTTCTTAGAGGGTGAAAGAAACTCTAATTACTTCAGAATAGTAATAACTATTCAGTATAGTTATAATTATTACTTCAGTATAGTTTGATCTAATCAATTTCCTGTTTCTATTTGTGCTACTTTAGTGCTTCATATTTTCTATAAATGTATCGATTTCTTCTGGGATTTTTACTTTATTGCTGTACTTTTCATAATATTCTAATTCTTTTTAAAAATGTTTATCTTGTTTATTTCCTATTTTTCATTCTGTATTTTATTTCTTGTCTCCCCTTTTTTGATATCAGTCTTTCTAGAAACCTTTTTTGGTTTTTGTTTATTGGTTGGTTGGCTGGTTTTTGTCAGTCTCTTTGTGGTCAGTCTTTCTAGAAGCCTTCTTTTATATTTTTAAACAACCAGCTTTCATTTCTTGTTATAGGCTTATCAGATTTTGCTATCAAGGTTATGAAACCACTTAAGAAGTATTCCAATTTTTTTTGGTTTCTGAAAGAATTTTTTAATATTTGTGTTTTTATTAGTATTCTAATGCTTAGAATACTTAATTTGTGAAGTTAAAAGATCTATCCCTTAATTTTGTGAAGGTTTAATTATTAAGATTCTATTTCTTTACTAGGTAATAGGACTAGATTGTCTATTTCTCTTTGTGTCAGCTTTGGCAAGCTCTATTTTTCTAATAATTTGTCCATTTAGTCTAAATTTAAAATTTATTAGCAGAATGTTGTCATTCTCTGATGACTTTTCTTAATGTATCCTCGATCTGGAGATATTCTCAACCCGATTTTCAGTTCACTAAGTTTTTCTTCAATAATGTACATTGTTATTTTTCCCGACATGTGTGTTCTTTATCTGAATTATTACACTTTTATAACCAATGTTTCTACATGGCTCCTTTTTATGACTCATTGCTTCTATGTACAAAAATCTGCCCTTATTTTGCAGGGGATATGTATTGTACTTTTAAAAAATACTAATCCTTTCCTTCTTTCATTTATTCTTCATCACGCGACATTGACTATGCAATGTATTTTCTTGGCTCTTATCATAGTTGCATTCCTTGGGTAGGAACATTCTTCTCTGGGAGATTTAATAAATGTGCATGAAGAGGAACGAGTTTTAATAAAGGAAGTGATGTGCACCAAAACCTAAATAAAACCAGAGGCACAATTGTGCTGTGATTTTGACTGCCCTTCCCCCATATCAGCAAGAATATATGATATTCACTTTAAGCTCTAAAGAAAGCAGCTCTGGGAAATGACAGTTTCCTTTCTTATAATCTACCTGTCCTGGAGGTGTGAAGCAGGTGAGGAAATGTAGGAGTAGGGAATCCTTGGAGCTGGTTGTTTTTGTTTTTTCCTTACCCCAGCAGGTTATTAGGACTGCCCAGAACTTCATCCCAGGTAACTTGCCTCACATGTCTAAACAACAAAAAATAATGAGCACCTAAGGGCACATGGGGTCGAGAGAAAACTTTCTCCAGCCTAATTCCTGAACATGGAGACCTGCCCATACTTCCCCAGAGAGCTTTGGGGAGAGCCTCACCCCAAAGATCTGATCAGAACTGCCTCCTGAGTCCCAGACAGTCCCCACAGTTCCTAATTTAGCTCTCAGATTATACTGCTTATTTGTCCAGAGCTTTAAGCCATTCCTGATACTTCCCTCCCTCCTTCCATTCCTTGCTTCCTTCTTTTCTCCCCGCCTTTTATTTTTTTCTCCTAGTCCAGGAATAGAGTATAAATTGAAGAAACATTCAGAAAGAATGAGAAATGAGACTTTGCAATGCAAGACAATAGAGAAATATTGGCTACATATTGAAATGTAATGGAAACATTCTACTCACAGCTAAGATATTCTTCATAGTAAGTACCACAGAAGGACATTCTTAAAATGCAAGAAATCCTGGTATCTATGAATTTTTAAGAATATCAGAAATTACTGAAAAATGATATATTTAACATTTTGCTTTATATAACTCCTGGTTCAAAGGAAAAAATATATATAAACATAATAAAAGCAGAAGGAAATGAATACAAATAGAAGCGAAAAAAATAATACATTCAAAAACAGAAAGGACAATAGATAAATGAATCCAATAACAAGTTTTATTTTTAATCTATAAATTAGTTAATCATCTGGCAGGGATCATTAGAAATTAGAAAAATTAAAAATCAACTTTTGAGCCTTAAAGGGAGAATAAGAAAATGACATTGGCATCAAGCTATACAGGGTATCCTACTTAAAGTCTAGGAATATGTGTGTATATCTCCCAGACTTTCCCTGGTTAGTGTTTGGCTCCCTCTCTTTTCCAGGTTGAACACTGTATTTCATGTTCTGATTTTTCCACATCCATTAAACAGAGGCTCAAGCTGGTTATCTATGTCCTTTAAAATTCTTTGCTGTTATTCTTATATAAAAAATGTTGAATTATTTTTTTAATTATGGGAATAAACCATTCTTGGTAATGATATATCAATCTTTTGGGAATTTCATTTGTTATTGTCATATTTGTATTTTTCATCTATGTCCTAATCTACAGTATTAAAATCTGTATCCTCTAGTTTTTTTTTTCTGCTTTTTGCTTGGTTGTTTGGTTGGTTTTGGAGACAAGTCATCATAGTTCTGGTTTTAGGTATGTTCTTTACATTTTGTGCTCTAGAACATTTAAAGTAGCACAAGAATTCTTGGTTCTTGGCGGCTTTAGAAATAAGTCTTTGGTCTCAGATATGTGGGTTGAATTCTTAGATGATTCTTCAAATTCTGCCATGTTTCTCAACTATCTAGTTTCTCAGTTCTTGCTTGGGACAATTCCAGTTCTTATCCCCAAATTCATGAGTAGAATTGCATTCAATAATCTGTTTTGTCTGTTTTTTTCTAAGATTCTTTCTTTTAAAAATATTTTGATAATTTGTTTTTAAAATAGCTTGAGGCTTATTGAGATATAATTTATGTAAAATAAAATGCACAAGTACATAGTTTAAAATTCTGACAGATGTAAACACCTGTGTAATCAATACTCCAGATATTTCCATCACCCCCAAGACTTTCCTTGTGACACTTACAGTTAGTCCCCACTGTTGCCAGGCAAACACTGTTCTGATTTATATCACTATAAATCAGATTCACATGGAATATGTGTATGTGTGTGCTCTCAATATAATGCTTTTGTGCTTTATGCATGTTATTACATGTAATAATAATTGCTTTAATTGCTAAGTACAATGCCATTGTTGGAATACACCACAATTTGTTCAACTGTGCTCTTGTTAATAGATATTTGAGTTGTTTCTGGGTTTTAGCTATTATGAATAAAGCTGCCATAAATATTCATGTGCATGTCTTTTGGTGGACACATGTGTTTATTTTTCTTGATAAACATGTAGGAGTAGAACTGTTGGATCATAGAGTAGATGTATGTTTAAAAAAAAAACCCACAGAGGGACACAAAGAAGCTCTTAGAGGTGATAGATGTCCATTACCTTGACGTGGTAATAATTTCACAGGTGTTTACATATGTCCAAACTTATCAGATTGTATATATAAAGTACATGCAGTTTTTTTGTAAATGAATTGTTACTCAATAAAGCTATTATTTAAAAAAGAAAATGCCAACAAATTTCCTAGAATGATTTTACTCTTTTACTTCTGACCAGCAGTGTAGGAGTTCCAGTTGTCCCACATATTTTCCAACACTTAGTATTGTCAGTCTTATCAATTTTAGCAATTTTAATCTTTATACAGTAGCATATCATTGTGGGTTTAACTTGCATTTCTTTTTTTTTTTTAAAAACAGATCTCAAAGACAAAGTCGTGTTGACCTTATACAGACCTTCACTTCATGAAAATCTGTTTCAAATCTTTTACTTATTTATTTATTTAATTTTGGCTGTGTTGGGTCTTCATTTCTGTGAGAGGGCTCTCTCTAGTTGTGGCAAGTGGGGGCCACTCTTCATTGCGGTGCACAGGCCTCTCACTGTCGCGGCCTCTCTTGTGGAGCACAGGCTCCAGATGCGCAGGTTCAGTAGTTGTGGCTCATGGGCTTAGTTGCTCCACAGCATGTGGGATCTTCCCAGACCAGGGCTCGAACCCGTGTCCCCTGCATTGGCAGGCAGATTCTCAACCACTGTGCCACCATGGAAGCCCCTAACTTGCATTTCTTAATGTCTAATTACAATAAGCACCATTTAATGTACCTACTGGATAGTTTTTCTTCTTTTTGGAAATGTCTGTTCAAGTGATGTGCCCACATATTTTTTAATTGGGTTGTTTATTTTTATCAGCATTCATTTTTGAAAACTTCTCTTTAGTTCCTGCAGTTATAAGTTTATTCTTTCATGCTAATTAGTGTGAATTCTAATAAATTATTCATCATAGTGATTAATAACAACCATATCTCATTTAATAGATGTTATAAATAGTTGTTAAATTTCAAAACTCCATTTTTGTGCAAATAACATATAATTATAAGAAGCAGAGGAATAAAAGACCAAGAATATTAGCCTCAATAAACAACCAACATCATACTTAAATGTAAAACTCTAGAAAACACACTTCACAAATCCTGCTATATCGTGCACTGCTAATGACAGTGAGGATGGAAAAGGTTTCAGAAAAATTTGACCTTTTTTCACCCATGATCCTTTAAAATGATCATACCATTGAGACTGAAATTTCACTTATAGGAATTTTTAGATATTCATGCAGAGCTCTAAAAAAGAATTTCATTACAATATTATTTACAACAGTGAATAAATTAAAGCAACTTAAATGTCCAGTATAGGAAAGAAGTTAAATGAACGATGCTAAGGCAAAGTGATATTAGGTTAAAAAAAATCACATTTTAATAACACAAGAGAATGTATAAATGCTATGTATAATGAGAAGGATTATTCTCGAAGTGTGAAAAATTAAAAAACTGTTCAAAGAAAAAAGAAGAAATTATATCTCATAGCTTTAAAACCAGAGATGAGATTGCTAACAAGAATTCTCCCCAACTGTATGGAAAGATAGATTTGTGATATTTGTGAGATACATCTATTATTTGCAGTATATATTAATGTTTAATACACATACATGTGATATATATCATATGTATGATACTGAAATTTATCAGATATGCAGTGCATGGGTTTTAGGTTCAGATGCCTGGGTTTGTGTCTTCACCTGCTACCTTGAGAATTAATTTTTTTCCCTTTGACTCTCAATTAAGAATAGCAGCTTCCTAACAGGTTTGTTATAAATACTGAAAGAGTTAATGAGCAAAAAGCAAAAGGCCTGGCAAAAAGTGAGAGGTATCTTAGTAAGTATTAGCAAAAATTGCTGGCTTTCATTACAGTATTATTTTTACTATTGTTATTTAGTTATTACTTTATGTTATTGTTATTGCTACTTTATGTCTGTATTTCCTATTGCTGTTTAAAAGCACATTCGTTATTATCTTTCTGCATGAAATGCAATTACGAAGCATGCTCCATATATAGTGTGCTCATTTAACACAATATGCTACCTTTTCGAAATTATGTGTAAATATATTGATGATTGCATAATGTTTCAACAATGATAGTGTCACTATTTAACCTCCTGGATAAGAAGGATGATTTCATAAGATCCATATCTTAAAGGTGGAATTAGAGCGCTGCCCGTTTGTCTCTCAGCTCCAAACCCACTCTTGCCGGCTCTTCTCTGCAAACCACGTTTCAGTTTTTCGCTCCCAGACACTTGGCGCGGTTCGGCCCACTAGGACGTTAGAGGGTTTCTGGAATGCTCAGAGGGGCAAGGACTTGCTCTGCCCTGCGCACTTTCTGTCCTTCTTTGCTTCGTTCCCCCGCAGGCTCCCGAGCAAGGCTTCCTCCCCCAGGCAGTGACTGCCTTGCCCGCAGCCTCTGGTGACAGTTTGCAGCGCTCCAGGGTTTGCAGTAAGCAAGCTTCACTGCCCTCTGCTCCTCCCAGACCGGATCAGCTCCCGGGAGCTCTGGTCCCACCTGCACTGGACCCTCCGCGGAATTTCTGAAGCATCTACGCCAGCCTAGCAGCGCCCTCTTCAGAGACCTGACTCCCAGCTCCTCAAGAGTCGAATTTCAATTATCTCCAGCTCCTCGGTCCCCCCTGTCCTGGAAGTGGTACCTTCATAATACCTTCACATCCTATTACTCAGTCTCCAATACTCAATTAACATCCTTTATATTAAACTTTGTCTGTTAAAACAACTAGCATGGTTTCTTTGTCCGGACTAGATCCTAACTGGTGGAATGGGTAAAAATGTGAGTCCCCCCAGACTCAGTACCGGTTTGGCTGTGAGGTTGGAACTGCCCTTCAGCCAGTCCACTGTCACCAGCAGTAAGCTCCCCTTGCTGTCTCCTCTCCATCAAACTGGACACATCTGACATATTAAGTATGCATTTCTGTGATTTCTGGCTTGAAGGGTGCATCCTAAAATTATTGGCCATTTATTTGTTTTCTTACTAAATAATATTGTCATGTCCTTCAACTCATTTTTTTTCATACTTTCTTCCTTTTATTCTGGTTCTCTTCTACTTCTTAAATTAAATCTTTATATTTTAAAGCAGCGGTCGCCAACCTTTCTGGTACCAGGGACCGGTTTCGTGGAAGATGGTTTTTCCACGGAAGGGAAGGGAAGTTGGTTCAGGTGGTAATGAGAGAGAAGGGGAGCGGCACAGGAAGCTTCCCTCGTTAGCCCGCCACTCACCTCCTGCTGTGCCCACCAGGTTCCTAACAGGCTGTGCACCGGTAGCACCTGGGGCGTGGGGAACCCTGTTTTAAAGTATTTTTTAATACTTTGATTTCAATTTTTCCTTAAACCAATTTCTGAAAGGTTTTTTTTTTTATTCTTTTTAAAGCAAATCGACCACTGTCTGATAAAGTCCTAACTGTGGAAATACTGTCTTCTTTGGTCCCATGTTTCTAGTTCTGTTTCTCAACTTACATCCTGCTCCAGGAATAGCTCTGTCCTCTTTCCTCTCAGTTCCCTCAATTCTCATGGGTGTTTGATTTTGCTCCCAGATGGCTTGCACACTCTCCTCAGCACTGAGTCCCCCAACACTTGGCAAGCCCAGCCTGCATGCCCTGGGGGCAATTGACGAAGGGGAGGCGGGAGGGAGGCTCTGCTCCAATATCTCCACTTTGATCACACATTACAAAATAGTTCCTTGTTCAAAAAATATTTATTAAGTACCTGCTTTGTACCAGATATGGTTCTTAGCACTGGAGACAACAGAGTGAAGAAAGAGACAATGAACAAATACACACATGTATGTATCTCATTTTGTCACACAGAGTATTTTATATGTATTTCTGTGAGGTAGTTAGAAGTGCTGTGATCAAGAGGGCATGTAACTGATTAGAGAGTAATGGGCATAAAAGTTCAATAAAAACACATAGAAAAATCCCAAATGCCCACTGGAAGGAAAATGGATAAATAAATTATGGTATTGTCAATGAAACATCAGCAACAGTAAATGTAAATGAACCGCAGCTACACACAGTAATGTAAAGAAAAATTCACAATATAAAAGTGAGTGGGAGGGCTTCCCTGGTGGCGCAGTGTTGAGAGTCCGCCTGCCTATGCAAGGGACACGGGTTCGTGTTCCGGCCTGGGAAGATCCCACATGCTGCGGAGCGGCTAGGCCCGTGAGCATGGCCGCTGAGCCTGCGCGTCTGGAGCCTGTGCTCCGCAACGGGAGAGGCCACAACAGTGAGAGGCCCGTATATCACAAAAAAAAAAAAAAAAAAAAAAAAAAAGTGAGTGGGAGAGTTAAGTTCCAAAAGATTAAATAGTGCATAATACCATTTTTATGAAGTTAAAATATATATTTTTCTTACACACTGGACACAAGATTCAGTATGCCTGTTATGTCTGGTGGGAGTTGCAATAGGACAGAACAGAGGAGAACTGCATGTTTAGATGTAAACTACTGTCAGTATTCTCTCTATGTGTTAGGTGGTAATTTCAGGATGCTAAGTAGGGGAAAGAAAAAGTGAGAAAGGGAAGAGGCAGAAACAATTCTAAAAATTCTTTTAGAAGAGAAAAGTTCCTTTCTTTTCTTCCTGAAAAAATTCAGTTCAAAACCCTACAGGCAGGGCTGGTGAACATAGGTGTCCCTAGAGGGGTGGAGAGACTGGATGCTACAATGGTCCAGGAGGGGATGCAGAGTGTGGTGAGGAGGGCAGAGCCATGGGTGGGTGTTATGGACTGAACGTTTGTGTCCCCCACCCCTAATTCATATGTTGAAGCCTAACTTCCAGTGTGCCTGCATTTGGAGCTGAGACCTCTTTGAACTCTGAGGTCATATGGGTGGGGCCCTGATTCAATAGGATTAGGGTCCTTCCAAGAAGACTTGTGAACTTGTGAAGGTCATAAAGTCAAGAAAAGAGTGAAGAGCTGCTCCAGAATGGAGTGTACTAACAGATATGACAATCCACTCAGCAAAGGATCTTGGATTTGATCCTTTTGTGGTACACGACATTAGTTGGTCAACTGGTGAAACCTGGTTGGGGTCTGAGGATCAGATGGACATAGTGTATCACTGATTTAGATGGTTGTTTGTGGTTATTCAGGAGAATACCTTTGCTTGTAGCAAATACACAGCACAGTATTCAGGAGTCATGGGCTTCAGGTCAGCAGCATACTCTCTCATGCTTCAGGAAAAATATTATGTGTCCTGTTATTGAAACTTTTTGGCAAATTTGAAATTGTTTCAAAGCAAACAAATTTTTAAAAAGAGAGAAAAGGGAAATAATGATGGCAAGTACAGGCCAAGATATATGTCTATAAAACTAGCAAAACAAACAAACAAAAAATACCATAGCTCGAGGGAAAGGTGGAGTCAGCTGAAGATTATCTTAAGGTGGGTATTGGGTATATCCAATGTGTTTGTAAGCTATTGGGAGTGATACAGCAGAGAATGAAAATCTATTATTGTGTAAAGAAGGGTAGAGTGGCCCTTGAATATAAAGCCCTAGAATAGATGAGAAGGGTGGGATTCAGGCAGGAGGGCAGGAGTTGCCATTTTCTAGGAGCATAGAAAATTAACCTGAAAGAAAGATAAGACAAAATCTATCAGTCTAGAGGTAGGTGAGTTTGTAGATTTAATCATGGGATTATAGGTAGGTTCTTTGTTCTATTTTGTCAGTGACATATCAACTTGTCAGGCAAGGGAGAAAGGATAAAAGAAGTTGATTGTGTTACAGATAATGGAACATAAGCTAGATAAGAAGAGAAATAAAGGATGATTGACCAAGAAAAGGTGATTAGGTTAATGGATTGGAGACTTTGATGGGATAAAGTATTGGAGAGGTCATGCTGGAGAATGTAGGAAATTTAGGAATGAATATTCAAAGAGTGGGAAGTTTGAAAATATGACACTCATTCTACTAAGTTGTATTTCATAAGAATATCAGAAATAACATAGTTCAGTTATCTTAGGACTGGAGATGTGTCAGTGTCAGAGACGATGTGGATGGATAAGAATGAAAACATTTTTGGAACAGTGTTAGATACAGGATTGTGGAGATGGTGAGTCTTAGGAACATCATTCAGGAAGACACTGGTATGCAGGAGAATCAAGTCACTCACATTTTTAGTGTTCATGTTTTAGTTAAATGTATAAGTAAGGGATTTAAAAATCATAAATGAATAGATTTAAAAACACAGCCAGTAAACTTTAAAAACTTTATACAGTATGATAGAAATATATTCGGCCATTTTTCTATTCTTAATTATTTGTCCTTATTAGAAATGGGTTTATTTTACTAAGAAAAGTCTATGTCTTGCCTAATGATTGCTGAAGACAGGTAAACAAAAATGAGGAAACATACTCATTTTGATAATGCCTATGTTGAGCCACTTAAAAATATATTTGTTAATCAAAACCTAGGAATCATTGCAGAAGTTGTGGAAATCTTTATAACAATATGAGATCTCAAAGTTAATTTATATTTTATGATAAATAGTAACGACAAGGAATATGTTTGATGAATAACTTGGGTCTCTTTCTGCCACTGTTTTGCTTTTATTAGAGAACACAGGGCACCAACTGAGGACCTTTCTGAGGTCCTTCTGAGGTCTGTGAAGTAAGTGTAAATGGAAGGAGAGATGATTATTTTTGAGAAAAGCTGGGACTATAGTAAGTGGATAAAAACATGAGTATTTCATCTATTGTTTCAAAGTAATTAAATCACAGAACATTAATGGTGAAATATGCATATTTTAATGAGTTTCAGGGTGCTTGTTTACTCCAGACTCATCTTTAATGTATTCTCAAACTTTTTTCTTCCTTTCTCTTAGTCATGGTTCATTAAATGTAGTTCACAGGTTCCATAGAACCTTGCATTTCTTCTCTCTCTCTTTTTTTTTATAGAGCTGAAATCGATTTTTTACAACTTCCATTTGTTCTATTATGCTTTAGAATGTCAGCACAAATAGGTGTAAAAGCTACTTTTATAGGTCATTATTTTTCTAAATTAAATGTACAACTTTTAAGTCCAGAGTTTATGGAATTATAGGGTAGAACCAGCAGTTAAAAAGATGAATGAAGTCCTGTGCACTTGTTTTCATGTTTAGGAGCTGTCAAAATCATCCTGGAGACAAAGATTGAAAATAAAAGCCTGGCAATCAATACTGTATTCTCTAAAATTGATAGATTTAACTTAATAAAATTAAAGAATGGCCCAATCCAAGCAATAAATTCCTAGCTTCATAAAATATAAATATGTGTTGCCTTTTAAATATATGATGCATTGCTTACATGTAGGAAAATATGCAATCTTAATTACAATTTATGAATTTAGAAAAATGTATATACATTTAACCTACACAACACAACAAGATACAGTGCATTTCTATCATCCCAAAGGATTCATCAAGCTCTCTCCCATCAGTCCCCCCACCTTGCACCAGAGAAAATCATCATTGACTTCTATTATCATAGATTAATTTTTTCTATACCTGAATTATAATCATTCATTATTAAGCTTTTATGTCTAATCTCTTTTACTGAACATTACAGCAATGTGGTTCATTCATGTTAGTTTGTGTAGCAGAAGTTTGCTCTTTTTTATTGTGTAATATTCCATTATATGAATATACCACAATTTATTTATCCCCAACTCTACATTAATGGACATTTGGATTGTTTCTTATTTGGAGCTCTTAAGAATAAAGTTGCTATGAGCATTCTAATTCAATCCTTTTGACAGACATATTTATGCATTCATACTGGGTATTTACCAAGAGTAAGACTGCTGAATCATAGGGTAAGTGTATGTTATTTTCAGTGATCCTGAAAAAGTTTCTGACTTGCTTGTTCCACTTTATACCCATACAAACTGTAGATAAGAATTCCCATTGCTCCACATTGAATCCAGCATTTGGTACTGTCACTGTTTAATTTAATTTAATCATCCTGGTGAGTGTGCATTTTCCTGATGGCAGGGCCAGGACTAGGGTAGGCAAGTAAAATTCTACCAGGCACAATGTTTAAGAGGGAGGACACCAAAAAACTCAGTAGTAAAGATAAATAATATTTTAATTCAATAATTTAAAAAACAAATATTAATGAGAAAAATCCATGTGGAACAAAATATCAAAAATTTAAGGAAATATGTGTCATGCTGACAAAGATAGGGAAAAGACTTTGTGCTTTGCATTTAGTATAATGTTAGCAGTAGATCTTTGGTAAAAAGCCTGATGATCAGATCAGATCAATTTCCTTCTATTCTTAGATTTTGTGCATCTATTGAGATAATCATATGTTTTTTTTCTTGACTATTAATTGATGTTAAAATTTCAAACCATTCTCCATTAATGTCGTTGTGATATGCAAACCTATTCATACATTGCTGAATTCAATTTGTAAAGATTTTTGTAGAAATTTTATCCCTATGTTTCTGAGATTGAATACCTGTGATTTTTGTGTTTTGCCAGGTTTTGGTATCAGGTTTACATTAGCCTCATAAAATGAGATGGAAGTATTCCCATTTTTTCTACTTTCTGGAATAATTTGTGTAAAATTAACATTATTTCTTCCTTAAATGTTAGGAAAAATTCACCAGTGAAGACATCTGGACATGATAATATGTTCAGAATAAATCTATTTATAGATAGTATATTCAAAATGTCTACTTCTCCTTGTGTTGGTTTTGATAAAATGTGTTCTCAAGGAAGTTTTCATTTCATCTATGCTTCCAAATTTATTTGCACATAGCTGTTTATAATATCCTCTTATTATTGGTTTGTCTTACATTTTCTTTCCTGTTTTTTCTCTACCAGTCTTTCTATGGATTTATTAATTTTACTAAATTTTTTGAAAAACCCAGATTTAGTTTCTTGGTTGAGTTGCTCTGTTGTATGTCTCCTTCCTGTTTTACTGATTTTATCTTTATATTTTATTGCAGTTTGATGATTTATTCTGCCACCTTTTACTAGCTTCTTGGAATGCAAGTTTAGATCATTGGTTTTCAACATTTTTTCTTTTCTCATATATACATTTAAAGCCATAAACTTCCTTTCAAGCATTGCTTCAGCTGTATCCCACAAATTTGAGATGCCTTGTTTTTGTTTAATCTCTCATTTTAAAATATTTCAAAATTTTATTGTGATTACTTGAGTACACTGTAGGTTAGTGAAAAAAGTTTTTTGCTTAATTTTCAACCCTCTGGGGATTTTCTAATTATCCTTCTGTCATTAATTTCTAGTTTAATTACACTGTAGTCAAAGATTATAATCTTCATTATTTTATTCCTTTGAAATATGTTAGGACTTGCTTTATGGCTCTCTAAATATTTTTTTTTTATTTTTTGGCAAAGAATCTATGTGCCTTAATGTATTTGAAAAGAATGTGAATGCTACATTTGTAGGAAGTGGTATTCTGTGTGTCATTTAGGCCAAATTGTTGATCAATGTGTTAATTGCGTTGTTCTAATCTTCTATATTGTTTATGGGTTTTGAGATTGCTTGTTCTGTTATTGAGGGAGTGAGTTAAAATCTCTAGCTGTGATTTGAATTTATCTATTTCTCCTTTTTTCTCTTATATTTTTGTTTCATATATGTTGATATTATTAAATGCATACAAATTTATGATTTTATTCTTTTAATTTTTAAATTTTTTAACATTTTTATTGGAGTATAGTTGCTTTACAATGTTGTGTTAGTTTCTACTGTACAGCAAAGTGAATCAACTATACATATATTCCCTCTTTTTTGGATTTCCTCCCCATTTAGGTCACCACAGAGAATTGAGTAGACTTCCCTGTGCTATACAGTAGGTTCTCATTAGTTATCTATTTTATACATAGTATCAATAGTGTATATATGTCAATCCCAATCTCCCAATTTATCCCACCTACTTTTATCATTATAAGCTCTCCCTTTTTATTTCTAGAAATATTTCTTACTATAAAGTCTGATTTTTCTGATAGTAACATAGCCAACATAGTTGGTACCTGTCAGCCTCTAGTCACAACATATTCACCAATTGATAACTACATAACCTTGTTTTATATCTATTTCTGTCTAAAGACCCCTTATTTAATATACGTTGAACTCATGGGCAATAGCACTATAACACATATCTGAATTAAGCTTATCTTAATTTCTCCAGAAGGCACATAACAGCCTTTTTGCCAATAGGAACACTAGACATCACTTTAGTACTATTTTGGGAGGCCATTTAAACACAAAATTTCACAGAAACAAAAACCCCACAAAAACGTGAAAAAAAGTGGCACTAAATAGACTGCAAAAAGGACACTTATTTCCAGTATGAGAGTGGAAACAGGAAGGCAGAATGTCACCCCCTTCAACCTCCTCTGGAAACCTGTGTGTTGGGAGACTCAGATTTTTCACCACTCTGCACAGATTCACACATGACTTGAAAACACAGGAGCATTGATTTCAGGGTTACAAATAAATTTTAACTAGTAGGTGAATTTGAATATGTGAACAATGTGGATCAAGTATATATCTTTTTTCTGTCCTTTCAAGCTAAATCTTTCTGTGTTCTTATATGTAAAGTGTATCTCTTTTAAATAGCAATGGTTGAATCATGTTTGTTTTTTAATATCTATTCTGACAACCTTTATCTTCTAATTGGAAATTTTAGTCCATTTATAATTAATGTAGTAATTACATTAATTTTTGATGTAATTTTTGACTCTACAGTCTTTCTATTCATTTTCTAATTTTTTCACATGTTCTGTGTTTCCCTATTTTACCTTCTTTTGGAGTAATTATTATTTATCTTACCTGCTTTTTAGTTATATATTTTAAAAATTTTATTTAGTGGTTCTCTATGGAGCAGAATATTAGTCCTTTTCCTGTTACAATGACCTTAAATGAGTCTTGTAAAAACTTTCCAAGTAAATCAAGAACCTTACAACAGTTCAGAAGAATAGGCTCCTGAAACATTTCAATAGTACAAGCCCCCAGAACATTTCAAAGTCACTTACATTCCCCTCCTAATTCAGTTCACTGCCATCACCATGTCGAAGAATAATTGGCTGTTTACAGTAAAGCTTTGTTTTAAAGAAATCAACTGAGAACTGTGTTACATGTATATAAAATTGTATTATGCAGCTCCTACTGCAGGAGACATCGCTCAGACATGCTTTTTTTATTGTCCAACATCAGCTCATCAAACAGGAGATAAACATTAACATTACATAAAACCTACAGAACAATCTTGTGCAAAGCTTAAAGAGCTCCTTGAAACCATACCTTTGTTGCCAAAGTAAATTATAAAATGTTGTTTAACATTGAGCAGTTACTGTAATTAAACTAGAATAATTTGTAATGTAATTTTATTCTTAGATTAGATTTTTAAGTTTTTTTTAATTGAGGTATAGTTGATTTACAATATTAGTTTCAAGTGTACAACATAGCAATTCAAAATCTTTATAGAAATAAATCCATACACTTAATGTCAATTAATCTATGACAAAGGAGTTAAGAATTTACAATGGAGAAAAGACAGTCTTTCCAATAAATCATGTTGGGAAAACTGGACAGCTATATGATAAAGAATGAAATTAGAACATTTTCTCATACCATAAAGAAAGAAAAAAAAACTCAAAATGGATTAAAGACCTAAATATAAAACCTGAAACCATAAAACTCCTAGAAGAAAACAGAAGAACACTCTTTGACATAAATTATAGCAATATTTTTTTTTTGGATCTGTCTCTTAAGGGAAAGGAAACAAACAAACAAAAATAAGCAAATGGAACCTAATTAAACTTAAAAGCTTTTTCACAGTGAAGGAAATCATCAACAAAATGAAAAGACAACCTGTTGAATGGGAGAAGATATTTATAAATGACATGTCTGATAGGGGTTAATATCCAAAATATATAAAGAGCTCAAACAACTCAATATCAAAGAAACAACCCAATTAAAAAGTAGACACAAAACCTGAATAGACATTTTTCCAAAGAAGATATGCAGATATCACCTCACTCCTGTCAGAATGGCTATCATTAAAAAGTCTACAAATAACAAGTGCTAGAAAGGGTGTGGAGAAAAAGGAACCCTCCTACATTGTTGGTGGGATATAAATGTAAACTGGTACAGCCATTATGGAGAACAGTATGGAGGTTTCTCAGAAAACTAATGACCCAGCAATTCTACTCTTGGATATATAGCCAAAGAAAAAAACACTAATTCAAAAAGATATATGCACCCCAATGTTTGTGGCAGCATTATTTATAGTAACTGTCATATTAGATTGATACAAGATTAGTTTAGCTTTGAAAATGATTTTTATGCTTTTTCAGCTTTTTCTATTCTCTGCAATAGAAATTTTCTGAATCTTGGTACTTTAGTAACAGACCTAAAGCTACATGGTGAGGTATTGCCAAAGAGTAGAGTGAGAGAGAAGCAGAAGGGTATAACTAGTGAGTAGTTACTGATTTTTAATCCATAATTTATAATCCATAATTTTGTAAAAAAAATTGTCTATGTTATTAGTATTTTCTCCTTTTTACATGGTTTGTACATATTGTCCTCAAACATATTACATATGTACTTTAATTGTGAAAGCATTAAATTCTATCATAGTAAATTTTGAAATACATTACCAAAAAATCACTATTAACCTTAAACATCCAAAGAGAATCATTGTTAAACTTTTAGGGATTTATTAATCCAGTAATATCCATTCAATCTACTCATCTCAAAAGAGCTAATATTTGTATTGGCTCTATTTTATATTATTATGGGTTTGGATTGAAAAAGCAAGTTGTAAAAAGATACATTCAATATAATAATATTTAAGAATATTCAAAATAATAATGAAATTGTATTCTGGGCACATACGTATGGAAAATATACTGGAAATAAATAAAAATTATAGCCTTCAAATACTAGTTAACTAATGAAAGGCAGAAATAGAAATGAGATGGGGATACAGGGCTTTTTAACTCTCTGTAACATTTCTTGGATAATAAAGAGAGTTGAAGCAAGTATGATAAAGTATGTTTTGTCTGGCTGACAAATATGTTGCTGCTTTTATTACTATTTTCTGGATTTTTCTATATTTTATCATTAAAAATGTATTAAGCAAATAAAAAAGAGCTAGTTACTGAACATACTTACCAATTCAGTGTTCTCTACTTGCTAATGCAACCATTTCTCCCCTTAAAATTCCATCCCTCCACCCACTTTCATGAAGTTTTACTTTTGATAACTTCTTTATTTGAATGTTTGATTTATTCATTTTTAATTTTCTTGGTTAGTAAGAAAAACATTTAAGTTGAGAAAAATTTTTTCTCAGTACAGCTTTAAAAAATTCCATCTGTTTTGGCATAAAGTATCCTTACTATTACAAATATATATATTTAAACAAATATTTAAACAAATACCTTACATCTTTTGGATCATTTAGTAAACATTGATTATTTCCTAATATCATTGTCAGATTCTTTATTATACATTCATATATTTCATGTTGCTTAATACACTCCAAATTACTCAAACGTATTTTTAAAAAATCAAAAAATTACATAATCTAAAATCTGTCCCAAATGTGACAAATTCATGGAGAATTCTAATGTAAATGTTCTAATGTAAATGTTCTAATGTAAATGTTCTAATGTAAATGTTCAAGTTGTTCAAGTTGTAACCCTCAGCATTTGTTACAATATTTTCTACATTAAAAAAAAAATCAGAGCACAAAAGTCAGTCGAAAGCCCGTAAACACACTAAAAACTCACTCATTAAAAAAATAGTAAAATGCAAGTGGAAATTTTTGTTATTTAAAAAAAAAATCCCAATTGCACTATCATATTCTTATTACACTCACGTATTCTTCAACAAATTAAGTGTTTCTAGACCACCATTGGCAAGATCACAGTTTTCCAAGTAAAACTAAGACAGAAAACAAAGTAAATTACATGGCATCTTCCAGTTTGTTGTTAGCTCTCTGTGAAGACCATTGAAGTACTTCTTTCAAGATATTAAAATTTTTTACATGTTTAAATCATCCTACAACTGTTATACATCCCTCTCATAGAAACAATCGGAAAAACCTCACCAACTTTATTTCACACAAAACAACCAAATTTTATATGACTTACTTCCAACCCAATTAAAGAAAATAAATCTAAAAGTTGAAGAGTCAAAGTAAGTTATTACATTAATAACTATTATATAAATTCATCTATAATAGAGTACCATCAAGAATATTTAATTTTATGAATCAAAAGAATATACACTTTAAATATTTCCAACAAAGAGATACCTAAAGTAGTTGACTCTTTCCGTGTGCACTATAGTTTATTCTGGGGTTTCCTATGGCCTTAGCTGCCCACCGACACCTCAGTTCCATTCATTCAACAAATAATGTTGAGAATCTACTGTAGCCATCGAGTTAGGTGCAGTGAACACCATCGTAAATAAGAGAGATGTGGCCAATGCCCTCTTGGGTCTTATAGTCCAGTATGAAAGAAAAACATTAAATTAACTAAATGAGTAATTACTTATCTGGCATTGTGATATACTCTGGAAATACATAGGAGACAGAGTGCTTATACCAAGAGGTCTGAACTGGATTCTTGGACTGCTGAGTCTCTTACACAAATCAGCCCCAAGTGTCTGTAAAGAAAGCAATCATACATTTGTGGGACAGCTGTGTCTGAATAGATTTCTATGCAAACAAATTGAATAAATAAACTAGGAAAAAAATGAAATAACTATAGAGAAATTTGGTTAAAAACTTTGGAGGCAACCGCCAAATTCTAGCTCATAAAAGAATATATAGCTTGAAAGATATAGCATAGGAAATAAGCAATTTTTAGATAGTTACATTCTGTGCACTCAAATTAAAGAAAATGTGTGTAACATATAAAAACTAGATTGTAAGACAATAGCCTAAGATGAAAGAGGGAGCAGGCTGTGATAACACAGTAACGTCAAAGCAGATCTGAAGATCGCACTAGGAACTGAAGACAGCCTAGGAGGCATTTCGGAGAACTGAGTTAGCAATTGTAAGTGGATCTTAAAAAGCTATTCAGGGACTTCCCTGGTGGCACAGTGGTTAAAAATCCGCCTGCCAATCCAGGGGACACAGGTTCGATCCCTGGTCCAGGAAGATCCCACATGCCATGGAGCAACTACATCCCTGTGCCACAACTACTGAGCCTGCCCTCTAGAGTCCACGAGCCACAACTACTGAAGCTCATGTGCCTAGAGCCCGTGCTCTGCAACAAGAGAAGCCACCACAATGAGAAGCCCACGCACTGCAACGAAGAGTAGCCCCCGAGTAGCCTCTGCTCGCCGCAGCTAGGGAAAGCCCACGAGCAGCAACGAAGACCCAACGCAGTCATAAATAGATAAATAAAATTTTAAAATATATTAGAAAAAAAAAAGCTATTCAAAAACGCAGCAGAAAAAATAGAATAGAATATAATGAAAGATGAGATAATAGATAGGGAAGACAGAAGAATAGTGATAAACTGTATAAAGGGAACAAATCAAATGGATCTCAATTAATAATCAAAGTTATAAATGAAAAAAACATTTAGTTGAAGAAAAACAATGATGTAGAATAGAATGGCCCATCAAATTCAAGACAAGAAAACAGTAAAAATTACTAGTGGTTAAATTCTTTTTTATGTCTGTTAATAATTCTCTGAATTTTTACAATGGATATATAATTTTTAAAAGTAAAATCTTCATGTATTATTAAATAAACTTTTTATTTTAGAACAGATTTAGATTTATAGAAAGATTGAAATATCATACAGATAATTCCTATATTGTACACTCCACACCCAGGTTCCCCAGTTATTAGCATCTTACATTTGTATGGTACATTTTTTACAAATAATAAACAAATACTGATAAATTATTATTACCTAAAGTTGATAGTTTATTCAGATTTTCTTAGTTTTTACCTAATATTCCTGTTCCAGGATTCCATTCAGGTTACCACAATACATTTAGCCATCATTTGTCCTTAGGTCCCTCTTGGTTGTGACAGTTTTTCAGACTTTCCTTATTTTTGATAGTTTTGAAGAGCGCTGGTCACATGTTTTGTAAAATGCCCCTCAACTGATATTTATCTGATGTCTTTTTTCATGATTAGACTTAGGGTTTTGCGGAGGTAGACTCCTGAATGCCATTTTCATTACACCATACCAAAGGTCTATATAAGTATAGATTCATATATATTTATTTTATACTTTGGGTTATAATACAGTACTACCTCACTTACGTTTTGTTCAAATTGTTCCAGTCTTGACCTCTGAGAATTCTTTCTGTTGGCCCCGGTGTCCCTTTGAAATGTCCTCATCATTGTTCATTGTTGTCTTCAGCACTTCCTTACTCTCTGGCACTACAAGACGCTCCAGGCTCATTTTGTGTATATCCTGCCACTGTCCTAGAATCAGCCATTTCTCCAAGGATCTCTGGTTACTTTTACTGGAGAAGGGTGTTAGAAACCAACTTCTGAGAGGTAGGTGTGCTCATTGCTACTGCATCTAGGTCTTCTCATCTGATGGAAACGGAAATATAAGTAGGTACTAACCATATATCAATATGTGCACACATATATATTTATTTCTGTGGGTAACCAGCTGCATCTAAATTATGTTAGACATGAGTACATACTGATGTCTCTAACTCTAATCTATAACCACATGGTCCTTCTAGCCTCCTCTCATTGCTTGTCTGTAACTTCCCACTCCAACAGTGACTTGGCTCCCAACCACCTACCACCTGTTCACATTAATTCATGTAACATGCAGTGGCTTGTGAATTGTTAATTCATGCCCTCATAGAAAACAGCTCTATCAACTAGAGCACAATGCTTGTGTGCATTTCCTCTTCTCGTTAGACTTTCCTACAGACTCCACTCTGTTCCAAAGTTACTGAGGTCAGCACCTTTCCCCCACTACACTCAGCACATTTGTTTCACACACATGTAATAGAATTAGATCCCTTTGTTATATTCTGCATTCCATCCCAGAATCCTCAAACTTCTACTTGATTTTTTAAATGTGCATGTGCTAAGGTTCAGTCTTCGTGAGGTAAAGTTCTATGAGTTTTCAAAAAAACATAATATTATATATCCACCATCACAATATCATACAGGATAGTTACATCACCCTAAAAATGTAATGTTCATCTAGTCAACATTGTCACCCTCTTTGATCCCCTGGCAACCACTGTTCTATTTACCGAATGTCATATAACTGGAATCAAACTGTATGTAGTCTTTTTTTTCACTTAGTAATTTGCATTTAAGATTCATCCATGTTGTTGTATGGATTAGTTAGTTAATTCCTTTTCATTGCTTAAGAGTATTCCATTACATGGATGTCTTATAGTTTATTTATCAATTAACCTATTGTAAGATATCTTACTTGCTTCTAGCCATTATGAATGAAGATTTATATGGCACTTTTGCATGCTGGTTTTTGTGTGGACATATGTATTCAAATAAGTTTGGTAAACACCTAGAAGCACTATTGCTCATCATACAGTAAGGCCATGATTAGCTCTGTAAAAAGCTGCCAACATGTCTTCTAAAGTGGTTGTACCATACTGCATTCCCACAAGCAATGAATGAGAGTTCTTATTGCTCTGCATCCTCATCAGCAATTGGTATTGTTAGTTTTTTTGGATTTTAACCATTGTAATATGTATAGGGTTATAATTATAATTTTAGTTTCATCTCCCTGATGAAAAAGATGCTGAGTGTCTCTTCACATGCTTGTTTTCACTCTGTGTGTCTTGTCTGCAGATATCCCCTTTGGGTATCCTAATCTCCTTGGTGAGGTATCTGTTCAAATCCTTTGTTATATTTTAATTTTGTTGTTTTCTTATTGTTGATATTTAAGAGTCTTTGTATGTTTGAGATCAAATATTGTTAAGTTCCTTATCAAATACGTTTTTCAAACATTTTCTCCAAGTCTGCAGCTTGTCTATTTATTCTCTTAAGACTGTCTTTCACATGGTAGACATTTTTAAATTTAATAAAGTCCAACTTAACTATATTTTTTCATGGATTATGCTTTTGACTTCGTATCTACAAAATCATCACAAAACCCAAAGTCACATTGATTGTCTCCCATTTCCTTCTAGAAGTTACATAATTTTCCATTTTAGATTTATGTCTATTATTCTTTCTTCAGATAAATTTTGTGAAAAGTATAGTGTATATGTCTAGGTGCATTATTTTACATACAGAAGTCCAATTATTAAAGCACCATTTGTTGAATACTATTTTTCTACATTGAGTTATCTTTGTGCCTTTGTCTCTTAATGTATTTTTAATCACTGACATGGGCACATATTCCAAAATCTCTTGAAGTAAGGATAATAGATTTAGACTAGTTTCATTATTTAATGAGCGAGTATTTATCTCAGCAATGGTCCAGGCATTGAACAAAAAATACATCCAGTTTCTAGGTATATAATGTTTTATTGAGTTGTGTTTGCTATTCCTTCCCAGGAACAACTTTTTTATTGACAGACACCAAGTTAGGAACTGAAGAAAAGATATTGAGCAAAATAACTCAGATTCTGCATCAACAGAGCTAATTGTCAGGAAAAACAGAATATTAAATAAGCAATTACCAAACAGTATAACAAGTTTCACAAGAGAAATACAGGATGATTAGGAATCATAGGACAGTGTATTCTAGTATGAAAGGATTGGGAGTGTACTATTTTTATGTTGATTTAGAGTCATAGGATTGGGGTGGGGACTAGAAATGGCAGGAGTGTGAGTAGGGAAGGTATTGTTCAGAGAGAGAAGATTTTTGTGCTGACAAAGCACAGTTCTTCACCAAGTATGAGAAGCAATGTAACATTTAAATGTGTCAGTGACAAGAGATACGGCTAAAGAGGTAGGCAGGAATCTGGTCATAGAAGTAACCCTAAGACTTTGCAGCAATTATTCCAGTAATCATGTTGAGATAGTGACAATATCTGATTTGCAGTTTTGGAAAAGCCTTATTCCTACAGAGTGGAAAAGACATGGGTAGTGAAGAGTGGAAGGAAATGATCACATTCGAAAGTTGTGTGTGATTCAGGTAAGTGATTCTAGTGACCTGGTGTTGAAGCTAAGAATTGAAATTTGAGTAATAACAGCAGGTAAAATCAGCAGCACTTGTTGGCTCAGTGAACACAGGGAAAGAAAAAAAAAAACGAAGGAAGCAAGGTGACTCTCAACTCTTTTAATTGCAGAGTGATTTACAATCTAAGGCCATTCCTGAGTTAGAAAGCAATATAAGTACAGATTTGGAGAGAAGACCACAAGATAAGTCCTGGACATGCTGAGTTTAGTGTGCCTGGGAGATATTAGAGTTGGATATTTTCAATAGTCCTAGATCTCAGGAAAGACATTTTAGATTAAATTGCAGGCTCAGGAGTTACCAATAGTGTAATGAAATTGAAGTAGCTGAAGCTGTTAAGAATTAGATAAAGAACAAACAAAAGGTGGCATGGAAGAGAGTTCTTAGCAGTACTGACATTTAGTGGAGGGTGGAAAACAGGGTCTTGAAAAAAAGATACTGAGTGAAACTGAGCAGGATCCTGCAGGACTCTCCCAGGTGTTCCCTGTTTCTTATTTGTAGTAAAAGGTGTTAGTCTCTTAGGCCTTCCCTTAGTTCCAAAGAGTAGACTTAAGTAGTTACTAATCAGGGAAGTGAGGGAATGCAGAAACAAAGGAAAAGCAATCCAACCAGAAGAGTAATGAGAGGTTAAACAATAGTCAATGATAAAACAGAGTCCTAGTTCTTCCTCAAGAGATAAACATAACAATCTGATGCATATCTTTGAGTTGTTCTGCAGAAACTAAGAAGACCCCTACCCATGTGGAGGATGGTGATTACATGCTGAGCACAAGCCCATAGATCCCAGACTGGTTGGAACCAGAAGGTTGACAGTTAAGATTCCTGTTATCTCACTACCAAACAATCAGAAGAAAGTCATGCACCCTGCAGCCCTCGCCTCAAATGTTGCCTTTATAAACAGTTCCCTGAAAGCCATCAGGGAGTTTGGGTCTTTTGATTGGAGGTAAAAAGTCAAGAGAAAGATGTTCAGAAATCAAGGGAAAAGACAGTTGGTGAAGAATGGGGTAGCCTTCAGGATGAAATGATGTTAAGAAATCAAAGTAGGTAAGACGTGAACAATGTCTATGGGTTTTATTTTGCAAAAGAGATTTAAGTCATCATGGTGAAGCAATTTCAGGGAATTTTTTTGGCAAAATCTAAATTACACTGGATTAAGTAATGAATGAGAGTGAGTATATTACGTCCTTTTTTACTTGTGCAAATGGATGGGTTGTTTGCACTGGAGCTGGCTGCACTTTATAGAAGTTCTTATGGATAAAATGTATTACAAATGGGAGAGAGCCAGTTTAGAACCATTCTAAATTTGGCCCATGAGGATGGTCAGGGAAAAAGTGATTCCAATAGAGTGAGTGTGGAGTGAAGTACAGAAAATCAGTAAAACAGAAAAGCAGACCTAGAGGAATGTGCATTGTCCATCACAAGCCCCCCGCCCATCTTCATGTTTGTCCTGTGTCCTTTCCTTTCTCCTATGCTGCTGTCTGGAATGCACATGTGGCCATGCTGAACCAAGACAAAGGCACATTCTGCCCTTCTGAGGCTCCCAAGAGTAGAAAGCCTGATGGGTCCTGAACCACCGACTTCCACTGACCCTGTTGTTTACGGGACTGAGAGATGAGGTTCAGTCTTGCTTAAGGTTATTATTATTTGGGTTTGTTTGGTTTTTTTTAATCACTCTGAGCAGAACTGAATTCTTACTGATAAATCTGTCCTCTTTAAATAACTAACTTCAATCCTGCAGGTAAGTTTGTGTGTCTGGTGACAGAAAGTTAGATGAGCTTTTCTTCTAATTGAGAGATTCTATTTAATATCTGGAGTGAGAGCAGAGGGTATCTGCGCATCACAGAAGGGGAGCTCTGAGGCTGAAGGTTGAAGAAGCCGGCAAAAGTCTGAAATAGTCACTGTGGAGAATGTGGAGTGACCCAACTAAGAAAATAATAGATTTGCTATTGCTGCAGTGAAAATAACATAGTTACAGGCTTCATTGAGGACCGTTTGAGGCTGGTGAAAATGAATGTTTAAAGATGTCAATTTAATGGTAATGATTTTGAATTTCTTGTTAACTTTTTATTAAAGGGAACTACAGAAAACATAAATGTTCAAATCAATAAATTATCACACTGAGGATACCCACAGAACCAGTTCCCAGGTCAAAAAACAGATATGACCAGCCCCCTTCGTGCCACTTTCTACAATTTCAATATTGACTTCCAGTTGTGTGGTGTAGTGATATCTGGGGGGTTTTGTAATTGTATTGAATAGTACAATACAGTACATATTCTGTGTCTGATTTTTTGCTCAATATGTGTATGAGGTGTGTCAATTTTGTTGTCTATAGCTGTATTTGTTAATTTTCTCTGATGTCTGATATATGAATATGGCACAATTTATTTATTCTACTGTAGATAGACCTCTGGTTTATTTCCAGTTTTGAGTTATTAAAAGTAGTGCTACTGGGCTTCCCTGGTGGCACAGTGGTTGAGAGTCCGCCTGCCGATGCAGGGGACATGGGTTCATGCCCCGGTTCAGGAAGATCGCACATGCTGCAGTGAGGCTAGGCCCATGAACCATGGCCGCTGAGCCTGCGCGTCTGGAGCCTGTGCTCTGCAATGGGAGAGGCCACAACAGTGAGAGGCCCGTGTACCACAAAAAAAAAAAAGTAGTGCTACTGTAAATATATTTGCACAAGCCTCTTAGAATACATATATACACATTCCTATTCTAATATCAGAATAGCTAAAACTAAGAAATTGATATTCCCAAGTGTTGGCCTGTCTGTGTAGCAATATAGGAAAACTCATGTATTTAGTAGGAGGAGTGGCAAATTGGTGGTACCATTTTTAAACAGAGTTTGATATATCTATTAAATCTAAGGTGTACTTAACACTACAAACTGTAATTCCCCTCCTATGTATATATACCATATGAATGTGTATATATCTATATATACAAGAGAAACTTGTACAAATATATTTACAGTAGCACTAATTTTAATAACTCAAAACTGGAAATAAACTAGATGTCTATCTACTGTAGAATAGATCTGTTTTCATTTCATTTGTCCATTTGTAATCATGCTAATGTGACAATATCTTAAAAATTCTTTACACTGTCTTGATATATCTAGTAGACCAAGTCTTCATTTCTCTTTTCTTCTAATCTTGCCTATTTTTATACTCAAAAATTTACAAAAGAAATTTCAAATTAGTTTATCAACTAATGAAAATAACTTCTTGAGATCTTGATTGGAATTGCATAGATACATATGTCCATTTGTCTTCCAATCAATAAAGTTGGAAGTACATTCATTTTATTTAGGTCTTCCCTTATTTCTCCCCAAACGTTTATAGTTTTCTTTATAAAGACACTTGATATTTTTCATTAGATTTATCCCTGGGTATTTGACAATTTTATTCTATTGTAAATTCTATATATTTTTTATAATTGTAATAGCCTAATCTTTATTGCTAGAATATAGCAATGCAATTGATTTGATATATTGACCTCTTGTCCAACAATTTTTTCAGGACTTACTCATAAATTCTGACAAATTATCTGCATATTTTATATTTTCTACATATATAATCATATCAACTGAAAATATTAATAGTTTCAACCTTTTTTATCCTTACCTATTTTATTTATTTTTCTTAACTTAATGCATTAAAAGTACCCTAAGTACAATGATGGGTGGTAGTAAAGATTGTGGAAATCTTCGTCTAATTCACAAACTCAGAAGTATGTATTAAGACTTTGTGATTAAATATGATGCTTAATATTGATATCTAATAGATATTCCTTATAAGATTAAGGAAGTTCTGTTATATTCTTTGTGTACTAAAGGATTTTTTACAATAATCATAAATGGATATTTAATTTTATCATATTTTTATTAATTTAACAAAATGGTTCACTAAATGAGATTCAAGATTTAAGGTGGTAGCATTAGAAGTTAAAAGTAACCTTCAGAATTGACTTGACTCAGTAACTAAAACTTGGATTTAAAGATAGCTTACATTCAACAAGGTCAAAAATGATAAATTTCCTTAGTATAATGTGGAGGAGGATAGCTAAATGTTTAGAAACATAGGAGTGCTGTATGTATTTATTATATGAAACACATTATCCTTCCCACTGTTCTCTATGAAAGATAGGAAGACACCTCATTCATGAAGACTTCGGCAAATACCTTAGTGAAGTGTCACCAGCTTCCATGAAACCAGTGCCATGGGGTCAATGTTCTGTAGGGCATCATTGTAATGAGTTCCTTTTCTGATGGGAATAATTACCTGGTGGCAGCACTCAACCACAAAAATACAATAATAAGCCAAAGGAATGCTATGGTAGTCAAAGGGTTTTGACCTCTAGGGATCTCTGGTTGTGGCCAATTGATCATGAGAGCACTAGAAATAAAATAGATGCCTACTCTTTCAAAGCATTACTCAATCTGTACAACTCGGGAGAAAAAAAAAAAAAAACCTTTATGTCTGATGAACAGAAACATGACTTCGGTCATTATCAAAAAATTTTTTTTTAAATCCTCTAAGTTTCCAGACAGAGGTTAGATCACAGATGGGACCTAGGTACACACTGAAGTCATGCCAAGCCCTTTCCCTGATGTAACTATGTTAGATAGAACATACCTCCATCAAATATAGAATTCTGGACTGTTGCCTTGGTACCTCCTCATACGCATCTCATGAATACAGCCTCAAGGCCCTAGTGTATTTTTTATTTAGTGTTGATGTTTTGAACTAACTCCAGTGTTTCTCTCAAACATCAGGCTCTTTATCCCAGAAACACAATTTTAATTTATTACTGTTTGCCTTTGGAGGAGCCCAGAATACTCCAATACTTTCCTCTTAAAAACTCATTGTAAGGTTTAACAAGACTTCCCTTTTCATTCAGTCTGAATTTTATAAAAAGGCTCATGAGTCAAAAATGGGATAAATGACAATAAAATAATAGCTAGCTTTTGCTGAGCCTTTACTGTGTACATGGCATTTTCCTCACAAGGTACAAAACAGGAACTCTTATTTATGGGGAAACTGGGTGACATCTAGGGATGACAAGTCACTTCACTTGCTTAAGGATTTAGAGATAATAAATACTGAGGGGAACCTTGAACTCAGTCTATAACACTCAATAATTGGGAAACGTGTACTTAAAAATGTACGGCTAGTTAAATGTTTATAAATTGCTTTTGTTTCTTGAAAGCTTTTCAACAGCATTATTATAAGTTACTATTAACTTTCCTTCAAATTGTAAATATAGGCAAAGAACCACGGACAAGTTTGAAAATTATAGACTCTACTAAAAATTGCTGGTTTTCTTGTATTTTGGTTTTCTTTCCCCAAATAATTATCCGTTGTACAAAAATAGGTGTAGAAGGTAGTTATTCATGTCTAATCAAACCCACAGAATTTTTAATGAATAAAAAGCATACGTTAAAATTAACATCATAAACGCTGTGTTTCTACTGCAGCATAACTTTGAAGCAAGAAGAAACAATCTGGAGGTAGTAGATTCAGTTACAAGATCCTTAGCTTTCTTTACCTCGTGGCTTCTAGTTACAGATATTTTACTATGAGATGGACACATACCATTCATGTTAATTTTTTTGCTAATGAAGAACCGAACAGACACAATTTATATTTGATTATTAGCCCATTTTAAACTCTCCTAAGAGAAAAAAAAATGGATATAAGGGTTCATGAGTTTTGGGAGGGGCAAGATCGGGGTAGGGGATTAAGAGGTACAAACTATTATGTATAAAATAAATAAGTTACAAGGATATATTGTACAACACAGGGAATATAGCCGATAGTTTAGAATAACTATAAATGGAGTATAACCTTTAAAAATTGTGAATCACTTTGTTGTACACCTGTTATTTTTATAACATTGTACATCAACTATATCATAATAAAACTAAAGGGGTCCATGGGTTTGTAGAGGGCATCTAAGTGGATCATGATATTAACTTTTAGAGAAAATGTGAAGCTTACCTTTGCTCTTTTCAGAGGTCACCTCTAGGCCACACATTACAGTTTTAAAATGACATAACATGACCTCATGAATAACATGAGTTCTAACTTCGTGAATGTCAGTTCCAAAGTTACATAGAGCTCCACAGAATATAAGTTAGATCTAGGTAATTTACATTTTAGTCATGTGCAAAAGGAAAAGATAAAGGGAGAAATCCCACGCAGAAGTGTAAAATGAACAGGAGTCATATGATGGACAGTTAGAGTCCATATAGGCCACCTGGCTCTTTGAAATGGTTGATCACTTCCAACAACCATCAGTATCCTCCCTCTCTGTTTACTTTATAAGACACGAGATACAAGACAACAAGAAGTTGTATAGAGGAGATTCAAAGACTATTCTCAGAGTCTGAAAATTCAAGTGACCTGTGTACTAGTGTCTAGGAAAGTGCTTGGGTGCAATTAATTTTGTTTTTAATGGTCATTTTTTCAGTATAAATAGTAGAACCTAGAGCATGAACAACAAGGGTTTTTTGTTTGTTTGCCTTAAAATATTTAATCCTCTGCCCTCTAAGTATTTTGGAGCTGAGAACCTGAAGAAATAAGGTCCTGATTTGATTTTTGTGACTCTAGTGACTATACTAGCAGCCCTAGTACTTCGCATGGAGAATGAGTGGTTTGGATTAATTCCTTACTGAGCTCCATTCCGGTTCTGAAATTCACTCATTTTGTGAAGAAATGCTGTGTGCATGTCTGAAAAGATTATACATGCTGTTTCTTCTGTCATTATTGTGTGTCCTTGACTGTCAATCTTTGGAAATTCAACAATGTGGAGGATACTGGTAAACACAGCATTACCAAGCCTTCTAGAATTCAGTGGAAAACAAATTTTAAAAGGTCATCTTTAGTTGATATGAGTTAGTGGCTTTCTCCTGGACACTTTCTTCAGTTGAAATAGAGTTTCTTTGGATTTTTAATATTGCTTCCATATTTAAAGACTCTGTAATAATTCCTCTTATTTCCCCAAGTGAGAAAGAAATAATAAAGGCATTAGGTTACAAATTAAAAATTTCCTCAATACCCTGAAATATTCTCTCCTACTCAGTTTTGAGCTTCTCCAAAGAATGTGTTCAAGACCACAGAGGGATGCACTTTAGGTGCAGGAATGGAAAAGCGTGCTCAGCTCCATAACCCAGTGAGATACCTGCAAGAGAGGTGAAGAAATGAAGCTTATGCTTCCAATCCCTAAGGGTGATCTTCCTATTCCATAGTTGGCTTTATTGTAAAGGTTATTTCTAAATAAAATACCTAATTTTGTGTCTTCCAATTATTCAGAAAATGAAAAATTTTTACATTGGGCACTTAAGTCCCAATTTAGGAGAGATGATGAAAATGTAATATGAAACATCATTCTACCATGAGCCTACGCAGGTGAAATATGGTGATTCCCCTTTAAGTCCAAGATGCAAAAATGCCCCAAAGCCTTCTTAGGAGAAAGAAATGATATAGTCTATAATCACAGAACTTGAAGAGACCCCTCTCCAGTTAGCTCTTGGATGGATCAATGGCTCTGAAAGCCTTTGTAAATGCCTACAGATATCATAAGGGAGCAGTATTTGAAAGACAAAGTTAAACAAGTTTTTATACACACACACACAAAGAATAAATCACAATCAAAATAAGATACCAAAGGAAGGCAATGGAATGAACTCAAACTGAGGAAGGAGTATATAAACATTCGTATTATAAATTTTAGGGGAAAAGTAGCTGTGACACTACATATATTTAAAGTTTAAAAAGAAAAATAAGAAACGAAAAGCTAATTTAAAGGGCAAGAACAAAATAATAAAAATGAGATCATAGGATTTTATTTTTGGAGCATCTATTTCATAAATAAGTATTTTTAAAGAAGAGATATGCAATCATTCTTATAGGATAAGGCATCAGCAATAATTTCGGGTAGGCAGAAATGGGCAGGAAATATCTCTCCCACATCTGGATGCAGACCAGTTGTCTTTCCTCAAAAGTTACTTCCAATCTTGCCGCGAATATAGTGTTTTACAAGGACTTATTTAAAATAATGGGCCTTAGTCTCAGAACTGTGTCATTTGATATACTGGATGTATTTGGTTTTTAATTCAATGTTCTTATTTCAAACTGTTTATACAGAGACGCTTTGTCTTTAATAAGGCAAATGTTCTAAAGGAGATAATACAAATGTGTTTAGAAGCACTATTTACAGTCCTTGAGATGATGTACCAGGTATTAAGATAAAATTTTTGGAGGACGAGGGGAAGATGGCGGAAGAATAAGACGCGTAGATCAGCTTCCTCCCCACAGATACACCAGAAATACATCTACATGTGGAACAACTCCTACAGAACACCTACTGAATGCTGGCAGACCTCAGACCTCCCAAAAGGCAAGGAAGTCCCCACGTACCTGGGTAGGGTAAAAGAAAAAAGAATAAACGGAGACAAAAGAATAGGGACGGGACCGCACCAGTGGGAGAGAGCTGTGAAGGAGGAAAGGTTTCCACGCACTAGGAAGCCCCTTCGCGGGTGGAAACTGCAGGTGGCAGAAGGGGAAAGCTTCGGGGCCACGGAGGAGAGCACAGCAACAGGGGTGCGGAGGGCAAAGCGGAGAGATTCCCACACAGAGGATTGGGGCCGACCGGCACTCACCAGTCCGAGAGGCTTGTCTGCTCACCGCCGGGGCGGGCGGGGCTGGGAGCTGAGGCTCGGGCTTCAGTCGAAGTGCAGGGAGAGGAGTGGGGTTGGTGGCTTGAACACAGCCTGCAGGGGGTTAGTGCACCACGGCTAGCCGGGAGGGAGTCTGGGGAAAAGTCTAGACCTGCCAAAGAGGCAAGAGACTTTTTCTTCCCTCTTTGTTTCCTGGTGCACGAGGAGAGGGGATTAAGAGCGCTGCTTAAAGGAGTTCCAGGGATGGGCGCGAGCCGCAGCTAAAAGCGCGGACCCCAAAGACGGGCATGAGACGCTAAGGCTGCTGCTGCCACCACCAAGGAGCCTGTGTGCGAGCACAGGTCACTATCCACACCCCCCTCCCGGGAGCCTGTGCAGCCCGCCACTGCCAGGGTCCCGGGATCCAGGGACAACTTCCCCGGGAGAATGCATGGCGTGCCTCAGGCTGGTGCAACATCAAGCTGGCCTCTGCCGCCGCAGGCCCGCCCCGCACTCTGTGCCCCTCCCTCCCCCCGGCCTGAGTGAGCCAGACGCACCGAAGCAGCTGCTCCTTTAACCCCGTCCTGTCTGAGCGAAGAACAGACGCCCTCTGGCGACCTACACGCAGAGGCGGGTCCAAATCCAAAGCTGAGCCGCTGGGAGCTGAGAGAACAAAGAAGAGAAAAGGAAATCTCTCCCAGCCTCAGGAGCAGCAGATTAAAGCTCCACAATCAACTTGATGTACCCTGCATCTGTGGAATACATGAATAGACAACGAATCAACCCAAATTGAGGAGGTGGACTTTGAGAGCAAGATTTATGATTTTTTCCCCTTTTCCTCTTTTTGAGAGTGTGTATGTGTATGCTTCTGTGTAAGATTTTGTCTGTATAGCTTTGCTTCCACCATTTGTCCTAGGGTTCTATCCATCCGTTTTTTGTTGTTGTTGTTTTTCTTTTTCTTAAAAAAAAATTTTTGTTCTTAATAATTATTTTTTATTTTAATAACTTTATTTTATCTTTCTTTATTTTATCTTCTTTCTTTCTTTCTTTCCTTCCTTCCCTCCTTCCTTCCTTCCCTCCTTCCTTCCTTCCTCCCTCCCTACCTCCCTTCCCCTCCTTTCTTCCTTTCTTTCTTTCTTTTTTCTTTCTTATTCTTTCTTTCTTTCTTTCTTTCTTTCTTTCTTTCTTTCTTTCTTTCTTTCTTTCTTTCTTTCTTTCTTTCTTTCTTTCTCTCTCTCTTTCTTTCTTTCTTCCTTTCTTTCTACTTTTTCTCCCTTTTATTCTGAGCCGTGTGGATGAAAGGCTCTTGGTGCTGCATCCAGGAGTCAGTGCTGTGCCTCTTAGGTGGGAGAGCCAACTTCAGGACACTGGTCCACAAGAGACCGCCCAGCTCCACATAATATCAAATGGCGAAAATCTCCCAGAGATCTCCATCTCAACACCAGCACCCAGCTTCACTGAACGACCAGCAAGCTACAGAGCTGGACACCCTATGCCAAACAACTAACAAGACAGGAACACAACTCCACCCATTAGCAGAGAGGCTGCCTAAAATCATAATAAGTCCACGGACACCCCAAAACACACGACCAGACGTGGACCTGCCCACCAGAAATACAAGATCCAGCCTCATCCACCAGAACACAGGCACTAGTCCCCTCGACCAGGAAGCCTACACAACCTACTGAACCAACTTTAGCCACTGGGGACAGACACCAAAAACAACGGGAACTACAAACCTGCAGCCTGCAAAAAGGAGACTCCAAACACAGTAAGATAAGCAAAATGAGAATATAGAAAAACACACAGCAGATGAAGTAGCAAGATAAAGACCCAACAGACCTAACAAATGAAGAGGAAATAGGCAGTCTACTTGAAGAAGAATTCAGAATAATGATAGCAAAGATGATCCGAGATCTTGAAGATACAATGGAGAAAATATAAGAAACATTTAATAAGGACCTAGAAGAATTAAGAGCAAACAAACAATGATGAACAACATATTAAATGAAGTTAAAAATACTCTAGATGGGATCAATAGCAGAATAACTGAGGCAGAACAGATAAGTGACCTGGAAGATAAAATAGTAGAAATAACTACTGCAGAGCAGAATAAAGAAAGAAGAATGAAAAGAACTGAGGAGAGTCTCAGAGACCTCTGGGACAACATTAAACACACCAACATTTGAATTATAGGGGTTCCAGAAGAAGAAGAGAAAAAGAAAGGGACTGAGAAAATATTTGAAGAGATTATAGATGAAAACTTCCCTAATATGGGAAAGGAAATAGTTAATCAAGTCCAGGAAGCACAGAGAGTCCCATACAGGATAAATCCAAGGAGAAATACGCCAAGACACCTATTAATCAAACTGGCAAAAATTAAATACAAAGAACACATATTAAAAGCAGCAAGGGAAAAACAACAAATAACACACAAGGGAATCCCCATAAGGTTAATAGCTGATCTTTCAGCAGAAACTACAAGCCAGAAGGGACTGGCAGGATATATTTAAAGTGATGAAGGAGAAGAACCTACAACCAAGATTACTCTACCCAACAAGGATCTCATTCAGATTTGATGGAGAAATTAAAACCTTTACAGACAAGCAAAAGCTGAGAGAGTTCAGCACCACCAAACCAGCTTTACAACAAATGCTAAAGGAACTTCTCTTGGCAAGAAACACAGCAGAAGGAAAAGACCTACAATAACGAACCCAAAACAATTAAGAAAATGGGAATAGGAACATACATATCCATAATTACCTTGAATGTAAATGGACTAAATGCTCCCACCAAAAGACACAGATTGGCTGAATGGATACAAAAACAAGACCCATATATATGCTGTCTACAAGAGTCCCACTTCAGACCTAGAGACACACAGACTGAAGGTGAGGGGATGGAAAAAGATAATCCATGCAAATGGAAACCAAAAGAAAGCTGGAGTAGCAATTCTCATATCAGACAAAATAGACTTTAAAATAAAGACTATTAGAAGAGACAAAGAAGGGCACTACATAATGATCAAGGGATCGATCCAAGAAGAAGATATAACAATTGTAACTATTTATGCACCCAACATAGGAGCACCTCAGTACATAAGGCAAATACTAACAGCCATAAAAGGGGAAATTGACAGTAACACATTCATAGTAGGGGACTTTAACACCCCACTTTCACCCATGGACAGGTCATCCAAAATGAAAATAAATAAGGAAACACAAGCTTTAAATGATACATTAAACAAGATGGACTTAATTGATATTTATAGGACGTTCCATCCAAAAAAAACAGAATACACATTTTTCTCAAGTGCTCATGGAACATTCTCCAGGATAGATCATATCTTGGGTCACAAATCAAGCCTTGGTAAATTTAAGAAAATTGAAATTGTATCAAGTATCTTTTCCGACCACAACGCTATAATACTAGATATCAATTACAGGAAAAGATCTGTAAAATATACAAACACATGGAGGTTAAACAATACACTACTTCATAACCAAGAGGCCACTGAAGAAATCAAAGAGGAAATCAAAAAATACCTCGAAACAAATGACAATGGAGACAAGATGAACCAAAACCTATGGGATGCAGCAAAAGCAGTTCCAAGAGGGAAGTTTATAGCAATACAATCCTACCTTAAGAAACAAGAAACATCTCGAATAAACAATCTAACCTTGCACCTAAAGCAATTAGAGAAAGAAGAACAAAAAACCCCAAAGTTAGCAGAAGGAAAGAAAGCATAAAGGTCAGATCAGAAATAAATGAAAAAGAAATGAAGGAAACGATAGCAAAGATCCATAAAACTAAAAGCTGGTTCTTTAAGAAGATAAACAAAATTAATAAACCATTAGCCAGACTCATCAAGAAAAAAAGGGAGAAGACTCAAATCAATAGAAATAGAAATGAAAAAGTAAAGTAACAACTGACACTGCAGAAATACAAAAGATCATGAGAGATTACTACAAGCAACTCTATGCCAATAAAATGGACAACCTGGAAGAAATGGACAAATTCTTAGAAATGCACAATCTGCCAAGACTGAATCAGGAAGAAATAGAAAATATGAATAGACCAATCACAAGCACTGAAATTGAAACTGTGATTAAAAATCTTCCAACAGTCAAAAGCCCAGGACCAGATGGCTTCACAGGCGAATTCTATCAAACATTTAGAGAAGAGCTAACACCTATCCTTCTCAAACTCTTCCAAAATATAGCAGAGGAAGGAACACTCCCAAATTCCTTCTATGAGGCCACCATCACCTTGATACCAAAACCAGACAAGGATGTCACAAAGAAAGAAAACTACAGGCCAATATCACTGATGAACATAGATGCAAAAATCCTCAACAAAATACTAGCAAACAGAATCTAACAGCACATTAAAAGGATCATACACCATGATCAAGTGGGGTTTATTCCAGGAATGCAAGGATTCTTCAATATACGCAAATCTATCAATGTGATAAACCGTATTAACAAATTGAAGGAGAAAAACCATATGATCATCTCAATAGATGCAGAGAAAGCTTTTGACAAAATTCAACACCCATTTATGAGAAAAACCCTGCAGAAAGTACGCATAGAGCGAACTTTCCTCAACATAATAAAGGCCATATATGACAAACCCACAGCCAACATCGTCCTCAATGGTGAAAAACTAAAAGTGTTTCCACTAAGATCAGGAACAAGACAAGGTTGCCCACTCTCACTACTCTTATTCAACATAGTTTTGGAAATTTTAGCCACAGCAATCAGAGAAGAAAAGGAAATAAAAGGAATCCAAATCAGAAAAGTAAAAGTAAATCTGTCACTGTTTGCAGATGACATGATACTATAAATAGAGAATCCTACAGATGCTACCAGAAAACTACTAGAGCTAATCAATGAATTTGGTAAAGTAGCAGGATACAAAATTAATGCACAGAAATCTCTGGCATTCCTATACACTAATAATGAAAAATATGAAAGTGAAATCAAGAAAACACTTCCATTTACCATTGCAACATAGAATAAAATATCTAGCAATAGACCTACCTGAGGAGACAAAAGACCTGTATGCAGAAAATTATAAGATACTGATGAAAGAAATTAAAGATGATACAAATAAATGGAGGGATATACCATGTTCTTGGATTGGAAGAATCAACATTGGGAAAATGACTCTACTACCCAAAGCAATCTACAGATTCAATGCAATCCCTATCAAACTACCAGTGGCATTTTTCACAGAACTAGAACAAAAAATTTCACAATTTGTATGGAAACACAAAAGACCCCGAATAGCCAAAGCAATCTTGAGAACGAAAAACAGAGCTGAAGAAATCAGGCTTGCTGACTTCAGACTATACTACAAAGCTACAATAATCAAGACAGTATGGTACTGGCACAAAAACAGAAAGATAGATCAATGGAACAGGATAGAAAGCCCAGAGATAAACCCACGCACATATGGTCACCTTATCTTTGATAAAGGAGGCAGGAATTGTACAGTGGAGAAAAGACAGCCTCTTCAATAACTGGTGCTGAAAAAACTGGACAGGTACATGTAAAAGTATGAGATTAGATCACTCCCTAACACCATACACAAAAATAAGCTCAAAATGGATTAAAGACCTAAATGTAAGGCCAGAAACTATCAAACTCTTAGAGGAAAACATAGGCAGAACACTCTATGACATAAATCACAGAAAGATCCTTTCTGACCCACCTCCTAGAGAAATGGAAATAAAAACAAAAATAAACAAATGGGACCTAATGAAACTTCAAAGCTTTTGCACAGCAAAGGAAACCATAAACAAGACCAAAAGAAAACCCTCAGAATGGGAGAAAATATTTGCAAATGAAGCAACCGACAAAGGATTAATCTCCAAAATTTACAAGTAGCTCATGCACCTCAATAACAAAAAAACAAACAACCCAATCCAAAAATGGGCAGAAGACCTAAATAGACATTTCTCCAAAGAAGATATACAGACTGCCAACAAACACATGAAAGAATGCTCAACATCATTAATCATTAGAGAAATGCAAATCAAAACTACAATGAGATATCTCACACCAGTCAGAATGGCCATCATCAAAAAATCTAGAAACAATAAATGCTGGAGAGGGTGTGTAGAAAAGGGAACACTCTTGCACTGCTAGTGGGAATGTGAATTGGTACAGCCACTATGGAGAACAGTATGGAGGTTCCTTAAGAAACTACAAATAGAACTACCATATGACCCATCAATCCCACTACTGGGCATATACCCTGAGAAAATCATAATTCAAAAAGAGTCATGTACCAAAATGTTCATTGCAGCTCTATTTACAATAGCCCAGAGATGGAAACAACCTAAGTGTCCATCATCGGATGAATGGATAAAGATGTGGCAATATATACAATGGAATATTACTCAGCCATAAAAAGAAATGAAATTGAGCTATTTGTAATGAGGTGGATGGACCTAGAGTCTGTCATACAGAGTGAAGTAAGTCAGAAGGAGAAAGACAAATACCGTATGCTAACACATATATATGGAATTTAAGGAAAAAAATGTCATGAAGAACCTAGGGTTAAGACAGGAATAAAGACACAGACCTACTAGAGAATGGACTTGAGGATATGGGGTGGGGGAAGGGGAAGCTGTGACAAAGCGAGAAAGTGGCATGGACATATATACACTACCAAACGTAAAATCGATAGCTAGTGGGAAGCAGCCCATAGCACAGGGAGATCAGCTCGGTGCTTTGTGACCACCTAGAGGGGTGGGATAGGGAGGGAGGGAGGGAGGGAGGGAGGGAGGGAGACGCAAGAGGGAAGAGATATGGAAACATATGTATATGTATAACTGATTCACTTTGTTATAAAGCAGAAACTAACACACCATTGTAAAGCAATTATACTCCAATAAAGATGTAAAAAAAAATTTTTTTTGGTCTACATTGGCAGAACTGAAAATAAAATATGTATCGGCACTTTTCGTAAGGAAAAGAGCATAAATCCTTTCCTAATTTTATCTTCCTTCTTTCTTAATTTCTTACTTTTTCCTTTGCTCCTTTCCATCATTCCTTTTCTTCCTTTCATTGCTTAAATGCTTATAATTTTCTATTTAAAGTAGCCTGATGGTTTATCTGTCCTATAAAAATTTTCTCACACTTTACTTTTCACCTTTTTCGACTTATTTTTATTGTACTTCTGCAGTTACAGTGACCAAGTTCCCCTTAAAAGGAGCTGAAGTGCTTTGCTAAATTAATTCAGAACTTCCCTTGCTTAAAATGGATGCCCTTTTCTTTATATTGGACACTGTTCTAAAAGCAGATAACCTTCAAGTCAGGTCATATTCATGACATATTAATCTCATGTTTATGTCAAATGTTCAAAGAAAGCTAAAACCTTGTGGTAAACACTGAACACATCTTGTTAGGCATACAATTGAAAGCTGGAGGTGACTAGCCTCTGAGGATCTAATACCTGCAAAGTTTTGTTTACTTTTCAGATAATGTTTAATATGGGGTAGGTGGATTAACTTGGATTTTTTTTTCCTATATTGTGAACACATTCCCCATGAGAGAGTGTTTGGGTATAAAAAGATTTATTTTCTTGAAATGACATCCTTCAGAATCCTTTGCTCAATAGAAGAATGTGGAGTCTTGCTGGCCTAAACATGAACAGATACAAAATGTCCTTCACGACTTTCTCCACATCTTATATGCTGCCACACACCACAGTGAAAAATAAATATATCTTCAGAAAATAATATTGTTATGAAGCTACTGTGCCTTAATTTTCTGATCATTTAAGTTACTGCTGTATTCTGCAGAAGGATAAGCGGTTTAATAATCCGACAGTAATTTTTTTTTTCTGGTCAGTGAAGGAATTAGCCAACTACAAATTTTATAGCAACAAGATGAAAATGCATATACTGCCCTGGTTTCCTGACAGCATTTTTAACACTGAGTTATATTTCTAAATAATACCGAAGATCTGTGGCAGAGTTGCATAGAAGTAAGCGTGGGAATGAAATATCTGGTACTGTGCTTAGATGGCAAATGATTTTAATTTTGTTAAAAAGATTTAAATGCACTAACGTTTAGACTTCATATGCACAAATAGAGTCTTGAAGGCGACAGATACTGTTTTTAGATTCTTAATAAGAAATAGAATATACATCTCAGGTCTTCTCCAGGGAAGATAGCTAGATGTGTTCCAAATCCTAAACCTTACTGGGCTTTTTCATCCTAAAACAATATTCCTTATTAATACAATCTTAGGGAACATTAAATCATTACTGTGTCAGGCAAAAAAAAAAAAGAGCAAATAAAACAAAAATATACCTTGCAATAAAGACCTTAATGGTGTTTGAAACCCCTCCTCCACTCCACAATACAAAATACACGTGAGATGGAGGCTGGGATTGCGGAGCGGTATACGAATTAGCCAAAAGAATTTTAAAATAAAAATAAAAGTAAACGTGCTCTGGGTTTTCTTTCTGGAAAATTCTCTCAAGACGTGACTTTTTGTACTTTACGTCTCTTCCATTCACCAGCGAGAGTGGTACGGTCCCTGCAAGAGCTGCTTCTCTTCCACTAGAGGCTGCTCAGCAATAAATTCGTGTGAAATAATAGCCTGCACTCATTCTAGTTAGCAGTTAATAACTGGTTAACAGACATTTCCCTCCAATGGCTGTTTTCATCGCCCCAGAGCAGTGTCTTTCGCCCCGTCCCATCCCTCCCGTCTTCAGCAAAGCCCCAACCTCCCCCTCCACCGCGGTCCGCCCTCCGAGCCTCCGCCGTGGCGAGAGAGGTTCAGCCGACGAGGAAGAAGCACTTTACGAAGGAACTATGCCGCCGCTCTCCGGAAGGCGAGCATAGACAGAGCGCGGTCCGGCGCGCACGGAGTTAAAGGCGCCGCGGCGCTGAGAGGGGAGCCGGCGCGAGCCCGCGAGGTCCCCGCCCCTCGCCAGTCCCCGCGCCACGCGCCCCACGCCGCGGGCTGACGCCGGACCCGCCGCAGGAAGCGGAAGGCGGGCGGTCGAGTGGCCAGGCACTGCCCCGCGCCGCGATCCGGGTGTGCACGCGCAGCCCGCCGGAGCCCAGCCCGCCGGAGCCCAGCCCGGTGCCCAGCCCGCCACTGCGCCGCCGGCTCCCCGGTCCGCGTCCACAGAGCCATTCCGCGCCGGCAAGCAGCAGGATGTTAGCGGCGCCGCGCCCCGGGCGCTGAGACCGAGCCCGCGAGACAGTGGCATTCCCTTCTTTTAGGGCTTTTTGGCTGTTGGCTACACTGATGTGACGACCCCCACCCCCCATTTTTTTTTTTTTTTTGGAACGATGGGGATCTTTCTGGCGTATGTTGGATTTGTTTTCTTTTCCGTTTTATATGTACAGCAAGGGCTTTCTTCTCAAGGTAAGTCTGTGCTCACTGGCAAATATACATTTGCTTGCACTGTGAGTGTGTGTTTGTGTGCCTTCTCTGTGTTCAAAGAATGGCCAGGCAGATGTGGTGAGGTTCTTAGCAAGTAACAGAGGAATAGTGTTCTGTTTGGCATTTTTCTTTAAAGTTTATTAAATAGTAGCCCTGCTAGATTTGAGAGCAGATCTAGTTGGTGCCCGACAACGAGATGGGTTCCTTGGTGAGCACAAACACAGGGTTATAAGTATGTGTGTGTGTGTGTGTCCCTTCTATCTGTGTGCATGCACAGGGTGACCACTCGTGCATACATAATCATCGCAAACAGAGCTGGGGATTGGGGACTCTCCATGGCCAGCTCTCCTCCTCGATGTAGGCAGTATGAGCTTATAGTTTCCTTTTTCTGGGTCCGTGTGACTTCGTTTGCCTGTGTGTTTATCAAAGGACAGACTCCTCTGAGGACCCATAAAAAGGTACAACTTGCATTACAAGCAGCAGCAGCAGCAGTAGCCTGCTAAATCCAGTTGTTAGGACTTCGCAGGCTGCAGTGATCATTTCAGCACCATGAACAGATCACATCTCTGCTGTCAGAGGACTGCATCGCTTCTGCAAACAGAAATGCCACACTCTCCCTTCCAGCTTGAACGGAAGAATCCTTTTCAGATCAGAATGTCCTCTTAACATCTCCCATTTCCTCTAAGTATAAATACAGTTCAATTTCAATAGAGATCATGTTGGGATTTTATAAAAAAAAATTTTGGAAAGGGACACTGATGGTGCCTCGCATTGAAAAGTGGGGGCAAAGTGCATCCACCCTGAATCGGCCCTGCAGCCCCCTCAGCCCTCCTCCCCATGAGTTCGCATTGTAGCTGTGCACTTCCTTCAGCCACAAATCTCTCCAAGACTTTTAGGGAATCATCAGCTCTTTGCAAAATATTTCTTAGACAAGATAAGAACAACCATCCAAAGCATTCCATGTTGGAGAAGTGCCTTTGGGAGAGAGGAAACATATTTTTGTGAGTTTCACCATGACTCCATGAACCTTGCAAACTAGCAGTGTCAAGATTGGTAATGAAAAGGCTGGGAAAAAATGTCTCTAGTGACTTCAGAACAATCTTTAATCTGAACCAAGCCCAGGTGTGTGATTCTTACATCCCACGATGTATGACAGTTTACAATACAGTTGCTTGATGAAGGTTAATTTGGAAAGAAATATCCACAGCTTAGAAAGTGTGCAACTTGTTTCACTGCTGTAGGCTTTGAATCACAATTGCTAATAAGTGTCATGATATATCAGGAATGTATCTTTTGACAGATAATCACGATCCCTTCTCTATTAACATGAAACGTCCAGTTAGTCATAGATTGTTTAGAAACTTGGAGGCAGGAGGCTCTCCTCTTGTATCAGCTTGACAGATTTGTCAAATATACTTAAATATAAATATAAGTAAAATATACTTCACTGAAACCCTCAGTAAGTTTTGGGGAATACTGCAGTTTGACAAAGGGTATTTGTATCTAACTGTGGGCATCTTGGCTAACAGAGGGGAGTTATTGGCAAGCTTGTTAACCTTTCCATTATCTGGACTTGATCAAAAACAAAATGACTTAGGCACCATACCAAAAGTAAGACAAGAAAGAGGCAAAGGAAAGGGGGTTGGGGAGCCTCTGGGATGTCACAGAGGGCTTTTTGTTGCGGTTTTTATTTATTTATTTTTAAGTCGAAGGAAAATGTAGTGAGCTCTCAAGAGACGCTGTCAAGAGTGGTGTGTATATTCCAAAAGGGTGCGTTTCTGTTTTGCAGCAAAATTTACCGAATTTCCACGGAACGTGACGGCAACCGAGGGGCAGAATGTGGAGATGTCCTGCGCTTTCCAGAGCGGCTCCTCCTCGGTGTACCTGGAGATCCAGTGGTGGTTCCTGCGGGGGCCGGAGGACCTGGACCCCGGGGCTGAAGTGGCCGGGGCACAGGTAGCGGAGTCCCGTCGCCTTCGCGTCCGTCCCACCCACTGACTTTGACCTCTGAGTGTCCAGTCGGGGTCGGGCCCAAGATGATGCCTGGGCGCCCATGGGGAGCCCCCTGGCTCTCTCGGCAAGGAGGACGCCCAGGGATGCCAGGGAGTGAGCCGCGTGCCCTGGTGACACCACGTTAAAACCAAGGGAAGGCATGTTGTCCAGTCTTTCCCGGTTAAAGATTGGGAATAGCCTCCTCCTTTTCGTACGGGTCATTGTGAGCTGTCCGTGATGGCACTGCCGTGTTGATACATCTCCGGACACTCAATGTCCCCTTCGGGACGGTGGTGTGAGGACAGGAATTATGTCGATGTTTCCATCACCCCGGCCCTCCACCCCCGTCGGTTTCTCTCACCTCCGCCGTAATCAGAGGGGGGAGGGGGGAGAGAGAGAGAGGAGGGGAAGTGGAGGGGGAGAGAGGGAGGTGGGGGGAGATGGAGGACGGGGAGAGAGGGAGGAAAGGGTGACAGGGGAGAAGGGGATGGGGACTGACGGAGGGACCCGAGGCGACCCAAGTGGAGAGGGGGCGGGGAGGGGAGGAGAACTGAGCAGGAGCGGAGGGGCGGGGAAACGAGGGTCTGAACTGAGGGGCAGACAGTTCTGCAGAAGAGGCGGCGGCCGTGCGGGGGCGAGAGGAAGCCTGTAGAAGGGACCGCAGGCAGGGGACGCGGGCCGGGGACGACGCAGGGTGCCGTCCCACAGACTGGCGCGCCCCGGGGGCCTGACCCGAACGCAGACCCCCCCGAGTTCCCGGGTACCCCTTATTCCCCACCCTCCGGAATCCCAGCCTCCGCGGTCCCCCGCCCCGGAATCCCCACTCTCGGGAGTCCCTAATTCTCCCGCTCCCCGAGCCCCCGCCCCCCAGTCCCCACCCTCCGGAACCCCTAATCCCCGCTCCTGAGTCCCCGAGCCCGGCCCCGGGGCGGCCCAGGGCAGCGCGACCCCGCTAGGTTTGCATGGCCGAGGGCTCAGGTCGGGCCCGGTCTGAGCGTCGGTGTCCACCCCCCCTTCCCCACCGCAGACGGAGCTGCTGCCATACCGGGACCCGGACGGCGACGGGACCAAGATCAGCGTGAGTGTCACCGCGACGGCTGCCCTCGGGCCCGGGGGCACCAGTTTGGGAATTTCAGGTTTTCAAAAGCCTATTAACTTACTGCCCCTGAAACAGGCAACTTGCATGCGCAGGGCGAGAGCCCGCTGTCTGTGTCGTGTCTTACCTCACTGGATACATACACACTGAAGCAGAGTTCATACAATAAAATTATTTATCTTAATGACGTAGATATTTGAACAGTTACTAGGCAATCATTTTGCCACCCAAAGAAGTGTGTGAGACTTTATTCTTGCTCTTATTAACAGTTACATAACTGTTAAAGGGCTGCAATGCTAATAATATCCGTTCAAAATTATACCAGTAATTATTCTTCAATAGCAAGTAAAACACTAACGGTACGAAAATCTTCCCAGGCTGAAAAAAATTAGAGCATCCAACAGAGTGTTGAAGTTGTAATGAAAACAGCTCAACTTCAACGTCATTCATAATGCGTGCAACGTATTTCTAATGCCAATGTTCAAAATCATATAAATGTAAATATAAAACCAAAAGCCAATATAAAAACATTATTGGAGGAGGTTAACCTGTTGATAATACAGAGATGTATTTCTACTCTGCTGGTTATTACTTTTCATACTTGCGAGTGAAATTAGAAAGAAAATCTTTTTTTTACTACACCTCAGATTAAGCCATCTAGAATCATTTTATACTGTACCACTGCTCAGCTTGTTGATAATTAGTAAACAAGTTACCATTACTAGAAATAATATATGTATAAAGAATCTAAAAATCCAATGACCCACATTTTAAAAAGAAATTTATTCTGAGGCTATTATAACTAAAAGTGTAAAAATGTATTATACTAATAAAATCAGATTCTCTAATCTAAATGTATAATCTCAACATGGAAGAAAATATCAAACAAAAATAAGATACAAACCAGAAACTCCAGTTTCTATTCATAAACTCATGGACTTTTTAGAATCTTTCAATTCAATTATTCTTATATCACAGAAACTCTTGTTTTCTGACAGTGCTAGAAAAGCTTTATTGGTAAGATCCATTATTAACGATGTTTTTTTAAAATATTTCATTTTTCACATACACATACAGTTAGATAGATTGTTTATTTCCTATTCGTCTTTCATCCTTCACCCATACCCCAACCCTCCAAAGACCAGTGGTGAAGCAGCCTCACACATCTTGACCTAGGGAAGCATGCAATCAGATGCACAGCCATGCACACAACTGCTAACTGCTATGGCCAGAGTTCATATAATCTAGTAAACTGGAAAGAGTTCTAGACACAAACTGAGATAGAAAGTGGTGGGTTCCCAGTTTACCCGGTGTGTGACCTTGAACATATGTCCTAAACCAGCAGTTAATTTGAATTCTCAGGAGAGCTTTCACAAAATACTGATATGACCTTTGTCCCCCAGAGATGCACACAGTGTTTCTGCATTAATCCAAATGAGAGCATTTTCTAAACCTCCTCAGATGATTCTAGTGGGCAGTCAGTGTTGAAAATCACTGACCCAAACCCCCTAAGCCTCAGTTTACTATACTGTAAAGTGGGATAATAATAATATAAGCACTCTGACTACCCCAACCTTAATCGGAGACCCAGCTGAAAATATATTTGAAACTATCGATTCCCTTTATTTTTACAGTATTAGTAATATTCATATGTAATTTTTCATACACATAAATGCATACTTATGGTTCAGATGTTGGAAACTATTTGTATATACAACTCTGTATGTAAAAACCAGATGAACACTTCCCAAATTTTCTTAATTACTTATGGCTATTTGAGAGTGTAAGGGCCAGTAGAGAAATAACTTTATGCCTTCCTCGCTTCTTAGCTTTTGAGATTATCCAAACCCTTAAATCTTGAATGTCTTATGAAGTCCATCATTCTGTCAATCATGGATTATATATGATGTTTATCAAATCTAGTTCTGATAAAGATGCTTATAGATATATATATCTATTAAATATTATAGAATTTTATATATTATACATAACCTTCTATATAATCTTGCTGTTAATCTGGCCTATAAATTGTTGGTAGAAACGAGAGTCAGTTTCTATTTTGAAAATCAAAGCAGTGTTTAACTGATGGCATCTCAAGTTCCAGTAGCACACAGACCCTATGGTAGCAGGAGGTATGTACTCTGAGCCATAGGATTTCTGGTGACATTAATCTGCTCCCTAAATCATGCCACCCCATGACTATAGGTCAGACTGCACCAACAATTTGAGAAAAAAACATTACTGTCCAAGTCTATTTTGTCAGTCCCTTTAGTAATCATCCCAAAGTGGGGATAAAAGCACATTCTCACTTCAACTCAGTCGTGACCAACAACGTGTCTTTTTGATCTCTCAAGAGCAGTCGTCAGCAGGGAAGAAGTGAGAGAGGCTGTGTAAACTATACACTCAGCCTCATGAGGTCCTGCTTCATTCAGCTGAGCTCACCAGGCAGAGGCCAGTCCCATGATGGGAACATGGCAGGGCTGGTCCCACAGCCTGGGAAATGGGAACCACATGGCTAATGGAATCTGGCCCAGCTGGATTGAACTAATGTCTCCATGATCTTGTGAAGCCAGGTGTTAGTGAAATAGGATAAATAAGGTCTTCCAATTTGACTGCTGAGAAAATAAAAAGCTTTCAGCCTATGGCTGTGAGACCAATGAGACCCTTTAATTTTCCAGCGTTAGCAAGCTCGGGACAAGGTACTGGAACCCAGTCTCTTGATGTAGCACTTTATTTTTTTACTTGCAATTTTTCAGACAGTGAAAGTCCAAGGCAATGACATCTCTCACAAGCTTCAGATTTCCAAAGTGAGGAAAAAGGATGAAGGCTTATATGAATGCAGGGTGACCGACGCCAATTATGGAGAGCTTCAGGAACACAAAGCCCAGGCCTACCTAAAAGTCAACGCCAACAGCCATGCTCGGAGGATGCAGGCCTTCGAGGCCTCGCCCATGTGGCTGCAGGATGTGAAGCCCCGCAAGAACGTCTCGGCGGCCGCTCCCGGCAGCATGCACAGCTCTGCCAACCAGCGAGTGCTCTCCACTTCCAGCCCTCAAGCGGTAGCCAAAATCCCCAAACAAAGTCCACGATCAGGTATGGAAACCCATTTTATCCCTCACAAACCCTCCGCAGGAAGATGGTCAGAGTAGACAGATTTATGTATGACGGTTTTAAAATTGGAGACCTAGTTCACTTGAAATGAGGAATGAGCTATGAGAGCCAGGGAGGCTGGCCTTTCCAGAGGATGTGAATTGCCCATTAGTCGCTGGCAGTGCTTCATGTCCAGGGGATCTGAGAGCTGGACTTCTTTTCCTTCTGTGTTTACACATTATAAGCACAATAAATCATGTAATGTTTGGTTGCATTATAAATGCATGTTTATTTTCTCTGCAGATTTATGTATCGATAATAGCCCAAATTAAGAGACTTTCACTTAATCAACATGTAAATGAAAGAGACACACCACATTTTCAGGGACCCGTAGCCTTAAGCAGGACCACTCTCCAAGGGCTTCTGATTTTGAAGGAGAAACTTCAGCTGCCTGTGATGAAAGTGATGATGATAATGGGAGGAAATGAGGGGGGTGGGGCGAAAGGCAGAAAGTGGTGCAGAGATAAGGCAGCTCCTGTCAGTGTAGCTCCGATGCCAATTTAGAAGCTTAGTCAAGCTTAGTCACACGCTTCCTAAGTCAGCTGTGCAAGTTAAAGCTGCTCTGAATAGCATTAATTTATGCGCTCATTCAGCCCGTGGAAACTCATTGAAGTTTTAACCTTGGGATAGGCAGTACTTAACACCACCCCAGACTGTTCTATATTTTGATAACACACTTGACGTAATATTATAGGATGAAGGGAGCATAAAATCTATCATTTCTCATTTTTAAGCTTTTCCCTTTATAGTTTATCATTGAAGAATTATTGACACTACTGTTGGTAATAGAAAATTCTGTTGCTACCATTCAAATTCTTTTTAGCCATTACATTTAAAAAATCTCATTTTATCAGGGTGATATTTATATATATATAAATCTTTATATATTTACATTTATATGGAGAAATATGTATATATATCTTTAAATCCTTATTTGTAAACAACACTTTTAAAATAATGTGTGCCGCTCTAGGTTCCTCCTTAGGCTTCATGTGCTAATGGAGATGATTTGTCCTGAGCTCAACTCAGGGTCTCTGTGAGTTTGTCCTGCCTTTAAATGTAGTTGAGCAGCTATCCCAGCATGCCTTGGTCATGGCAACTTATGTCAGTCTGATGAATAGACAGCTTAGCCTCTCTGAAGCCAAATTTGTGTGACTTTGCCTTATTTTCCTCTTTATCATCTCTTTTATATCCCGAAGTAAAGAAAAAAACCATAGCTAGAATGTGTGTATATATATTCACACACACACATATATATACACACCTATATATATATATATATACACACACACACACACACACACACACACACACATAGACACACACACACACACACACACCCCTAATGGTTATAATTTTTGTAGCCATTATTTGGTAAAGATTTTATATCTTTGGAGACATTGCCCTCCTCCCTTTCATACCATCAAAAGAAGAAGCTAGACACTATATGCAAAATTACAGAGTACCCCCAGCCGACAGTTTACAACCTAATTGGTGAGGACTCCAAATCATGGAATTGAAATTATTAGCCTACATAGACTATTCCAAGCCAGAAATCATAAATCCATTCTGTGGAATTAAACAGACAGATTACCTGTCCCAAGTGAAGGATTCTAAGCATAGAATGAAATGTTCTATTTCTAAACTCTTTACGTTTTGGATTGAATAACATACTCTAAGAAGATCCATTTTACTTTAGTCTCTTTCTTAGTATTGTGATTGGTGCTAAGTGGTAAACTCTACACATCTTCTAACAATTTTCAAATAAAAATCACTGCTCATTTTCCACCCCATTACCAGCCTCACTCATTGCTTGTCCTAGAGGAAGAGTGAAAGGAGACAGGGGATGCTGACTCATGGAAGCCCATATCCATTCAAAGTAATTTCCACTAAAAATTATCTGCTCTAGCAAAGATTAATCGGAAATACATCAACGTTTTTCATTTCTATATTTTCCTACCAGTGAATACTGGAAAATATTTTAGGTACATTTAACATTTTCTAACTTCTAGTGCAGAAGCTTGGGTGGCTCAGCCACACCCATTTTATTCATGTGTAAGTTTCTGTGCTTGCACAATTATTGCATAAAATACCATATTGGGGATGGATATTTATGTAATATTATATTTCCTGTAACACCCACGTCCTGATTTATAATTTCACTTTATAATTCTTCAGGTTATATTCAAATAAAGCTGATTTCAATACCCACGCTTCATTTATTCACTCATTTATTCACTCTCCATCCTTTCAAGAGCTTATATGCCAGGCACAATGACACAGAAATGGAAGACATACTTCCATTCTTCAAAGGGTTTATTTTTTTTTATATTTTCATTTGTGAGAAACAAAGTATTTGTAGATTCCATTAACCATGCATCTTTCTTTTCTTATTCTGTTAAAGGCAAGACATGATGAAGACACAAAAATTAAAATCTTGCCTTTACAGGCCAAAAGCTATACTAGCCTTTTGTTATTCTCACTTCTTACAGGGAGGCATGCGTCATCTGTGGTATATATGACACTGTAATACAACCTGTTACCAAAGGCTGGTCTGTCAGCCTTTTAGTTTCACCATAGTTTTTGACTTAGTTGACTGAACTATTTAGATTGAATACTCAACTCTTAATTCATACTTTTTTCTGTCAGAGAAGTTCTGTGTCTCTCTGAAGGAAAAGTATTAGCTGAAAATAACGCTGTATGTATACACATATATAATGTTCAAATTGTCATAGAATTACCTAGTTTTCCTAAAGCAGAAATTTACATGAAAAAAGGTGGAAAAATAATCTATTACCATCTACATACCACAAGATAAAGAACAGGTTTAACTATCATTCAATATAGCTACTTTTCCCAGATATTTTTCCAAAAGCTAGTGAGCATGTGACTATCCCATTGGGCTGTATCTTTATGATATCTCTCTTTAAGTTCTTTTAATTCTACCTCCAGTTGATAATCCACAATTAGAACCAAAACGATGAAGAAAAGCGATAAAGCAAATAGGTAGAGCTTGGCTTTTGCCATCCCTTAGTTGTTTCTTTTCTCCAGCTTTGTCTGTACCCATAACTGACATTGAAGAGTATCCTGTAGGTGCTCTGAGGGTAACAGTTCCTGATTCTAGCATGAAGTGGTTTAGTTCCACCTTCACGGAGAACAGATCCCCAAATACCTCAAGAAACTACACCATTCTCTACGTGTTTCTTCTTGTCTCATGGAGAACATGTACTCCTTACAGAAGCCAAACACCCCCTCCATTCACCACCACCCCACTTCCCTCCCTTTGTTCCCCCCATCTACGTTCCCTTCTGTGGGTCCTCTCCCCCAACCCTGGCCAACAGGCCAACAAAACTGTGACTACAGCCCGGCCCCGCCCCCCGAAGGTCACAGCTCCGCCCTCCCTCCGCACCCCTGGACCTCCCGTCTCCCCTTCCCGTGTCCCGAGTCCTGGCGGGCAGGGGGGAAGCTCTCCCGTCGCTGGTCTCCTAAACTCCCCTCTGGCCCTTGCTTGTTGGCTGTTAGTGTTCCCCTCTCTTTGTGGGCTTCTCCTCCTAAATTCCTCTCTTAAATGTAGTTCTTTTCCCGTTCTCAACGCCCTGATCTCATCCGTTTCTGTGGTTTCGACCGCTAATGTTTCCTTAGAAAACTTAGCAGTTGATATTCCGATTCTGATTTCCCTCTGGAGAGCCGGAGGAGAGCACCCCGCTGTCCCCGTCATGCTCCCCATGTCTGTCCCACGAGCACCGTACAGAGCAGAGCCCCTGCATGTTGTTGACACCAGCCGTTGACGTGTGGTGCCTCTTGTCCTCCGCCCCCCCCCCCCAGGCTGGGCTGGCCTGTGACCACTGTGACAGTGAGATGGGAAGGAGTAATGCCACCCCAACCAATTCCAGACCTACCCTGCAAGGGGACAGCCAGCCTCTGCTGTGGCCGCTTAGAGCCAGCCACCGAGTAGGAAGTGCAGCTGCCTTGAGACACGTTGCTGACTGAAGCCAGCCTTTGACTTCAGCCCCAGCTGACTGCCCCCCCAGACTCCTGAGAGAGAATAATAAATTGTTGATTTAAGGCACTAGGTTTTAGGGTGGCTTGTTTCACGGCAATATTCAGGTCAGTCCCCTAAACTCAAATATTCAAAATCAAATTTATCATCTTAGCTGTCAAAAAAGAAATGTTCTTCCTCCTATTGTCTTAGAATTGCCTGTTTCCTCATTCAGGTCCCCACAGCAGTTTGTTTACACTTACTCTGAAGCCCTCTGTTGTGTCTTATATTATAGTAATTTTTCCCTGGGGTTTTTCTCCTTTTAATGCTGCAAGTCCCACTTTCTGGGAGGCCTGACCCTCAGGCAAAACAGGGTAGGTGATCACCCTAAAGATAGCTTCTTGGCTACAAAGATCACCACTTCCTTGTGCATTCCTCTAAGTGCCTAGAACACGTGGTGCTCATGTGTGGCAAGAAAAGGAAAAGAGAGAGAGGGCCAGTATGTCTCTGCTTTTATCTTCTTTCTCTTATAATTATATTTGCATAAATAGATAATATTGCCACTATTGCAAAAACGATCACGACTCCTAAACAGTGTTTCTCAAAGTGCAGATGTCCTATGCCAGACTTACCAGAGAGCTTGTTAGAAATTCGTATCCCAGGACAAATTTCTGAGTCTAGAAGCAGAAATATGCATTTTCATGTGCAGTAAGTTATGAGAATCATTATCTCTAAAGAGTTCTTATGGGTGAGAGAAAATTTGTTTTTATTCTTTACTATGAGATGTGTGTGCATGTGTGTGATGCTACAAAATACACTTCTAGAGACTGGTCTTCTGCTGTTACTTTTTCCGGTAATGTGATGGACTTTTGTGAAACTTTTCTTTACTCCTGTGGTCAACAGCTGGCACTCATAAGAAAACTGGCCATGGTTAAGGTGTAGTTATGTTTCCACGTGTAGTCGCTCAGCAGGAATACTGATTCTCTGAACTCAGAAACATGATGATTGTGTTTTCAACATGATGTGAACCTGAGCATTCAGAGGCAGCTGCTGCTACAGCCGCTGAAGCCAAGGGCTCCGGAAGCTCCTCTGTGGCTGACAAACATGGCAGCTTTCCCAAAGTGGCCAAAGTTAGCAAGAAGGGTCTTACAACAGATTTCAGAGCTACTGAGGGGAGGGAGATAAGGGGCTGAGTGTCATGCAGGAAATTATGTTCCTGATTTAAAATATGAGGAAATGGTGCACGGCATCCAGGTAGAGAGCCGCTTGTATAATCCAGACCTCAATGTTGATTTTGGTTTAAATGATCCAACTTGGCTGTTTACACAGGCTAAATTAATTTGATCATTGTAATTCTATCAGTTAAATGGCTGCTATGTAAATCAAGCATCTATGAATAAGGTGAAAAATAGATTTGAGGCAATGCTTTGGATAATACAGGCTAAGGAATCTGCTAGAGCTATGTTTGAACCGGAATTACGCAGATTAGGAGTCTATACTTGCTAAATTCTCCTGCAAGCTGTACTTAACTTAACTCATTGAAATTCAGTAACTGGCTGGGTCTGTAAAAGTAAGGCTCCGCTGTGTGCCGGAGGGGTTTTTCAACGCCTGGCCACCTTAGGGTTCCTTCAGGGTCATTTGTGATTACTAGGAGCTCTGTGATCGAGGAGCCATGAAGCAGAATTTGCCAATGTTTTAAGGTCTTGTCTCGAATGATTTCATGATCCTTGAGATTTCAGGAAGCTTCCAGAGGAGCAGTTTTCTGGGTAGATGAACAGCGGGTTGAGAAGTTGCTGGAAAGACCTCACTCTGTTGGTTAAAATAACAAGAGCCCTCCAAGAGAAAAGAAAGGCAAAGTCTCCTTCTCCCAGGGAACACTGCTGCCCCCTATAGCCTGACACAGGTGCATTCATTTCAGCTGCAAAGGAGCAGAAACCCACTGGAAGATGCTCCTTAGACCTGCAGGGGCCTCTCACCAGTAGAGGGGGTGGGCACAATTGTTAAGGAGAGAGACTGTTCACACCTCATGGCCATCACACAGAGCTGCATGTACTTCCAAGTCCTTGTTTATTAAATGGAAACTGTAGTATGATTCTCACAGAGTTTTGAGGATTAAATGAAATTACATACATAGAGAGCATGACACCGATCAACTCCCAATAAGTGACAACTAGCGGCTCTATTAACGACTATTATTGCATGTGCTTATACACTATTATTATTAGCAGCAGCAATGAAATGATGAGAGTAAATGGTCTCCACCACCTGGCTCTACTGTGGCGAATATTTTCCTGGTTGGCTGTGTGTAGGTGACTGAGTTAAAGAAAGGAGACTGGGTCTTCATTCCTGGCTTATGTTTTATTGTTCATAATTTCAGAGCTTCCTCTTTTCCTTCTATCACAATGATGTTAATTGATGATAAATTGTCCCCTACATTACATAACTACATATCATACTAGCCACCAGCTGTCTTGCCTAAGGCTGTAACTAGATGGCTAACTTTATTGGTAAAAAATAATAAAATTCCAAAGGATTTTTAGGACTTCGAACTGTGTGACCTGAATAAAGAATGTGTCTTAGGAAGCTGAAGTTATACACACTGGCTGCTACCATAATTAAATGCAAGCTTTCCAAAAAGACCCTTGGAATTTCTTAAATCACAAAATAGTTATAGATAATGTAACTGAAAATATAAACATGTGAGGATATTATTAAAAGCTTTAAAAAGAGAGAAAAACAAAATGGATTTAGAACCTTATACTAAGAATGGCATAGTTTGTGGTGGTAGATAGATACAGATTTGACGCCTAGATTCACTCTCTACCAGCTCATTTGTTGAGTGAGCTGCACACAGAATCTCAGACTCTTTCTATGTAAAACTGAGGCAGTGATACATGTGCCCCAAGGGTCGTGTTAGCATTAAGTGACATGATGTATTTTAAATGTCCAGCAGAGTAAACCTGGCACGTGAGTGAGCTTGGCCCTTATTAGTTCTCTTCCCCTTTACCTACCAGATATTAAAGTATATTAGCAAATAACCATGAGTTAAGAGGGCCATAAAGGAACAGAAATATGAATAGAGAGGAAAGAAAATAAGTGTGGAAGCTCTAAAATTGGTAAGATAAAATAATATCTGATGAATTAAAAATGTAATAACTAAGGGAGGATTTATTCAATTAATAAATAGAAACATATTATTGCAATTTACGATACATATCCAAATGAATGTCAATTAATTAAAGAGCTGAGCAGAAAAGAAATATTCGACATAGGAAGATCAGCATGAAATTAGAGGTCTGAGACTTTGAAGATTTAAAGTTACAAAATATACAAGTGAAAATAATATTTTACTATAAATAATTTAAAACATTTGTTTGATTAAATCAGGTGTAACTAATAAGTGATATAACAGACAAGGAAATATTTGTGTCTAATATTCAGGAAAAGAAGGGAAAATGTCCATTTTACAGATGCAGTGGTTATATGATCCACTCCAAATGACTTAGAGATATCAGATGTGATCAAATAATATTGATAAAATCAAGGTAAAGATAAAATTAAATTAATTCTCCATATGACAGCAATAACCAAACAGAAAATATTTGTGGCATAATATATAATCCTCAATAGTAGCAACAAGAAAAAGGTATGAAATATCTTATTTTTTAAGGCAGTAGCAAATAAGTAGTATAAAGATGAAAACCATTAGAACACTTGGTTAAGAGTTTAGGTTTGAATAAATGAGTAAATATGGTGTTTTTGGATGAACAAGCTCACCATTATAAATATGTCAGGTTTTTCAAAAGTATTTGTAGACTTACTGCAGTCCCAGTCAAATCCCTAGTCATTTAAAAAAAATTGACATGTATAATCTTGGCAAAGGTTTTAAAAATCAACATGTGTCAAGCTTACAGTGACTCAGGCATTCTGCTGTATCATTACTTGCAAGGTGAATGGTACTTCCCTTCTGGAGGAAAATTGGCAGGAAAGATAGGTCACAGGGCTTGAGATTGTCCCTGAGATGATGCTCCTGGGAGGAAATTCCAAGGAGCTCAGGAGAGAGGCAGACCCAGACCCAAGAACAGGGATGCGTATCACAGAGGTCTGCCCACAGCCGGAAGTACTCAAAGGGCCAAGAGTAGTAGGGAAGTGTCGCAGTGAATGTGACGAAATCATACAATGAGTATTAAGCACCTTCTAGAATCATGTTTTCAAAAATGTTTAATGAAATTAGAAAACAACCAATATATAATGTGAAAAAATATAGGATACAAAAAATATAGGATACAAAACTTTAAAGTGAAAAAATAAGAATATATAATGTGAAAAAATATAGGATACAAAACTTTAAAGTGAAAAAATAAAGAATACTAAATTTTAAATCAATCTCAGATATGTGTGTATAAAAATGAAAAGAAATATATGAAAATGTCCATCAAAAGTCAAGATATCTTACAATTTTTAATTATTTGATTATTTGTTTGTATTGATAACCTCTGTACATTGATAATTCATTACTTTTGTTATAAGAAAAAAATAATATTATTTTAAATTTCCCAAATTTAAAAAGAGGCCAATGACAGACAGCTCCTGAGAAAACAAACTAACAAACAAAATATATTCAACAAATAACCAAAGAAAGGCAAAGTAAAATAAAGGTGTTGTGTGATTGTGAAGCTCATGACAAAAATATACATACATGCAGGTACACATGTGCATATGAAAATTGAAAGCACTACTGTGAAAGTGATGTCCTCAGAAATTGCTAGTAGCATTGAAATTAAGAACGTTATATCTTATTTCCTGGGAGCTGGGTGGAGAATCTGACCATCAAATTATTCTTTTTGTTTTTCTAAACTTAATGGGTGTGATCTTGATAAATATATTGATAAAATAAAGCAAGCACGTATAACTTTCATAAATAAAATGTCATGCAATCATTTTCCTCTCCATTGTGTGACTCACTGAGCCCCCAGTTTGGAGGGAGATCAAAGTGGTGAGCAGTGGTGCGGTCATTGGGAGATGATGACTGCACCATCATTTATAAATCAATACACTGGGAGATTTATAAATGATTATTATGTTTTATTTCATATGACTGCTTTGAAAAAGTCTGAGAGAGCATTTCTTCATGAATTCAGAATCCTATCTGCATAGAAATATAGGTTACACTCTCAATGCTTGAATTAAAGCAAATTGTAAAAGCTAAGAGCACCTCTTATCGGCTTCCTTAGGACAGTGTCCTCACCTGTGATGGGATAAGTGCTCTGGATCACAGCCCCTCAGCAAAGCCATCCCACATTGGCACCACTTATCCTCATAGTTATTCTTGAGTTGAATGTGCTTCTTTAAGCCCTCAGACAAACTCGATACTTCAACAACAGTGTCAGCGCAACAAGGCTACACACGTGTGCAATCCCTAATGTGGATTTGTGATCATTCCAACAAGGTGTGGATGAATATCTACCTTCTCATTATGAATAAAGAGATTGATCATTAATAATGAAAACATACCCACAGAAGGCATATTTAAACTGTGAGTAAATAGTTTCAAGCACTTTAGCAGCATTTATTTATACACCAGTAAAATGGAGTACCCTTAACGAATCATTCTTATTTATGCGTTAAAGCAGTGATTAAATATATGTAGCATTAAACTTAATTCTTGGAAAACAATTTGTTTTTCCATGAATTTATATTGTTCTCCCATTTTGTCAAAACCACTCATATTTCCATATATTTCTAATAGGCAGAATTGAGAAAATTTAGAGTTTTCTGGAATGAAGACTCTCCAGCTGAGATTATGAAGCAAATCAGTTTATAGTGTCAGACAGAACTGGTTCTGAGTCTCAGCGGCCGCCATGTACTCACCGAGCAAACTTAGTGTGTTATATAATCCTTCTCGGTTTCACTTCCTTAATCAGCAAAACGATCATATAGCAGCCTGCCGGGACCATGGTCAGAGGTAAATATTAGCTGCTGCTGTCCTAATCATCACCCTGTCTGCACCAAGATCAGTTCCTACTTGAATAAGTCAAATTACAATGAAAATGTGCTGTTTTGACAGATGCACTGTGGCCTTAGCAGGCAGGAGGCAGCATCATTTTTTTGCCCATTCTTGAGTCGCTGTAGAAGGTAGGAGCCCTGAAAGCCTGCAGGGATTAGCTGTAAGCAAGAAAGTCTAGGACATTCTGTGGTGAATGGGGTATCAACCATGCACCTTGTCACCTAGACCCTGTGTATGTGGACAGCTGCACTTGGCTCCCTCAGCTACAGTAAGAGGCCTCAGAACTGAATAGATGTGTAAATTTGCTGACTAAAGGAAAGCAGGAAAGGAAATGTAAACAGCTGCTGCCGACATGCCTGGGCAAAGTAAAACAGGCGATTTATGTATCAGGTCACAATGAAGCCTGTTTCTTCTTAAAAAAATGGGTTCTGGAAGAAATCGGCCTTGGACCCATAAGAATCTAATAAAAAGATATTCTTTTCAAAAAATTATAGAATAAAATCATCCTATTATTTGACCTTTCCCCTTAAGTCATGATTTAGTGTGTGCAAACCTGAATAAAAATTGCATTAAAAGCTAGCTCAAATTTTCTCACACAGCTCTTTTCATATCTTAAAGCTGGCATGTGTAATGAAAGAGAGGTAAGTCAAAGGCCTGTCCATCCCTAGAGCTGTAGCGGACACTCCATTCTTTATAAGCTTAGCCTCTTCACAGGCAAAACAATTATTTGAGTGTTGCTTCTTTTATTATTGGAAAATTTCCATTCTTAGGTTTGTTCATATGATAAGCATCACGAATATTCACTTCTACAAACTAAAGATGCTGGAGTCAGACCAGGGAGCCACAGCAGGAGAGAAATTGTGTTCTTTTTCTTTTCTTGCTCCTTTTGACCCTACCTGATACTCAAACAAGAAAAGAGAAAAACCTATGAGAATTGTACTTAAATCTGTAGACAGGTGCCCTGAATTACGACTCTTCCGTATATCGAAAACAAGAGTTGTGCTCACGGAGGAAATTAACCCATCACAAAATAATCCCAGCCAAGAGAAAGAGGATATTTGAAGAGCTGGCAAGATATAGATGGGATAAATTGTCTAGTTAGTTGTCTTAACGTTCTACTTACTTCTTTGAATTAAATACCCATATCCCGTATCTTTTCTGGTGGCCAAGAGCTCTGGTTGTCTTTCTCTCCTGTCGCTAATGGTTGCACTTTGAACATCAACTTAACCTTTCCTGGTCCCAGACTATAAAATTTGCATTAAAAGTTTAGAAAAGAGAAGTTCATAGAAAGAAGAGGGCATGCAAGAACAGTGGTGGAACCACCTCTCATTCAAATATTTAAATGAATTTGGAGGAACCTTCAAGATTTAAAAGACTACAATATGAAAAGTTCAAAATATTATATCATCAGACATTTGGCACACTATATGGAGGAAAACAAACTTTACTTATTAATGTTTAGGAAAACAGAGAAGCTGGTAGTGTTTTCATATTCAATATTTATCAGTTCAGACTTGGGGAAAAGAAGTTTTCTAATTTTTCTCTTAAGTGTGTTATAGCCAGTGCATTTTCGCTGAAAAGATAAATGTACACTTAAATAATAGCTTCACATCTTGATCTAACAGGTGTGGAAACAGTGAAGCAAGGTTGCTTGCCTCAGGGAGTTTCAGAAAGAAGCACATCCAGACTCTGAGTCGATCTGACTGCATTGCTCTTTCTTCATTTCTGTACCTTTGCTTTACTACCTATTAACCGTGTAACCTAGGGTGAGTTATTCCATGCTACTGAGTTACATTTTCCTGACATGTATGTTTACTATACTGGGCTGATGAGAGGATGAACTAAGACAGTGTATGCATGTAACATATATGCATATTCCCTGACATAGCAGGTACCCAGTCCACTGTAGCCATTTTGCCGATTGATGTGAAGGAGAAGAGGGTGCAGCTTTGTTCAGTATGCCCAGTGTCTTCCAGCCTCATGGCTGTAGATGCAGGAAAGACATGGCAATGTAGATAGAAGGTGCAAAAAGGAGCCAAGTTCTTCCATCAGGCATGACAGATGAGGGCCAGGCAGGCTTTCCCGGCTGGAAGGCTGTGCTGAGTTAAACAAGGCAGGCGGATGCAGTGACTCTGAGCAAATAGTGATAAACTTCTCCTCCTCTACCTGATCTCTGAGGATGCCAAGATCTCAACTCTGTGTGGTTGTGATTCGTTGTTGTTTTGTTTTGTTTTTCTTTTAATAAATAGATGGAATTTTCTGTTATTCCCTGAAATAATAATTATACATACTGAAGATAAAATATTTGAGGCTTTTTTTTTCCCTATTTCTCCTTGGCCAAACTCATTTGTCACAGACACTGTCTTGGGCCATGCCTGATGTCCACATCCCAGTGAGGGCGATGTGATGCGCTATCGCATGAAGTATAAAAAGGGCTGAAAAATGGAAGCTAAGTGTCTATACTCATTAAACTTCTAAGAAAACTTCTTAGACTTTTCCATTTGCAAAATGGAGCAAATCCTCCCTCCCCATACCTTACAAAGGCATGAGAAATTACACCTGAGAGAGCACCGAGGAAACCTTTAAGCATACAAACAAATGAAAGGCATCATTATTAAGTTGACGTCAAAGGATATCGTGAAATCACACTCTGAGTCAGAGAGAAATCTCTAGGTTGTATTAGGCTACTCTTCATCGAGGCATGTTATCTACACATTTTCTTCCCATAATTTAGATAATAGCATTTCCCTTTCTTCTTCACAGGGTATTTTGTGTTGGGGACAAAAGTTTAAAAACTCAAGGCATTGTTTTAAACTTTGAGAATAAAAAAAAAATTGCTAAAATTTCATCCTTGCCTTTGATGAGCTTATAGTGTAATCAGTGAGGTAAGATACGAATATAATGAATTACAAGTCAGTGTGAGCCATGTTAAGGCCACAAGAGAGGGAAAACCAGAATACAGAGGAAGTTCAGAGGAGAGAGAGCTTACAGCTAGTTGGTGGGAACCGACACAACGGAACGCAGCTATCTGAGGGCAAGAGTTGCTTAAATGCATGATCGTCTTAGGGGATAACAGGTTATCCTGCTTGGCTTGGGCATAGAGCAAAAGGAAACCAAATAAGGCAAAACAGCTAACCAAACACAGTGTCTGGCATACTCATGAAAACATATATATAAAACAATAATATGCAAACAATTATTATGCTCATTTTAGAAAACATCAAAGAAATAAATATCTTATTTGGGATTTCAGAAGTGAGTGCCTGCAGAGGAAACTGGAACTCAGGGCTTCTGATTGCAATCCTGAATCTCTTTGTTTCAAAACAGTAAAATGTTTCTATTTGTAAAAATAGAAAAATAGAGACTAGAGTATGACGCATGGCCAAAGTTTGCATTTTACAAAAATCATTTGCTTAATTTTCTCTAGAACAGACCATAACATGTTTGACAATAGTAATATTATATTCAGAATGGTGTACATCTGAATGAAATTGACTATGATGATTATTTTTTAAAATTACACAGGATAAATTATAGCATTGTAGATTCTCAGATTTCACTGTCAAAGTCTTTGGGATTACAAAGATAAAGGAGCACATACCCCTTCATTCCAGACATAAATAAAAACTAGAAAGAAGAGCAAAACAATCAGTGATTTGATGACAAAACAGATTTGCTTTAGAATTTACTGTGCAGGAAAAATATATATATTTGGCTTGACAGAAATAAATTTCATTTAATGAAAAATATGCTAGGAAATGCAGGTGCCTAGAGTGGGTGAATGATTACAATCTGGAAAAAAAAGTGGTGTGTTGCAATGGTTTATTGCCTATCTGATGGCTATTCAAATTTTTAACTTTACTCTTTACAGTATATCATTGGGTTTGTTTCCAATTATACTGCTCATGTAACTTTTGTTTTAACTTGCACATACTGGACACAGTGTGATAGGAAATGTTGGGTTAGAATGACATAGCTGTTCCCTTCGAATCTCACGGGAATGATGGGCATCTCCTGTGAAGGGTTGATTAGTCGAGAAATGAGCTGCATAATTCACAGTTTCAGCAAGTTTGAGCCCATCTGCAATGTTCATGCTGAAAAGGAAACCATTATTTCACAAAATATTGTTTTTGAAGAGCAAATCATTTTCCTTGGTTTTATTGTTTTTAGCATTCTTAAAACCTTTATTCAACACCAGACATACTTTGTGTCAAGTGCGGTTAGCAATTTAAGGAGCCATGTAATCATTTTCTTTCTTTTTTTTTTTTAATTGACTGAATCCCTGTCAAAGAGTCTCTCTTCAAAAGATAACAAGGGCATATATTTAATTTTGGAAAGCTCTGATGCTAGTGGTTCTACATAGATTTTATATGTTTTCCTTGCATGATCTTTGTACTTAGAGCCGCATGTGGACTGTACTTTACTTTTGCAGTTTGAACCTTGTCACCCAGCTTGAGTGAAGCAACACTCTCCGGAGACCCACCACTAACCTCTGGGTCCTCAGTCATTACGTTTCTGTGTTAAATATGACTCACCTCCTGAAAGAAGGCAAATCGATGATGACACTAAAGTAACTTAACTGAAAACAGGAATATGAGTCTGCTAAACAGCCCCTTTAGAAGCCCAAATATTTACTTTGCAGAGATTTTTTGAGAGCATGTGTTTTCACCACAATTTCTATCATTGCCAATGTGGACCTGAACATGATTTAGATGAAATATTCAACAGATTGAATTTTCCTACCCTCACCCCTTCAAACCTTTTTAACCTTTCTTAAATTAAAAAAAAAAAGAAAGAAAGAAAAGAAATGCTTTGAGGTCCATCACATTTTTGTTTTCTCACTAATAAAGGTATTAAATACATCATCTGTAGCTTACTGGATAAAATATGTGAAGAAAAATACAAAAAGACTATTTCATTCTCTCCCTTATGTAGTCTCAGAGCGCTTTCAAAAATTTCCAATTCTTGATAGCACTAACTCTTCTTCAGATTTTAAGGATAAAAAGTTGAGAAAGATCTTCCTCTAAAAGCAGATACCCCAACACACCCACTCCAGAACCCGTTCTGCAGGCCCTTGCGAAGGCTGCTGCTCTCGGTTTGGGTTTTATCTCCTGTGGTTTTACGCTTGCAGTAGTAAAACAGGGGATTTGTTTTAGACACCCATATAGGAACAACCAAATGACTATAGGGAATCATCCTCAAAGCATTACTTGAGGGAAAAGTATCTGCATTTGTTCCTCTAAGTGTTCCCAACTGTGGGATGGCATGGCTTGAAAACAGACAAAGCAAACAAGACCACTTCCTGGGACTGAAATACTTTGTATGTGTTGTTATTTGCAGTGCATGCCAAGACATTCATGGGCACCAGAGCCAAGCTGGCGAGCTAATTAAATATATATATGTATGTGTTTAAAACAGCCTAATAAGGAGCATTGGAAATCTTCGAGATGAGCGAATATCTTATAACTTCTTCCGCAGGTGCGAGGATAGCTACAAGCCATGGACTTTCTGTCCTGCTTCTTGTCTGTGGCTTTGTGAAGGGTGCTTTGCTTTAGTCTAAAGTGCTGACTTTTTTCCAATATCACTTTCTCTTCTTAAAGCAAAGAGCAAATCGCCTGTAAAATCTACGGAGCGGACAGCAAAGTTGACCCTAAACTCCAAGCACCACTCTGCACCCACTGTACTCTAATTACCTACACAAGGAGCACCTGCTTTCGGAAACAAACGAAGAGGCTATCTCACTTTGTTCATCACATTTTCTTGGGCAAATCACTGATCTTTTATTTCAAGAGAATTAGTGTGAAGTGATAGAACATTTTCTAATAGCAAGATCTATTTTTTTTTCCTTTTCTTTCGGCTACTCAAAGCATCATCTCACTGACTGCTCAGGGGTTGGCCTGACCGTCATCGGTATAGTGAATATTTACTACAGATACCACTGATTTCCTACTAAAAGACCCATTATCTGCAGGAAGTAAGCAGAGATCAAAAGGCTACAGAACATAAACTATCATCAAAGAAAACTCCTGTCTGGGGAGAAGAACAAAATTTTCAACACTGCGAGTCAACAATGAAAACATTGTTTTAAATAAGAAATAATAAAAGATAATTTCTTTTTGAATTTTTCCCCTTTTCTTGGGTTTTTCTCCTTTTTCTTGATTGTAGTTCTTGTTCAATATGGCAAGTGCTGATTATGGCCAATCCCTGTCAATCCTGGGAGGTTTATATAAAAACATTTTGAGTGTTCTATATTTCAGTGCATTTTAATTCATTTTGCAATTCTTGTATATGCAAATGATAAATTCTGTAAATTGCTTATAGTATGTGCGATATAACTTCAAAGTAGATAGACTATGAGCCTCATGCAAGCTGATTTTTACCATTCTCTGTATAAATATATACAAATAAGTATCTATATGTTGGGTCATCAACCAACTTTTTTTTGGATAAAACATATGTTTTTCACTTATTCCTAAATTGTGGGCATTTTGTAATGCATTGTTTCATTTCCACAGGTTTGACAGTTGCAGATGGTTTCTGTTGCCCTCTGCTTCCTTCTGGAAAATGCATATTCAAAATCGTATCGGTCTCTGATAAATGAATTAATTTTGCTGTGTGTATGCTGTGTTGAAATTTGCTATGTTCCTTTATATGTGGTGTTTATTGAGGTTTGAGGATCTTTTGACTCTGAAGAATGTAAGCTCTCTGGTTTTGACAGCCATTCCTGTATTATCATCATCATTATTGTCAAAAAGCAATGTCGCATCTAGAAAATTTGCCTTGGAAGTGAATATGGGGTAGGTGAAGTAGTCATCGTGAATCCCTAAATTCATAGAAGAACACTTCTTCCTGTGGCTAAAAAAATGCTGCTTCCTTTGACCTTTATGAATTTTTGTAGCTTTGTCATTCTGTTATTTGCTGCTAATTATAGTTTAATGTCTCCTAATTAAAAATTAAAATTTGGTTGTTGGCTAAATATAATATGCAAAAGATGACTGCAGATCCCAGACTAAAGAAGATAATGTGTTCAGTGTTCACTAGTTAAGTGAATTATAACTTTAAATATTACATTCTTATTTTTGGCTTTATGATAATTCAGACTACTTAATTTAGAACCTGTTTGCTACTCTGGCAAAGAACTATAGGCAGGACTAGCAATGTGTTCCGAATACACTGTGGAGTAGATATGGTTGAGATGGAAATGACCTAAGTTTTCCTTCCAGAGAGATTCTTCCATTTTCTTTCATAACAAACCAGAAGTTCATCTCTATAGGACTGTCAGCACCAAGGCTAAGGTCCTAGACTGAAGCTTGAAGGCAATGAATACCTCTGCTTTTCAAAGGTAAATGCATTGATTTTCTGCAGTTCAATTACAAGCAATGTGATATTTTCATAATATCCTTGACATTATCTTCTGAGAAAATGTTTCATGCTAAATATTTTATTGACATTTTTCTTGTTCCTTTGGTTTATTATTTCAGTCTAATGAGAAAAATAAATAAAAGATTTGATTGCACTATTTTATTAACCTAGAAAAATTATTTTCTTTCAAAGTTTAATGCCTAAACTGCATAAAATAATAAGACAAATATTACTTAAGTCTATCTGGACTCTAAAGATTGCATACATTCACGTATAAATAAGTATACTGATGCAAATTCAGTCAGTCTGGGAAAATCCACCATGTAATTTACTTTTACCCAAAGTTCAGGTCATGAGATTGGTCAGTTCTAAAGCAAGATGGACATGTATCTGTGTATCAGTGATGTCCACCATGCTCGCTTGTAATAAAGGACATTATGTTGATTGGGAAGAACTCTCATTACACTCATTGTGTCAGGGTACAGAATAACAAAGATTTCTTTGTCAGTGTGCTACCAAGAGTCTGACTCGCTAACTTCTTTGAGAAAGAACACGGCATACAATCTGTTTCTCCAAACTAGAAAATTTAATGTGGAATCTTAAATATTGGAACAGAAGCTATAACAACTTAAAGAGACATCTAGTTCTTTTCACCATATATTGTCCCTCTGGGACTATTACTTGGTGTGTAACCGTAACTATAGAAACAAATAAGCTCGAAAAATAAATTATTTGACTTTCTCAACCTTGATTTCCAAGGTTAAATGATAAATATTTCTAAAAGAGGGAGTCACAAAAAGTTCAAATTGCTTACATGAATTCAAGTCAAATTCTTGAGTTATTTCTTAAAGACTTATGAACTGCTTACAAATGAAACAATGCAAATGAAATCACTTGAAGATAAAATAACAAAACTTATCTAAGGCAAGAGCTCTTAATCTGAGTTAGTAAATAAACTCAGTGGACTTCATAAACCCACTGAAACTATATGCATATTTTTGCATATGTGTATTTGTTTTATGGAGATGGTCCTTCACATTCATTGATTCTGAAAGTGACTAAATTATGACTTACTGACCTAAAAGAAGAATGCTTAGATGCTTCTGAGCACCTAAAAGGTCCTACTTATTATAATTTTGTTCTTGGAGAACAAAATTATAATAAAGTTCTTGGAGAAAGACATATTTAGGGAAATATTATATATATATATAGGCAAAGAAAACATACATTTTTAAGTACAGGAAATTATTAAATTTCTCATGTATAGCATGGAATAACAGATATGGGATGATGTTCATTGAATTTTTAGAATGAATGTTAAGAGTTTAAAATATGATTTTACAAAATATACACAGGTACAATTCAAATTAATAGTCCTGGTATTGATCATATATATAAGACAAAATACTTAATTTAACTTAGTGGTAAATTCTATGATAAAAAATAATTAGAAAGGGCAAATGTAATCTGTCTCAGATAATACATAAACTCTGATGATTGCATCTTGGAATTAAGACTATGAAGCTACAAAATATGTATTACACTCAAATAATTTTAATTTTAGAACTTTTCATTAGTAAGGGGAGAAGTCTATTATTCAGGAGGTGTTATAGACCTCATGGTTTCAGGGATGGAATAGATAAGATTGTTTCCTGTATCTAGGGAGAGACAGACAGTAAACATTCAAAAATAAGAAAATATAAGGTGGCGGTAAATTCCAAGAAAACGCAATAAGATGACATAAAGGAGTTTGACTAGGAGTGGTCAAGCGAGGCTGCTCTGAGGAGCTAACCTCTGAGCAAAAGTTGAATGATGAGAAGACAGTCAGGAGAGGATCTGGGAAAAGAGGCTCCAGAGAGAGGGAACTACTTGTGCAAAGCTCCTAGTGTGAGTGCATCCAGGCTCCTGGGCTGGAGGGAGGGCAGGGGTGTGGGAAGTGAGGGTCAGAGCAGCCAAGGGAAAGCCAGATAAGGCAGGGGAGCAGAACAGTGCTGTGAAAATTCCAGTGTGAGCTGTTGTTCTGCCATCAGGACACAGGCTCTCCCTGGAGCCCACTTCTTATTGGGTAGAGTTTAGCTTGTAAGCAAGATTTCCTTGGGAAGTAGTCAAGTTATACTTTTGCATAGAAGCTGCAGGGCTATATTAAGCATGAGGGAATTGAACTCAACATTTTAATGCTAATTTGAAATTGATAATTTTGAGGAGGAAAAGGAAAAACTGAAAGATTACCAGGACTGCTTTTTGTGTAGCACTGAGCTAGTTACAATAATTACAAACGTCATTTGAACTATAAACATGAGTATATAAATTGAAAGTGCAGACAGATTGAAAGAAAGCAGACTTGCCTCTAGACACTTGTTGGTAAACATTGTGATTAAAACAGTAGAAGGAGGGGGGGAAATCTACATGTACCCAGAAAAAAGAAAAAAAGTGATCCAATAATGTGAAAATAGGAGCTTAGACTTCTCTATAATACAAATCCCAGAAGACAATGGATTAAAGAGTATAATGGGGAAAATACTGTAATAAAATAGTTTTATACCTAGTTAAGTTATATTTTCATTGTTAAATAAAATTATTCTGAGGTAGGCAAGGCTCATAGAAAAATAGCATGTATGTACTCTTGAATGCTCCAACCAAGATAGGAATCAAATGTGATGTTAAAAATAAATAGGCATAGTATAAACTGTCTACCATATGAGCTTTGAAAGTGTTAAATCCAAAGAATCATTGAATATTTTATTGTATTTCACTGTATATGAATGAAACAGAAGTTTCACAAAACAATATTTACCCTTATTTTGTGCATGCAATGAAATGCACTCTAGTATTTTCTATTTTGTTCTGTTTATTTTGTTGACACTTGTCACAAAACATTAAATTGATTTTACAATGCAAAATTTGGAGAAAAAAACATATCACAGGTGTATTTTATTCCAAAATTTGGTACAAATGGCAAGCATAATTAAATGACAGTATATAATATAAAACAATAATTTGAGTTCTGAACTCTTACTATGCTCTTCAAAAAAACAGGCAGTTAGAGACCATCCAAGGGAGAAAATAATGCATTCTTTGTCTCTCCTAAAGTGGCATGACTTGTGTTGGGGGCAGGAGAGTAACAGGGCTGTTGTATGTGTCTGTGCCCTTCCTGTTCTGTTTTAGGTTCCTATCTTTTTCTTTGCTGGTTTATCATTATCTGAACCCCCTTCCTGTTTGAGATATCCCCAGCCCCTAGTTACAGCTGATGAGGTCCTCCAGAAGACTTTTCCTTCTTCAAAGCTGAGAAGTACATTGGAGAGTGGCATGCCAGCATATGGAAATCTACTCCCATGGTTGTCCCCAGAGACCAGGGAAGTGGTGGAGGACATCGAGGCAGTGATATTTAACCACTAGAGGAAAGGCATGTGTGGTGACCATAATAAGAAGCAACCCCAAAAAGGTAATAAGAAACATCTGACCCCGTTTGGAATAGTCAGTTAATTGTGGGATCTCCAGGAGGAACTAGAAGGGCAGCCTTCTTGAAGTCACACTTGATTTGTGTGAAACCTTATAAGAAAAATCCTTATTTCTTGAAAACAGAGTTTTGAGCCACGACACTGAAGTCACAATCCTCATCTAAACCCATCACCAGAGTCAGATTCACTGAAGCGATCACTGGCCTCAACGGTAATCCTTTGTACGTACGCTGGTAATATTTCTCTCAGCCTCCCCCAAAGGGAACCAAGATGCTTGGAGAGTAACTGTGCATCGAAGAAAGAGGAATATCCAGACCTTCCTGTGTTACCAGGCAGACCTAATACTATATCCTGGGGCCCCTGGGGTGCACTAGTCCAAGACTTAGGGGGCTAGTGATTAATAGGATATTTATCATAATCCAGTGTTGGCCTATGGAGACCACTATACCCACCTGCAATTATTTCCCCAGCTTCTAAAAACACAGTTGATATGTATACATTTAGCAGTGAAGAAAAACGCATTGGTATCTGTCCCATAAGGTGATGGCTATAAGTTTTTAAAGGACCCTGGAGTTTCTCCTCTTTACCAAAATAGTCGATAAAAAAAACATGACAGAGTAGTCAATTTTTTTAAATGACAGTAATGAATTACACTACTAAAGTCATGGATGAAGCATTTCCCCTTTAGTTTGGTGTACAAAGGATAGCTGAGTCTTTAGTCTGGGTTATCATAAGCATAATTAGGTGCTGAGTGCAATTGTAGCTGCTGGTCCAAATTTGAGCACTTACTGGAACAAATTAGCAGAGCTCCAGTTAATAATTTGGTAATTTTCTACTTTATTGCAATTAGAATAAATTAAAGGGATTTTTTTTTTTTTTACCTGGCAGGGATGAAAATACTCCTTTACCGTCTTGCCTCAAAGTTACATTGATTCTCCAGGACTGGAGAATCCACTAGTAATCCTCACCAGCCCCTCAGACATCCTGTTGCTCTGTTACAGTGATGACAGCATGATGGTGAGATCTGGAGGTCAGGAAGAAACAGCACCCTGGAGGCCTTAATAATATACATACACTCCACAGGATGGAAGATAAACTCTATAAAAAATTTAAGGCCATGATAGCTTCGAGCATACCTTTAAACATTCAAGGAAGTCATAATCTCAGTCTTTCACAAAGTATTCCAGTAAATGGAAAAATAAGGGTTGCTCTCAATTCATTTTATGAGACAAGCGTTACTTTGCAAGAAAACCCAACAATGGCAGTGAGAGAAAGGGCCGTTACAGATGCTAACTCATGAATGTAGCTGCAAAAGTCATCCACAGAACAAAAATGAATTCAATATATAATACATCATATGGAATAAACATGGTTTATTTCAGGAATGCAAAGTTGGAAAAACCAACAGTGGTCTTGGATTGTTGTCCCCAGAAGCAGATGCTGAGACCTGAAACGGATTCAGGTCTAGTTGGTTTGTCTGGGGATTCATGGACCACGAGTAAAGGAGAAGGTAAGACGAGAGAAGGCAGGCTGTGTGTCAAGCCAGCTACCATTGCGGAAACTAATCAAGCGGTGTAAGACGCACCTCAGAGTTACCCTCCTGCGCAGAAGAGGTGGAGTAGTTAAATACCAGCCCTGCCAGCAATCAGTTGAGGGTGGCTGTCCGTGGGGAAGGAAGACGGTAGGGGGGTTCATCTCTAGGCCCTTCAAGCCTGCTTTGCTCACAGACAGAACAGCCGTCTGCACCTTCGGAGGCAATTTTCAAGAAAAGGACTGCAGGTGTTGGCAGTGAGAAATGAGCTCGAATACAGTGAAGTGCTGAGGCTCATTGGATGTGGACCACAGCAGCTTCTGCTGCCACATTAACAAAACAAAAGAGAAACGATGCATTTATCTCAGTAGATGAAAGAAAGGCATCTGATGAAACTCAACATCCGTTCATGATTTAAAACTCTCAGAACACTAAGAATAGAAAGGTCCTTGCTTACCCTGGAAACGGGTATTTTCAAAACGTTTGTAGCAAACACCATGCTCTATTATGACACTGAATACTTTCCCTTTATAGTTGGAAATGGGAAGCCCACGATCCCACATGTATCTACCAGATAAGAATGATCTTAGAAGCATTTTAATGATCCATAATTGGGAAGAACACAAATAACCATTAATGGCAGATTATATAAATAAATGTCATGTTCATAAAAGGATATACTGGACAGCAAAGAAAATAAATCAACCAAGGCTATTTACAACATTATGGGTGAATCCTAAAGCTGTAATTGATAGTTAATTGATTAAAGACATAAGGGATACATACAGTAGTATTCCATTCATACAAAATTCAAGAATAAGTAAGATTGAATCAGTGTCTGAAGTGTGCTGGAAAAATCCCTCCAGAATGGCAAGATTTGTCACACCTTGTCCTTCCTAACACTAAGAAAGAGTCCCATGTTTCATGGATTTTGAAAACAACACATTTTACAGTTTTGTGTGCTGCTCTGATTAATTTACTGAGTGACCTGAAAGTTTTCCAAGTTTGAGTGTAAACCAAAGGAAGAGTAGAACTTTTACCTGGTCCAGGCCATGATGGAAGTAGCTTTGCCCATTGACCCTTATAACCCTATAGGTCCCACCATGTTCAAAGTGTCTCGTTAGTTTCAGGACTCTTTGGGGCCTACTGAAAATCTTTCTAGGAGAATCATTATGAACATCAACAGACTTTTGTAAGAAAGCCATGCCTTCTCTGACAAGTCACTCATCTCCTTTTAGGAAACCATTTACCACTGTTCCCTGGTAGAGATTAAATAAAGATGGTACACCAGGCAATTAAGCAACCTCTCAGGATTTAGCAATATCTATAAAGTCCAGGATACCACAATAGCACCATCAAGTAGAAGAAAGTATCTAAGAAGGTCCTGAAAATACAAGTAATTGCATAAAAATGTCACGCCCTTAGTTTCCCTATTCCATCAGTCCTCTATCAACCCACATTATAGTGTCATGATGAATTAGTTCTCCGTAAGGAAGAAGTTTAAATTCGACTTATGGATAATTTTGAAACCAGAAAATTCTCTTCGTTTAAGATATCTAGAGAACATACAAAATTTGATGTGAAATATCCAACTCAGATCCTTGACAATCAAAATTGTATATATGCTTGTTTTACATATGAGTATATCAGTATATGATAAAGACAACATTCCTAATCAACTGAGAAGAGAGTTCTATAAGCAATCTTGGAATAATTGTTTAACTCTTTGGGGAAAAAACTCAAGCAAAATAAAGTGAGGAAAGAATAAATTAAAGGGCAGTATGAAACAAAATTTATGTCAGTAAAAATTCAAAATCAAAAGAAGAACTAAGGGAAAAAAGACTTCAACATACATGATATGCCCAAATCAATATCCTTTCCATAATTTTTAATCTTAAATCAGTAAGCAAAAGAAAAACAAATCAGTTTTTTAGAAAGCAAATAACCGAAAATTTTCAAGAGAAGAACTATAAATAGCCAATATACATGAAAATATTCAATGTCACTAAAAATAAAAGAAAGCGATAAGAGCAATGCTTTGTAAACATAAATCTGAATTTGGGAAAAATGGATATTTTTTAATGTTTTATTATAAAACAAGTAAGAAATTGTATAAATTATATCTTCAGCCCAAGAAGGTAAAAATTACCATTTGAGTGAACCAGAGGATTGGAAGAAATAATAAACACAAAAACAATGAACAGTATAATAGAAAAACCTTAAAAGAGTAGATGTAAGAGAACCTTGTTTGAACAAGTAGTAAAATAGGCAAAATTCTGGGTGATAGAGTCAACAAATGTGGAAGAAAATAAAAGGTTAAGACTTACAACAAAAGATGAGACACTAAACGTTACCCAAGAATACAACATATATGTCCACAATAATCCATAGTAGGTTCAGTGGCATAAAAAGCTTCCAATGACAACTGGTAACCTCAACTTCCAATTCAAGGAAGCCACTGTCTGTCACCTAATGGAGGCATGCCTCCCTCCAGAACCAAACTCGCCAAATGAGCAGAGGTGGAAAGCGACGGAAAACAAAACTCCTGTGAGTGGATAATTATGTATAATAGTATGAGGAGACAATTTCACTCCCAGCCTTGGTTCCTGCACCCATGTATGCTGACTTTGGGAAAATCAGTACCACGTATCAGATGCTGATTCAAACCATATATTATCTTTCTGGGTGTTGATACCAATTAGGGTAAAACTGAGTCTCAGTAGACCATGTCGTTGTCTACTGCTGCTGCTTCTGGGTGATGAGGTGTGTAGTGACATTGGTGAATTCTATGGGCATGCATCCTCTAGCACACTACTGAGGAATAATTCCTTGATCAAAGGTAATGTTGGGATGATAGTGCCAAAAGAAGAAAACCCATGTGCAGTATGTTTGTATATTCCACACAGAACAAGTGGTATCCTCTCTGTGATGGAAAGAATCCAATGTAATCAACCAACTACCAAACAGGTCTTCCTGGGAGTGGTGACATATCAGGGGCTCAGCACTGGTTTCCACTATGGGCAAGTTAGTCAGGTACTTGGCCAGAACAGACTTTATGTGGGGAACCGCAGCCACTGAGGCCAAGCATATGTGTTAATATAAGATGAAATAGGGTAATATAATAAAGATTGTAATATGGCTAAGAAAATAATAATCACCTCTACAGTTAATAAATGATATTTGATAAAGTTCAAAATTCTTTTTAAAAAACTTTGTAAACTTGAACAGCTAATTTTGTATTATTTCTGATAATATAAAAATAAGAAACAAAATCTGGAAAGAAGACTGTATAAATTGGCAGTAAATAATTATCTGCTGAAAAAGCATAAGAGGGTAAAGTGACATATTTTAGGGCTAGTAATTGACCATAATACGATAACAGGTAAATGTTAGTATGCTAAAACAGCATGTACTTTCCTCTATGCCAGTTAGAAAAGCCTAATGGAAAAGAAATGCATTCACATTGAGAACATACACAAATAAGAATAATGAATTAAATAAGAATAACGATATCAAGAAAGATGCCAATCCTAAATGAAGAAAACTTGAAAAAAAAACAAAACAAAACTGAAGGCACAAAAGAAAATTAATCACTGGAAAGCATACCATGTTCCAGAATGATTCTTTATAAAGATGACAATCTTTCCCAAAGCTATGCATTTCCAAACATATCCTAGCTAGGGTTTGGGTGGGGGTTTTTTTTCAGGTGGGGGGATTGGAATTTTGCCAAATTATTTTAAACTTAATCTTGGGGAAGAAAGGAAGGAAAATAGCCAAAGAAAATATTTCAAGAGTAATGAATGCAGAGTTAACCTCCCAGATAATGAAAGCACGATAATTAAAATAATGTGGTTTGGGTCCAAATATTGACAGGAAGATAAATGGAACACAATGAATGTTCCAGAAAGTACTCAAGTGTATATAAAAAATAATACATGATAAAGGCGATATGAACAAGCAGCTGGGAAAGTCGAATTATTCAATCAGCAGTTATGATTGAATTCATGAACATTAGGCAATTAAATTGTTGATTAGACAATTAAATGGAAAAAAGGAAATAATTGGTAAAAAAATGTAAGGATAAAAGATTAGAAAAAACAATTATACAGTCAAGTAATCAATAGATAAAATATATAGAAATATAAAATTTCTGTAATATAACTTTTGAAAAGTAACAACTTGGAAAGAACAACAGGCAAAAAAGAAGCAGATGAGTAGATTATATCCTTAATATTTAAGGAGATCGTAAATATGGAAGGAAGGCAGTAACACCCCAGTTGGAAAATTGGCTAAAGACACAAATAGCTATTAGACAAAAGAAAAAATATATTAAAATTAATTTTTATTGGAGTATAGTTGATTTACAATATTATGTTAGTTTCTGCTATGCAGCAAAATGAATCAGTTGTACTATATATATATATATATATATATATATATATATATATATACCTCCACTTTCCCTCCACTCTTTTTTTAGATTCTTTTCCTATATAGGTTATTACAGAGTATTGAGTAGCATTACCTATGCTATACAGTAGGTTCTTATTATCTATTTTATATACAGTAGTGTGAATATGTCAATCCCCATCTCCCAATTTATCCACCCCCCCACTTTCCCCCTTGGTAACCATAAGTTTGTTTTCTACATCTGTGACTCTATTTTTGTTTTGTAAATAAGTTCGTTTGTACCATTTTTTAGATTCCACATATAAGAGATACCACACAGTATTTGTCTTTCTCTAAGGGATAAAACAACTGATATGGAGGAAATTGAAATTACAAGAGAAGACATTTTTTAAAGCTATGCAACCATGGAAGAAATATAGACATTACATACTCTTTCCATCCACTCGGTATTCTGTATGTATTTCTCAGATGATTTTTGGCATCTGGTATTGTGGAATGTCCAAAGCCAGACCAAATTTTATCTCCGGATTGGTCAACTGCTTTTTCCCCAGAAGCTTTTAGGACTTTAAAAAAAAAAAATCCTTAATGTTGAATTTGTTGTGAAGATATTTCTTTCTCACCTAAATTATTTCTTCAACCGTAATTCAAATATCATCATTTTTGTTGCTGGAAGATATAAGTTTTGCAATCTTTTGGTCAGAAAAACTGCTTTTAGCTTTAAGTCTGAGCTCATAACAGACCCCAAAGTGTGCAGGAAAATATATAACCATACTGCCAAACTAAAAGGCACTTGTCTGACAACAGTTTGTAGACAGTCCTCTTACCTGTTTTCACAAAAGTTTCCAAAAGTGATTTGCCCAGGTCCTGGCACACAGTACATGAAAAATAAATATATCCTTCTATTGTTACTTCTGATGACGAGGTCACTTCAGGGAATGGTTCAGATTTCCGTTTCTGTTGTGTCAACCTAAGGTTTATTTTCTGATAAGGAGGTCAATCTACATCTAGGGAAGCACAATACAAATGATAAAAAGGGAGACTCAAGTCAACGCAATACTGAAGAAGAACAAAGTTGGAGGACTGACACTGCCTGACTTCAAGACTTACTATAGAGCTACAATAATCAAGACAGTGTGGTACTGGCAAAAGAACAGACAAATAGATCAATGGAGCAGAATATAGGACCTAGAAATAGACCCACACAAATATAGTCAATGATCTTTTACAATAAAGCAATGGAAATTTAATGGATAAAAGTCTTTTCAATAAATGGTACTGGAACAACTGGACAGACACCTGAAAAACAATAAATACAGGAACTGGTGTTACACCTTTCACAAAAATTAACTCAAAATGTTTCTAAATGTAAGAGCTAAATGTGAAGCATAAAACTCGTAGGAAAAAAAAAAAGAAAATAGATGACCATAGATTTGGTGAAGAACTTTTAGACAGAACACCAAAAGCATACTACCTGAAAGAAAAATTGATGTCAAATTTTATTAAAATTAAAAACTTCTATGAAAGATATTTTTTACAAAAGACTGGAAAGATAAGTCGTAGGGACTTCCCTGATGGCACAGTGGTTAAGAATCCACCTGCCAATTCAGGGGACATGCGTTTGATCCCTGGTCCAGGAAGATCCCACATGCCACGGAGAAACTGAGCCTGTGCACCATAACTACGAGCCTACGCTCTAGAGCGTACAAGCCACAACTATTGAGACCATACGCCACAACTACTGAAGCCCATGCACTCTAGGTCCCGTGAGCTGCAACTACTGAATCCCACACACCTGGAGCCTGTGCTCCGCAACAAGAGAAGCCACTGCAATGAGAAGCCCACATACGAAGAGTAGCCCCACCTCGCCGCAACTAGAGAAAGCCTGCGCGCAGCAACAAAGACCTGACGCAGCCAAAAATAAATAAAATTATATATTAAAAAAAAGATAAGTCATAGACTAGGAGAAAATACTGGTAAAACACATTTCTGACAATGGACTTGTATCCAAAATATACAATAAACTCTTAAAACAATAATAAGAAAACAAGAAACCCATTTTAAAATATACAAAAGATCTGAGTAGACACCTCACCAAAGAAAAATATATTGATGGAAACTAAGCATATGAAAAGGTGCTCAACATCATAAGTCATTGAGAAATTCCAAATTAAAACAATGAGATACCATTACATACCTATTGAACAGATAAAATTCAAAATACTGACTATACCAAATGCTAGTGAGGTTAGGGAGAAACAGAAACTCTCATTCATTGATGGTGGGAATACAAAATGGTTTCAGCCATTTTGGAAGACAGTTTGACAGTTTCTTGCATAGCTAAATATAGTCTTACTACATAATTCAGCAATGGCACTCCTAGCAATTACCCAGATGAGTTGAAAACATATGTCCACATAAAAACCTGCACATAAATGTTTACAGCAGCTTTGTTTATAACTGTCAAAAACTGGAAGTGACCAAGATGTCCTTTAAAAAGTGAGTGGGTAAAGAATTGTATATCCAGGGAATGGACTGTAATTCAGTGATAGAAAGAAATTTGTAATCAAGCCATGGGAAGATGTAGAGGAAACTTAGATGCATATTGCTAAGTGAAAAAAAGGCTGCATACTGTATGATTCCAACTCTATGACCTTCCAGAAAGGCAAAACTATGAAGACAGTAAAAGATCAGTGGTTGCCAGGGACTTAGCAGGAGGAAGGAGAGATGGAAGTACAGGGGACTTTTACTGCAGTGAAACTATTCTGTATTATACCGTAGTGCTGGTTAAATGACACTGTGCATTTGTCGAAATCCACAGAACTAATTTTCCAATGCAAAAGTGATCTCTACTATTAAACTATAAACTTCTGTTAATACTAATATATCAATATTAGTTCACCAATTGTTACAAATATGCCACACTAATGGAAGATGTTAATGATATGGGAAACAGTGGGAGAAAGAGAAAGTGTATCTTATCTCTCTGTACCACCAGCTGAATTTTCTGTAAACCTAAATTTTTTTCTAAAAAATACAATCTTTTAATTTAAAAGAAAAAGTTGACTCAGATGTTTCAAAATATGTCAACACATTTTATTGTCTTTCCAAAAAAAAAAAATCAAGATACTCATTGAGGTCAAAGATTGTGATAGGATTGTAACAATCATTCCGCAATTATTTGTATGTCTTTAAAACTGCATGCCAATGTTACTAAGTCACGAGGTCAGTATCTTCAACTAAAAATCAAGCTAAACAACAATTAAATCTTCACACACCAAGATGCAAAATATATATTAAAACCTTACACTACTAAAACTTTTATGGTGAAGATAATTAAGCAAAGAAAACTATAATGCAAGCAATGAGCCCTTAAAGCACAACGTTGTATGTATTTCCACAGCATGCAGTTAGGAATTCCTTTGCTATAAAATTTTATTCTGCCTGCATCTCAAATTCAAACGTTTGAAAATGTGAATCTTAGATCTTCAGGCAGAAGCTAGTAATACATGTCATAAGCCCCCATGAGTTGTATATCTGTATCATTAATAGCTGTATCCTCTTGCCTAGAGTAAAAATGCAATGCTTGCATGTAAGCAAAGAGAAAAGGGAGGGCGAAAAGAAAGACAAGAAAGATAAAAAATGAAGATGAATTGATGAGGTCGTTAATGCAAATGCCAGAATTCATTCTCTAAGCTTGATGGGGCTCTGAGTGTTTTAACACCAGCCTTTTGACAGCCCAGGAACCTTGGGGAATCATAATGATAAGTCAGATTCTTCTGTATTTAATTTATACTTCAACTTTCTGAGACTATGCAGAAAGTGTTAGGGACACCATTGGTTGCCTTGGAACTGAGCTCATTTCCACCTCTATCTCATGCAGATTTTTCTTAAAGCATTTGTTTTCTGTATGTATCGCTTCAATTACAGTTATGAATAAGGCTGACATATCTAAAATATTTTAATATACTAAGACAGGAATGTCTTTTTTTTTTTTTCCCATGAGAGCACCGTTTCATTTTTAAATTGGCAAGAACAGTACATTTTCTCATATTCTTCAGCCTGGACACATACCTGTTCCTAGCATGGTTGGATGGTCAGCATTGGCACATTATTTAAATGTTTGTTGTGATGCATGCTTGCATTTTATTACCTATGGTTTAGGGGTAGTGAATGAGAGTGATTTGTACCAGCTTCTAAAATTACACCTAACTGTAGAGATATTAGATATGCTTGTAGATGTGAGTGACACATTTTTCTGTTACATATTAATTTGATCATCCTTCTCTTACTCTTTCAGGGAGTAAGAGGGGGAAAGAGAAATTTCATGAACTTGAGAATAATGTGTGTTTGGGCACTCAGAAATAAATTTACAGAAATAAAATTGCAAAGATAAGAATATGCTGTTGGCATTGGACAACAACAAAGATAGCCTTGGGAGACCAATCTTTATAGGAAGAAATTCAATCAAAAATCTCTAAAAGCAAACTATTAATGACGTTCATAGTATGAGAACAAGGAGAGAGAGCATTACTGATGCCAGCACTAAACTTTCAGCAAAATTAGACTCTGAAATAGATACTGATATTCTACTGTTCATTCTAGGTCCTGTGCTGCTCTCTCCACAATCTACAGAAGAGAATGTAAAGACTGAATAGCTTCATGCACTGTTGCTACAAGGCATTAGCTTATATATTTTTTATAATGTCTACATACTTATTGTAAACATCTAATAAATTAAGGAACATGCACACAATTATAATTATATACAAATGATATAGCGTGCATAGTTTGGAATTTTAAAAAGTCACTTACTTTGTTAAATCCAGTTGGAAACCAGTGAATGCATCCAATGAATGCACAGTATGACTTTGTTCAAAACTTTTCAATATCTCTAATTTGCTAGTGGAGCATAAATTATGTAAAAAGGCAGTTGGAAGTCTCTGAGACCTGGATTCAGCCTACCATCTCAGTCCCACCCCACAATGATTCTTCCCAGAGAGCCTCTGGTCCAGCCAAAATCATACTCACCACACCCCAATACACTGCAATCCACAAACACTTCACTCAAGCCTCAGGGGTACACTTCTCAGCCTATTTCTAAAGTATCTCTCCCCAAATGACACCTGCCCATCCTATTCTTTTCCAGAAGTGGAAGGTGCTTTGGGAACATGTTACAATATCCAGGACTATAATGTTCACATGTTCCTCACAACTAAAAATGCTGTAGGTCTGTGATAAATTGCATGCCCAGAGAAGTGTTGCGACAAAGTAAATAAACACAAACACTCATAATAAAATCGCCTTTTCACTCCATTTTCAGCAATTTCATCCCACATCTTGTCACTTTTCCCTGTTTGTTGGTCTGCCTTCCCCACTCTCTGCTCATCTTACTCATTATCTTAAGCTTGTTTGTATGTAAGGTGTTATCGTTATTTGGTGTATTCCATTTTAGGTTTCTCTTTTATACACACAGACTTCAGGGAACTTAAATTACGAGGCCATGACTGTGCAGCTGGGAAAAGACAGGACTCTAAGACACTCTGCTTCCCAAACTGGTGTCTTTTCTCCTGTACACGCTCCTTTCAACGAAAATGATGCCTTTCACCAGAGAAGCAGCACGACTGTGATGAGCCACTTAACCTCCCTGGTCTCCAATTTCCTCATCTGTCAGTGGGAATTATGAGTTCTGCCCTGCCTATTTCACATGGCGGCTGCAAGAAGCAAATAAGATAACGTATGTGAAGGAGTTTCTGAAGTGCTAATAAAAAATTAAAAGTGTCATTTTATTATCTTCACATGGAAGACAGCTGAAGAGTGCTGGGATTCAAAATACCAGATTTAACCACTTACTACCTGTGTTACCCATGACAAAAAATGAAAGCTGGGGCTTCCCTGATGGCGCAGTGGTTGAGAGTCTGCCTGCCGATGCAGGGGACACGGGTTCGTGCCCCGGTCTGGGAAGATCCCACATGCCGCTGAACAGCTGGGCCCGTGAGCCACGGCCGCTGAGCCTGCGCATCCGGAGCCTGTGCTCCGCAACGGGAGAGGCCACAACAGTGAGAGGCCCTCATACCGCAAAAAAAAAAAAAAAAAAAAAAAAGAAAGAAAGCTGTTTGGACCTAATGCTTTTTCCAACTATGACACAAAAAATGATGAGCTGAATGATCACACAGGTCCCCACTAGGGACTGAATCAAGGTTTGGATTAAACTGATGTCTGATTCACGTTTTCCCAATTTCTAATAGCCTTTAAAATATCAAAAGAAGTACCAAACTTGCAAAAGATTGAGCATTTATGAATTCTTAGAAACATTTTTTCAAGAGCACAATGCCTTAGGATTTTGAGTAAGAAAACCAACTGTGCCTACATTAAACTGCAGTCTCAACAGAAAGTTCCCAAATAGGGCCTATGAAGAGGAGTGAAAACAAATTCCATTTTCAAAGACTGAGATTGGCAGTTCGTGTAGTGCCAGAATTAGTGAGGATTTCATATTAACTAAAACATCAGCAAAGCTGGATTTAGAATTGCCCTCAAAGGTCCGCCGCACTCACAGACCAACCTCCAACGTTCCACACTCCCTCCTAGATACAACAGCTGGGTTGTGAGCAGATGAGCTAGGTCCTCTGCTGACCAGTGGCTGCTATGCGGTGGCTGGGGAACTCTGCTCCCCAAGGCAGAGGACCCTGTCAGGAGAAGATGCACAGAGTTCTGATGTCCTAGTGAAAATAAATAAGGGAAAACCTCATTTACAATGGAGCCAGGAGGCCCTGGAGAGGGGCTCTCACACAGGCAACAGAAAGAACAAAGATAAGAAGGACTGTGTGTATAGTATCCTTTGTGTAAAATTCTCATCTCAACTTCTTGTCTGTGTTGATAAGAATGTTACTTTTCTTCTGCTACAAGGAGAACATTTTTCACATGGGAATTTCATCTCCTGCTTTTGAGGAAAGGAAGGAAGGGCCCTCCCTGGCTCAGCAACAACGCACTCACCACCCCTGCAGCCAAGAAGAAACTGCCACAACCTTGAACACTTGTTCTCCTCCAGTGAACTTTATTCAAAGCAACCCTCCCTAGGTTCCCCCTAAAACTTAATAAAAGCTTGCCATTCACTTTGTCTCTTCGGACTTGCCTTTGGCTTGCAGGTCCCAAATTGCAATTCTCTGCTATTCCCAAATAAACCCATTTTGCTGTTTATAAATAACTGGCTGTTTTCTTTTTAAGGTTAACACTAGCAATCTGGGAACTATGGGTTTTCATCTCTGCCACCATCTCTTCAGTGTCAATAAGCAAGCCAGGTGGCAGTGAAGGATGATATCATCTCAATGTAGCAGAACCACCTTAGATCAATCCCTGGACATTTACATAAAGTCTTTGCTTGTCCAGCAGCTGCAGACTGGAGATGGGAATTCATGAAGGACCAGGGTGGATGTCAGAAGGGCTGGGACCAATCCCAGTAAACTGAGAGCAAATCCTAGGCCTTGACAGAGCTCAGTTCAAATTTTGCGAAAGGAGAAAAGTCATGTATACAAAGATTAAGAAACAAAAGGACCAGTGGATCAAGATGGCGGAGGAGTAGGACGTGGGGTTCACCTTCACCAACAAAAACATTGAAAATACATCTACAGGTGGAACAATTCACCCAGAACAGCTACTGAGCACTGACAGAAGACCTCAGACTTCCAAAAGGACAAGTAAACCTCCACATAACTGGGTAGGAAAAAAGGAAAAGGAAAAAGAAGCAATCTGGGTGGGGCCTGCACCCCCAGGGAGGGAGCTGTGAAGGAGAAAACCTTCCCGTACCTTGGGAAGGCTCCTTACCAGCAGAGAGATTAGACTGGATGGAGGGGGAGTTTGGGAGCCTGAGAGGGGAGAGTAGCAACAGTTTGTGGAAGGAAAAATGGAGAGTAACATGCACAAAGGGTCAGCACCTCCACCCTGTGCTCCCCAACCTGAGATACTCCTCTGTCAGTGAGGATGGGGGTCAGCTGCTGAAGCTTATACTCTGAAGCTCAGTCCCAGGGAGAGGACCAGGGTTAGGTGAGGAAACAGCCTGAAGAGGTCAGGCCTTGGTAACTGAGGGTATACTAGGAAGAAGCCTGGGACCACCAGAGGGACAAGGCACCATTACTGGGGGGCACATGAGGAGAGGGGCAGGACCACCATAAGAACTTCTTTCCCTATGAGTGCTCCGAGGCAACAGGGCCCTGCCTACAGGAACTTAAGGGGCAGGCATGAGTCTCCACTGCCATCTTGGGCTCCAGAGGCAGGCACTGGAAGCCTCTTCCAGACCCATGGGCAGATGCCAGGCTCTGCCCTCACTCACTGACCCGGAAGGGCACAGACAGCTCCAGCCACTAGAAATTCCACCAGAGGACACCAGGACCTGCCCCCACTGCCTGAGGAGTGGGCAATGGTTGCTGTAACTGCATGCCCCATATCAAGTGGATAACAGTCAGCACACACTGAGAAAAGAGACAGCAAGCACCCAAACTAAAAGCAGTCCCTTGACTCCAGAAAAGAGGACAGAGTAGGACTTACGCTCATCTCCTCTCATGAAAACACCAAAATCACAACTAACTGCTGAGCAATCATCAATAAAAAAAGACTAGAACCTACCAAAAAAGATATTTTACATTCAAAGACAAAGAAGAAGCCACAACAAGATGGCAGGAAGGGTGTTTTGCAACAATCAAATCCCACACCCACCGGATGGGAGATCCACAAACTGAAAAATAATCATATTGCAGAGGTTCTCCCACAAAGTAAGAGTCCTGAGCTCCACGTCAGGCTCCCCAGCCTGAGGGTCTGACATTGAGAGGAGGAATCCCAAAAGCATTTGGCTTTGAAGGCCAATGGGGTTTGAGGGCAGGAGTTCCACAGGAAGGACCGGGGGAAACAAGAGACTCCAATCCTAGAGGGCACACACAAGGTGTCATGTACACTGGAACTGTACAAAGCAGTAACTCCATAGGGGCCAGGCCTGGACCTACCTATGAGTCTTGGAGGGTCTCCTGGGGAGGTGAGGGTTGGATGTGGCTCACTGGGGGTGGGGGCAAGGACACTGGTGTCAGAGGCCCCAGAGAATATTGATCAGTGTGAGCTTCACCAGAGGTCGCCAGTTTGGCATCAAGACCCAGCCCTACCCAACAACCTACAGGCTCCAGTGCTGGAATACCCCTGGCCAAAGAATCAACAATATAGGAACATGGACCCACCCATCAGCAGACAGGGTGCCTAAAGCCATCCTGAGATCACAGCCACCCATAAATGTGTCCCTTGACACGGCCCTGCCCACCAGAGGGACAAGACCCAGATCCACCCACCAGTGGGCAAGCACCAGTCCCTCCCACCAGGAACCCTGTGCAAGCCTCAGAATCAACCTCACCCACCAGAGGACAGACACCATAAGCAAGAGGAGCTACAATCCTCCAGCCAGGAGAAAAGAGACCACAAACACAGAAAGTTAGACAAAATGAGACAACAGAGAAATATGTTTCAGATGAAGGAATAAGACAAAAACCCAGAAGAACAACTAAATGAAGAGGAGGTAGGCAATCTACCTGAAAAAGAATTTAGAGTAATGATTGTAAAGGTGTTCCAAGATCTCAGAAAAAGAATGGAGGCACAGATTGAGAAGTTACAAGAGACGTTTAACAAAGAGCTAGAAGATTTAAAGAACAAACAAAAAGAGATGAACAATGCAATAACTGGAATGAAAAATACACAAGGAATCAATAGCAGAATCACTGAAACGGAAGAACGAATAAGTGAGATGGAAGACATAATGGTGGAAATCACTGCCAAGGAACAGAATAAAGAAAAAAGAATGAAAAGGAACGAGGACAGTCTCAGAGAGCTCTGGGACAACATCAAACACACCAACATTCACATTATAGGGGTCCCAGAAGTAGAAAAGAGAGAGAAAGGGCCTGAGGAAATATTTGAGGAGATTATAGCCGAAAAAATCCATAACATGAGAAAGAAAACTCTCACTAAAGTCCTGAAAGTTCATGGAGTCCCATACAATATAAACCCAAGGAGGAATATGCTGAGACAAATAATAATCAGACTGACAAAAAATTAAAGAAAAAAATATTAAAAGCAACACGGGAACAGCAACAAATAACATACAAGGGAACCCCCATAAGATTATCAGCTGATTTTTCAGCAGAAACTCTGCAGGCCAGAAGGGAGTGGCATAATATATTTAGATAAAAGGGAAAAAACTACAACCAAGAATACTCTACCCAGCAAGGTTCTCATTCAGATTTGACAGAGAAATCAAAAGCGTTACAGACAAACAAAAGGCAGAGAATGCAGCGCCACCACACCAGGTTTACAACAAATGCTAAAGGAATGTCTCTAGGTGGAAAAGGAAAGGTCACAAATAGAATCAAGACAGACACAAATGGGGAAGCTCACCAATAAAGGCAAACATAAAGGACGGAAATCATCCACACACAAATACGATATAAACACCGACAATCACGACAAGAGGAGAGTACAAATGCAGGATATTGGAAAGGCATTTCAAATTAAAAGAGCAGCAACTTAAAACAATCTTGTTTATATATAGTCTGCTATATCAAAACCTCATGGGAACCACAAACCAAAACTCTACAACAGATACACACACAAAAAAGAAAAAGCAATCCAAACACACCACTAAAGGTAGACATCAAATCACAACAGAGGAGAACAAAAGAGGAAGGGAAGAAAAATGAACTTCAAAAACAAATCCAAAACAATAAACAAAATGGCAATAAAAACATTCATATCGATAATTACCTTAAATGTAAAGAAATTAAATGCTCCAACGGAAAGACATAGACTGGCTGAATGGATACAAAAACAAGACCACTATATATGCTGTCTACAAGAGACCCACTTGAGACCTAAGGACACATACAGACGAAAATGATCACTAGCCACCATAAGGGCACAGTGTGACTTACTAAATTATCCTGTCAACTGGAAATTAGCAATTGACCTGTGGATCCCTTTGTAATAAGAACATCACTGCTGGTATTGATTTATGGAGAGCATAATTTCCTGTTGCAATATGAGTAGTAATAAGTTTTCCTCAGAGGCACCTTATGTTTTTAACAGTTCCTATAACAAATGAGATTTTAACAAGGCAGGAGTGATTTTATGTGATTGGAAGCAGTTTGTCATGCACTGGTGATTTGTTTAATTGAACACGATCTAGAAGACTCCAACATTATAAATATGCATCAGCAACAACTCTTGAACATGTATCTGAAACCAGAAATGGAGCCTGAGGTGATGGAAACACTGGGACATTTTTAAACTCACGAATAGAAAAGACACCCAATTTTAATTTGGAGCCATTTAGAACTCCCCAAAACATCTTCAATCACCAAAATAATACTAGAATCTTGCACTTTCCTAGCAAATATTTAACTTATCTATGGGTCGACTGTCCTGTGTGGACAATCAAGCCAGTGTTAAACTCCTTGACTGAAGCCCTGCTTCCTAACACAACTGTACTTATCTGCTCTTACTCATTAGCCAGCCTCTTTGCTGTCATTCTGGTTTCCTGATCACTTCGTTTACCTCTAAGAGACAGTCTCACTGAAATGGATGAAAGCATATTTTCATTCAGGCAGATGCCTTGTAAATCTCAAAGTTTCAAAGAGAATATCAACTTTATCCACAAGCCATTATCTGCGGCATCATGAGGACTGGAACCCATTAGGAAACATGGATTAGGTCCACCCATACTACACATCATGGGCAAACAACCTTGAGCTGGTGGCTACCCAGTACTTATCAGAAGCTTTGTTGAGATTATCCACAATTCAGGGGAAAGACTGCCAACTTCCTCTGAAGACATTTTCCCTCCATCTCTAAGTCAAAGAAAATCTGGGAGCTGCATATTTGGACTGTGTCACACCTGCCACAAGATTTCTTGCTCATTCTAATTCACTTTAGCGCAATAGCATATACATTTAATGCGTGTCAGTATGAAAAATAAAGAAGCTATAAACATATTAATAGAGCTTATATAAATGATTCTGTCAAGGGTAATTTTAACTGCATGCAGTGATTATCCCTGCGAGGACGTCCTCATCGGAACTCATACAACACTCGTTGTACATCTTTTGAAAATTTAGTTAACTTTCAGGAAACTGAATTATGTAATTAACAGATTTTCCTTTTGCTTTGTCTGCTGAAAAGCTTATGGCTGACCCAGTTCATTCAATTTTGCCTCATTCTTGGCACTATTTTATGTTTTCATGTTCGGTTTATTTTCTTTTTGTCACTTCCAGTTTATTATTTACTTTGATTTTAGTTTCCTCTGAAGGTGGCATACATCTCGTACGTGGTAATGTGTAAATAAATAGTAGGGCCACATGACTGCCATCAGAGACCCCACTCTGTCCACCTAAAGCTAGTCACACTGTAAGGACACCTCCTTCTGAGCAATCCAATTAGAAACCGCCATCTGCATCCTATTGTGTGATTTAAATTCTTATTAAACAAAACAACAAAAATGAAATTGCATTGTTCAAACAAGAGACAACTTTGCTGACCATGAAATGGCTTTTTCCTGAGATAAGTAGTCAAATGGGAGTAAACAAATTTTATAGGCAGAAAAGGAACCGATGCCTACTCATCTCCTCCATTTATATAAATAAAGGTAATTTTTATTTATGAAAAATGGCATCTCTTTAACAATTCCCTAGAGGTACCCGACTTCTAAAGAATTTTTCTTGAAGAGATTCTACATTGGCAAAAACACCTTGAGATGGGGGATTAACTTTATTTTTTTTGGAAGGTATATATTTTATTTTACAAGAGAAGTCCAATTTACTTCATAAAGTGGCTGTACATTCGGAGCAGCATGGCTGAGAATTCCCATTGCTCACCATCCTTGCTAACATTCAGTATTGTAGTCTTTTTTTTTTCTTTTTTTTTAATCAACATTAACATCTTTATTGGAGTATAATTGCTTTACAATGCTGTGTTAGTTTCTGCTGTATAACATAGTGAATAAGCTATATGTATACATATATCCCCACATCCCCCTCTCTCTTGCGTCTCCCTCCCACCCTCCCTATCCCATCCTTCTAGGTGGTCACAAAGCACCAAGCTGATCTCCCTATGCTATGCAGCTGCTTCCCACTAGCTATTTATTTTACATTTGGTAGTGTATATATGTCAATGCTACTCTCTCACTTCGTCCCAGCTTACCCTTCCCCCTCCCCGTGTCCTGAAGTCCGTTCTCTACATCTGCATCTTTATTCCTGTCCTGTCCCTAGGTTCAACAGAACCTTTTTTTTTTTTTAAGATTCCATATATATGTGTTAGTGTACGGTATTTGTTTTTCTCTTTCTAACTGACTTCACTCTGTATGACAGACTCTAGGTCTATCCACCTCACTACAGATAATTCAATAAGTGGGAGATTAACTTTAAATCATTCCCAGAAACCAAGTGAAGAAACTTTTTCCCCAGCTTTATTGAGATATAATTGACATACAACATTGTATATGTTTAAGGCATATATTGTGATGATTTGATATATAGCTTTGTTGCAAAATGATTTCCCACAATAAGGTTAGTTAACACATCCATCACCTCACATAGTTACCTTTTTATGTAGGTGGTGAGCACATTAAGATTTACTCTCAGCAACTTTCAAGTATACAATATGGTATCATTAACTATAATCACTAAGCTTACATTAGATCCCCATAACTTATTCCTTTTATAGCTGGAATTATACACCCTTTAAAACAGCAGAGAAGAGCAAGTTGTGTTACTTGCTGCTGTCTCAGGTACAAAGATGAGGAAAGAGAAATTGTCATTGTACTTGGAAACTTAAAGTTCATAGATGACCTTGTCACATGAGGTTTTGGTGAAGAAGTAGGAGTGCAAGTTTATTGGAAAGGGTTCAAGAGAGAATAAGAGAACATGAAATGGAGAAAGGAAGTACAGGAAATGTTTTCCAGACATTTTTCTAAATAAATGAACGCAGAAGTGGGACATTGCTGGAGGGAGTAAGTTTTTTTTTTTTTTGAAGCATACATATACGACGATGGAGATGGTCCAGTAGTGAGGAAATTATTGATACAAAAAAAGTAGATGTTTCAAGTGCATGCTTGAGTCAGAAAGAGGAAACGCAAATAACTACACAAGTGGAGGAGCCAGTTAGGGGAGCACAGAGCAAGGCAGAACATGTATATACTAATGCGGGTAGATTGGTGTGGGAACTGTGAATGCTCTCACTTAATGTTTATATTTCTCATAGGAATAGAAACAAGAAAAAAGTCATCACTTGAGCATGAAGAAAGGGAAAGAGACTTCTGTGAGAGAGGGAAGTCAAAGAGATAAGGGAGATGTGATGTGATTGGCAGGAAGCCCCCAAAACTCTTTTAAGTGTATTGGTCATGACTGATGTGAGAACCACTCAGTATCATTGTATGTTTTTCTCTGGTTACTTTCCCTTCATGGCTGCAGGTATAGTGTTCATGGAGAATTGGAATTAACTAGGTGTGAGATTTTGCCAAGAATGAAAAGAAATAGTGGCAAAGGATCTGGAAGTGATTACAATGATGGACAATGAACTCCAACCTAGGGAAGAAGGGAAGTGAAACATGAGTGGAATCTGAAGGACAAGTTCGTGGGTCAATTTATTGGAGGACCCATTGGGATGAACGTTGTTGAAAATGAAGTGTAGAGAGAGTGAGCTGGAATGATTTAGGGTGGTAGTCAGAAAGTAAAAGACTTAAAATTGAGCTTATGGAGGGGCTGCAGTTATTGCTAATGGCAACATTGAAAGTAAAATCCTGAGGGCTGATACAGAGAGAGGACAGGTGCATTGGACGTGGAAATCTCAAAATAAGAGGCCCGGGGGTATTGGAAACATTTCCTATGGGAATACTGACATAGCAAAAAGGATGACTCGTAAGTTGTTAGGAAAAGAGGTGACAAATTAGCTAAAATATGCCGGGGATGGGGGAGAGCAAGAAATAAGAATGGCGCATGATGTACTGAAATAGCATGAGCTTCAAAGAATCTTGGGTTCTGTGAGGAGGAAGCTGGGGTAATGATCTGGAAACAGAAATGAGAAACATTAAGGACCCCTATTAGTTATTTATTGTTGCATAACAAATTAACTCAAAACCTAAAAGAACAGTAATCATTTATTATCCTTCATAGTTTCTGTGAGTCAATTCAGACAAACCATGATGGGGACAGTCAATCTCTACTCTGAAACGTCTGGGGCCCTATCCAGAAACGTAAAGCCTAGGGGCTGGAATCCATGACATTTCATTCCCTTCTAGCTGGGACTGTTGGCTGCAGCACCCACACGTGGCTCTCCCAGTGGCCTGGGTTGTCTCACACATGATGGTAGGGTTCCCAGGGGCAAGCAACCCCTAAGGGAGAGAGAGCCAGGCAGTGGTGGTATTGCCTTTTATTGTCTCACCAATACCTCTGTCACATTCTAGAGACTGAAACAGTTACAAAGGTCCATCCACATTCAAGAGGAAAGAACTCAGACCTCACATTCCAATGAAGGAGTGTCAACATCATTATTGTACGAACAGCACAGGGATCAGATGTCTAATGATGTGGTCGTCTTTGGAAAATGTAGTCTGCCACAGCCAACCGCCTTAACTCTAGGATCAATTGTAGAAGTATGGAAAGAAAACATCTACCATGTAAGAGGGCTTCAGGGAAAACAGGAAATGTAATTACATCAAGAAGCTAAAAGAGGCAGTTGAATATGTGGAACATTTTGCCGACTCTAGACCCTGAAAGGATTTGTAAGGTTGAGGAACGTGAAAGTCTGAATCACAACAGGAGATGTACAGCCATACAGAGGTAAGAGTCTGGGTGATAAAGGATGATCTAGAAGATCTGGGCTTCTTTTGGTAATGGAGATAAACAGAGATGCAGGGCAGGATGGAATTAATCCTGAGGGTGATGAGTGTTGAAAGGGAGGGAAGAATTGGTCTTGTTGGGGACAGTTGGGACCCACTGGTGGTTGGTCCAAGCCATGAACAGGCAGTATGAACCCAGCCAGAGGGATGGCAGTACCAAGAGTACTCAAGGCATTAGAAAAACAATTAATATAATCTACCTTATTAACAGATACTATGAGGAAAACAGTATACTGACCATAACAGATGCTGGAAAAGCATTGGATAATATGACACTCACTTATGATAAAAAGAAAGCACTTAGCAAACTAGGAATCAAAGTGAATTTTTTGAACCTAATAGTGTATCTACTAGAGATCCCCAGCAATTAGCCTACTTAATATTAGAGTAGTTGACACTTTCTGCTTAAAGTCAGGAACAAAGTGTTAGCAGGTGTCAGTGAAAGAAACCTGCTAACACTGCTTAGTCATCAATAAACATTTAGGTATGAAAATGAATAAGAGGTTTACAATGAAAGGAAGAAAGAAAATTGCTATTTGCAGATAATTACAGATAATTTGATTGATTACAAAGAAAATCAAAGACTCCACGGAAAAATTATTAGAACAGTTACCACTAACTTTAGTAAGTTAAGGATCAATATACAAAATTCAATAGTTTGTCTATGTACGAGCAATAACCCTTTTATAATTTATAAAATGTACTCTTAACAAAATAATTTCCAATAGGAAAAAAATATAAAATGTATAAATTATAAAATGTACTCTTAACAAAATAATTTCCAATAGGGAAAAAAAAGGAATACCTAGGAATACTGAATACCTAAGAATGTATCTCACAGAAATGCAAAGCTGTTCAAGAGGAAATTATAAAACATTTTGTTGCAAAACATAAAGGAAGATCTTCAAGTGGAGAGATTTATTCTGTGTTCATGGGTGGAGAGACTAAATATGGTAAAGATGTCAGTGCATCCCAAATTCACCTATTCAGGTTTTCACAGAACTTGGTCAAATTGAAAATGAATGAAAACTGATCCACATTGAAAGATCATGATTTTGGAATTTCAGAACATCAAGGATAAAGAGCAAATCTTAAAAGCCCCCAGACAGAAAACTGGTCACTTTGCAAAGGACTGGAATCAGTCTGGCATTTGACTTTTCAGCAGCTCAACAGAAGCCAGGAAACAGTGTAGCAGTGAGTTCAAAGTTGCAAAATCTCACAAAGGAGAGGAAGGAGGAGGGAAAGAGAGGAGGAGGAAGAAGACCTCCTGGGACTTCCCTGGTGGTGCAGTGGTTTAGACTCTGCACTCCCAATGCAGGGGGCCAGGGTTTGATCCCTGGTCTGGGAACTAGATACCACATGCATGCCACAACTAAGAGTTTGCATGCCACAACTAAGAAGCCAGCAAGCCGCAACTAAGACCTGACTCAACCAAATAAATAAATAAATATTTAAAATAATAATAATAATAAAAAAGAACACCTCCTATCTACTCCACCTCAGGAAGATACTGGAGAATATACTTCACTGGAGAAAAGTAGAAAATAGGCCTCCAAAAATGGGAAGACATGGGATTTGTGGGGAGGGAAGGGAAGGAAAATCCCAGGAAGGCAGCTATGAGATTTGCCATAAGTTTTGCTGCCAAGAAAGAGCTTCATAACCATTGTGCCTAAATGAGTGGTTCTTAAAGAGCAGCCCCCAGTTCACTTGAGAACTTGTTAAAAAGGTAAATTCTCACGGTTCTTCCCAGACCTACTGGATCAAAACCTCTGGCATTGGGGGTCCAGCCATCCACAGTTTATGAAGCCCTCTAAGTGTTTCTGAAGCAACACAAGAGTGAGAACCACTGACCCAGTGTGTGCTACTACTCAGCAGTCTTTCAGAGCACAACTGCTTCCCCAAATTCTGCAACAGGCATCAAACATGGATCTTTATTCTTTACTGAGTTTTATTTTTATTTTGAAAACAGTCCATATTCTGTGTTGACATCTTGGAAAATATAGAAAAGGATAAATGAAAAAGAAAAAAATCATCTACCATTCCACAATCCAGAAACAAAATTGTAGCAAATTTATATCTATTAATTATATTTATTCTATATAAATACATATATATGTACATTTGGATTATGTGGTAGGTACATTTTACATAGTCTTTTCATTTAATATTATATAATGAGTGTTTTCCATGTTATTGAAATATCTTCCCCAAACCTATTTTACTGACTGCATATTTCATAATACAGTGGTAGTGTGATTTATAAAAATGTGCTTCTATCGATGGAAACTGTGGGTTTCTCTAAATCATTGAAGGAATAAATAACAATGCAGTAAATGTCATCATAGCTCTTTCTGCAGTTTTGTGTCCTGTTTACAGGCACAGACCTTGTGTTAGAGAGACCTTGCTGTCGCTCCCGGATTTACTACTTGCAGGGACTTCTGCATGTTAATTCACCACTCGGAGTTTTGGTTTCCTCATCTATAAAAATGGGGATATTATTACTCTTCATATAGAACTGCAGTGAGACTTGAGCAGGATGGAATGTGTAAAGCACTTAGTACAGTACCCATCTGAAACTCAGGCTAAACTTGACCCCTAATCCCCACTGGAGGAGATTACAGCCACGTGGAAACAGCCCGGCTCTGCTGTCCCACCTGGCTGAACACGTGCTCTCTCTACACCCAGCAATTCTGCCCCAACTCTGCACCTGCGCACAATGACACATGTACAGTGGTGTTCCAGGCAGCATTCTTTACAAGAGCAGAAAAACTAAAAACAGCCCACGTTCATCAGCTAGACCAGGGGTCCCCAACCCCCGTCGGTGGACCACCACTGGTCTGCAGCCCGTTAGGTACCAGACAGCACAGCAGGAGGTGAACGGCCAGGTAGCCAGCGAAGCTTCATCTGCCTCTGGCCATCCCTCACATTGCCGACTGAACAATTTGCCCCCCCACCATCCGTGGAAAACTTTTCTTCCACAAAACCGGTCCCTGGTGCCAAAAAGGTTGGGGACCGCTGAGCTAGACAACATGTGGTGTTTTGCATAATGGGATGTTGAGCAGTAGTAAAAAGAAATGAATTATAACTAAACATAACCACATAGATGAATATAAGAAACTGAAGAAAAGTGAAGAAAAAAAGGTACTATGTACTATAAAAAAAAAAAAAAAGAATGCTAAAGGGAAGTGAAGCTGCAGTAGTAGCAGTGGTAATATCAGTGGTAATAATCCTGGTCTCATAAATTCTTAAAACCAAGTACACTGGGTCAACACTTGGTTTAGTTAAGTCTTTTGTTTTCCCTTCTAAAAATTTTTTTTGATTTATCATCTAACCATCACATCACATCCCTCCCAGCATAGTACATCCACCATGACCATTTAATAGGCGAAAGGCACCACAGTGTTTTGATCTGATTTTCTTAATGTTACAGTGTTGAGTATTTTTAGTGGGTGTAGTCATTCTACTTCTTAGCACTAAATCTGTCCAAATACTTTCGTTACATTTTCAGTAAGTTTGGTAGCTGAGCTGACTTCTGAAAGCAAACTACTAATTTTTCCATGGGAAGCATGTGGGTGGTGAGGTCAGGGTGGGAGGTTCATTCCAGGTAGAATGAGCAGTACAAAAACTACAGAGGTGTTAAATTTGCAGGTTCTGAAAATGGTGATTTCTTTGATATAATCCCAGGGAATGCAGAATTTTAGGAGACAAGAACGGCCCAAACAATTGAGGGCAGGCTCTTTTTACACTACGGCAAGTGTTATAAACTTTGTTTATAAAGTGTTCTATAACAAACTTTGATAAACATGTTTATAAACATTGAAAATTATTTAATCAATTAATTTGCATATCAGATTTTGTTTTAGAATAAAAACTGGTGGTAGTGAAGAGGACAGGTTGGGACATGAAGACAGGAAGTATCAGAGCTGTGAAACCATCTGGTGGAAAGAAGGTATTGGTTGAACAAAGCCAGTGGCCAAGAAGTGAAGGGAGTGAATCCAGGGCCACTTCAGAGGCAGAATTAATAGGACAGTGAGTGATTAGAGTTCAGTGCTCAGTGAATGTTTAGCACCGAAGTTCTCACCTCAGTCAAACAGAATGGGAATTTTGCCCTAATGATTAGAGAATATAAGAAAGGGAAGAGGAACTCAAGTGTGTATGCGGTTTTTTACAATTTTTGGAGGATTTTTGCTGCCATTTTCCAAGTTTTCCCACTTCTTTCTTACAATCTGTAGTGCTCTTGACAATCTTTTCAAATATTGCTCTATGTCTGAGATTTACTTTTCTCACCGAAAATATGTTTCTTCTTTTCTAGTGCTGGAAACACAGCTCCTATACTTTACGTCTTCCTTTCGCTCCTCTACATCATCTTCATCTTACCTTAGCACCCTGAGATGTGTCCTAGAAGCACATGTCAATCAACATATGATCAAAATCACCTTCATCAAGGGGCTTCATCCAGGGGCTTCCTTGCTGTCTGTCTTGTAGATGGGCTTTGCCAATAGAGGGCATCATCAGAAGAGGGAAAGAGCAGAGAGGATTGTGGGGGGTTAATTTCCCAGGCTCCCCATCTCCCCCACCCCCCCAGCCATCTCTATCTCCAGGCTGGTTCTGAGATCCCAGGAACTTCTCTTTCCCCTCCTCCCCTTGCTTCTGCAAGGCTAGAGGTAGGGGTGGAGCCCCCATCACCCACAACTAGCCCAGAGCACTGCACTCTCCCTCTCGGTTTCTCTATGGGATACTCTGCCCACATCTATGAAACTAGTGCCTTGATTAAACTGTTGTCAAATTGCTCAAATTGAGTGTAACATCTGTTTCCTGCTGAGATGTTAACAGATACAGAAATTGGTACTAGAAATAGCTCTAGGAAACAAACCTTCAGCATGAATTCCGGGATTGGACTCCTCTCCTTGCCCTAGGGAAGTGGGCAAGAGTGAGTACCTGCATCCGGGGAATCGTGATTATTGAAATTAAAGTAGATGCAGTGAAGGGCGAGTGGTTGGAACATCAGTTCGCTGCAGCAATTAGTCTCCATGGAGATAATATGGGTTAAAAGATTGTGCCATTAGTTGGCTTTTTTTCTGATCTAGAACAGAGCTTCTCAATTAGTGGCAGTTTTGTCCCCCAGGGAACCTTTGGCAATGTCTGGAGACAGTTTTGATTGTCACAACTTGGGGTGGGGGCTACTATTGGTATCTAGAGGGTAGAAGCCAGTGATGATGCTAAACATCCTACCATGCAGAGGAAAGTCCCCATAACAAGGAATTCATCTGGCTCAAAATGTCAGTAATGAAGAGGTTGAGAAACCCTGCCGCAGAGAGAAATGGAAAGCAGTGAACATCGGATTGAGAACTTGAGCAGAAATCAGAAAGTCTAGGTGACAGATTAACTGAGATCCTCATCTGCTGGAGTTTTGGGGCAGGTAAGGCTGAAGACCAAGACAGAGGTCTGATTGTAAGGACTGCAGAGAAATACGCGACCCTGACAAGTCTCCTCCATACCAAGGTGAGGGTCCTGCTGAGGAAGCGTGGAGCCCTGAGACATGGGACAGGAATGTCTGTGCCAAAAGAGACATGGCAGGAAACACTGGACTCTCAAATCTTTCTGAAACCTTTGCAAGTGGCGAGTGCCCTTCAACTTCCACAAAAGAAGGAGTCAGTCTCCCCTTGTATCAAAGTTTATGAGTGACTTCACCTAGGCCAGTAGCCCTACCAACTGAAACCAGTTCTCTCCATAGCACACCCTCTACCCCCATGTCTTCAGACTTATAATCACAGTTAGGCTCCAACGTGGACAGGACAAAGAAGTACCAGGTCTGCTCTGAAAGCAGATATATACCCCCCAAAACTATAGGATTAAGCAAATCTCTATTGGCAGGAGCCTGGGAGCACATGAAAGGTAGATTCTAAGTGTGTCAGACCAAGAAGGATAAGGTGTAATGTTTGAGCAGGCCCTAGGCAAAAAGATGTCTGCTCTCACTGCAGGATTTGGGTTTGATGTGTTTCCTCAAGCACCTGGGGGTGATGTAAGCCGGGTTGGCTTAATTGAAGCTGGAACTCAACAGTTGGTTTATGGTTTGTGAGTTCCAAATACTGCAACTTTCCTGGCATGTTCTAGCAGAGATTTTCTCCTTCTATCAGAACGATCTAGGGAACTTAGCAAAATTACAAAAGCCTACTCTCTACTACTCCCCTCTACTGCTCCAGAGCAGCAGTTAAACCTCAGTCTTGTCAGAAGCACTGGGCTTTGACAATTCACAAAGCCTAGCTCACAACCAGGTCTAATGCATCAGAATATCTGTGGGTGGGACTCAGGGCCTATCAGTGCTTTCTGGAGCTTCCCAGGTGATTCTAATACGCAGGCAAGATTCACAGCCACCAGGTAAAGGATTCTGAGGGTCCGGAGGAGGAGGCTGGGTCTTTCTGAGAAAGGACCCTGCCCTGTGGCTCCATAAGTATATCATTAATCTTCCCCATGCTTTTCAGAGTAATCTCTCAGCCTTAACCAGCATAATCATGCAGCGAGACTAAGAATATCCAAAGGTTTTTACACACTAGCTCTGACCTGATTCTGACCCTTGGAGACCTAGAACCTATGGACCAGTGGCTCTGGCCCACTACCCAGATTGTACAGTGGAGGCTAGACAGATGAAGCCCTGACCTGAGTTCTTCCCACAGTGGGGCTAGTGGGACTGTGGATGTTTCTCCAGGCCCAGAAAATATAGCAAGGTTAGATACACGTAGTCACTGAGAGAATCTCCTTGTCTATTTCCTGACCAACGGAGTAAAGGCTATTATAGTAGAAAAGGCCAAACGGAAGCCTCTGGAAATGCCGCCACCCACCCACCACTAACTTCACTGAGAGAGTAAACCACAATCAAATATCTCCTTTCTAGGGAATCTAAGAGACACATGCCCCCACTGTATAGTTTAAAGACGCTTGGGTCACCTATTACATCCACGTTTACCTCACCCTTTTGGTTGGTACAAAAGGAAAGTGGGTCACAGATCTCCCCTCACCAAAGGTGGTCACAGCCTCCAATATGACATAGCTCACCTGATGGCAAGTTGTCACCTTGGACCCCTTTCATCGTGGAGGGAATAGTGACTTGTCTTCCTAGGGATGGGCACATATTCTTGACAGAAATTAGTCTTTTTCGTCTCCACTTCTGCTAGTGCCACCGTTTATAGACTTACAGAGTGCCTTATTCATCACCATGTAAACATGCTCATACTGCTTCTGTTTAAGGAACTCATTTTGTGGTGAAGTACGTGTGAGTGCAATTCTGCTCTTACCTCCTGCCCCTTATCCCAGAAGCTTAAAGTTCAGTTATTACACCAGTTGGGAGACAGTATTCTGCTAGACAAGGTACTGTCTTAAAGGACGCAGTATATTCCTTAACCAGTGGCTAGTATGTTTCCATATTATGTACTGTCAGGTCAGGAGCCAAGGCATGGAGGTAGAAGTGGTAACTAGTTACTAATAAAACCCTTGATGAGTCAATCCCAATCTCTTAATTCATCCCACTTCCTCCCTTTCCCCCTTGGTAGCCATATGTTTGTTCTCTATGTCTGTGTCTTTATTTCTGTTTTGCAACTAAGATTATCTATACCATTTTTCTAGATTCCACATATATGTGTTAATATATGATATTTGTTTTTCTCTTTCTGCCTTACTTCACTCTGCATGACAGTCTCTAGGGATTGACATATATACACTATTGACACTATGTATCAAATAGATGACGAATGAGAACCTACTGTATAGCTCAGGGAATTCTACTCAGTGCTCTGTGGTGACCTAAATAAAAAGGAAATCCAAAAAAGAGGGAATACATGTATACATATAGCTGATTCACTTTGCTGTACAGTAGAAACTAACACAACATTGTAAAGCAACTATACTCCAATAAAAATTAATTTAAAAAAAACAGATTTCTTGTACAGATTCTTAGTATGACCAATATAGCACTATTGTTTTGAATGTGTATATTCTACAAAACAGACAATAAAATAATTTTTTAAAAAACCCTTGATGAATGTTTGCTTTCATCCCTCACAATCTCAGCCCAACTGGATGTAGAGGGAGGGGTGCTTTCACTGGGGACCAAAGTCATGATTTCACGATTTGGAAGCTGAGGCTCATCTGTGGCCATTTTGGGCCCCTCCTATCACCAAAACAACAGACAGAGAAGGAGGCAGCTCCGTTATCAGATGTGATTCATCCCAGTGGGAATGCTACTGCACTGTGAGGGCAAGGAGGTTCTCTTTAGAGCTAAGAGATTCCTCATCACTAGAGAACTGTGGCCACCCAATGAAGATAAGACCTCTAAGACCTCCCGGCCCAACAAAGTGAAAATCTGGGGCATCCTACCAGGCAAAGAGGCTACCTAGACCGGGTGCTAAGAGGGTGTAGAGAGAATATGGAATAGATGGGAAGGAAGACAGCAGTGGCTGCCAATGTAGGCCTGTGACAGCTATATAATTGGGGACCATAGCAGTTCATCTTCATATTAACTGTTTATTCCTTCCCTTTTTATTCTCAGGCCCCTAGTTTTAGCTAATGGTACAGGCTTCAGGTAGGAGTATGTCTGTCTAGACATCTCTCAATGATGGCGTGTTAGCTGTTGGGGTCTTCTGTGTTTCCTATGTTGAGGACATGGGTTTCTCACCTGGATGAAGTACAAGTGTGGAGGCCAAGGGACCAAAGGAATGGACTGAATGGATACCTTCTATCTACCCCTCCAGGCCTCCTGTCCACCTTCCCCTAGGTGCCGGTGCCCTAGGAGGCTGACCAATCGCAGCTGAACCTGTGACCCCTGGCTTCCAGCTGAGTTCAGACAACAGGAGGATTGGCAGGAAATCAGAGGGAGGAAAGGAAGTCAGAGAGTGAGGCAGGTATTTACTCTCCTGGTTTCCTCCAACCCCGCAGGGATGCGTGGACTGGCTTCCCTCGAGGTGAAGGGCCCTCCGCACAGGCTGCCTCGTCTCCAGTTCTGGTTAATTGCTTGTACATTTGCCCCACTAGACCCAGTTCCCCAAGGCAAGGCACCAGCCTCTACCCTGCCCACACATTTCTGACAAGTCTCTCTATTAAACCCACCTCAGGTTACCCAGTTTGAGTGTGCCATCTGTTTTTGCCATGACCCTGACTGATACAGTTCCTCTTTTAATGAGATTTTTCTTTCTGTGCTTTTTCCTAAAAAAAAAAAAAAAAAAAAAAATTAGGAATTTTTAATGAAAAGAAAAGTTTCCAAAAACAAAAAGAAAACTCATTTTGAATTTTTTTTTAATGTTTTGGGGTGATAAAATTCTAAATAGCCCTGATTTGGATTGCAGTCTGCCAAATTACACTTTAAATAGCTTTGATTTGGAATTATATGCCCTAGAATCAAGGTTATTTACAAATCTATTTTGCCAAAATCAGAAACCAGGTTTGAGCTTCCCAGTCCTCTTATTTAAGGGAAATATTGTAACAAACTGAGCATAATTGTAGAAGGAAAGTATAGAAACATTTTTCTTGCCTGTGTAGATCTAATTTGCAAACCACAAACAATATTTAAGCCATTCATGTGTGCACATTTGCTCGGTTACTGCAGTTACTTCAATCAGAACCACAGTCCGCTCAGTGAGCTGCTGCCCAGCTGAGGATGCTAATTCAGCTCCCCGCTCTTGGTAGCTGAGTCAGACTTTCTAAAGAATCTTTTAACAAGCTAGCCAAAGAAATTAGCACATTTCTCCTCAAAAATATTCAAGATCTGAATATAGGCAAAAATAAATACATCTCAGGATGGGATTTATGAAATAAGCATTCAAAAGAATGTGATATTTAATAAGAACAGGACTGAAATTATTTCTGTCATTCTTCCAGGCAGCAGTATACTTCAATAGCTTGTTCTTGGGATTATACACTTATAAAAACTATTTAATTACTGACTATATTGCTGCTTAGTCATAACTTCAAGGGTGTTTTTCAAACATCTGGATATGAAAATGTAATTCTTTTAGACTCAGATTTAAGAAAGCCCCCAAATATTAGAACAAGATGTTAGGTGCAAAGTACTTGCACAGCGTCAAGTGAGATAGACACTGAATTCAGAGAAGGAGCTGAGAGAGAGTAGTCAGTAATCAGGGTGAGGACCACTGCGTGCACACGAAGCTGGTAAGGGGGTCGTGAGATGCCCACTCTAACATACTAATATTCATTGCCAAAAGCAAGGGGTATAAGCTTTGCTGCATGTTAGAATCACTGGAGAGCTTTGAAAAATTTCCACCACTGGGTTTCACTCTATACAAATTAATTCAGAATGTCTGGAAGTAGGACCTAGCTGTCAGTGTGTTTTTTTTGTTTGTTTGTTTGTTTTAATCTCAGGTGATTCCTCAGTGCAGCAAAATTTGGCAACCACTGCCCTAGAGTTTGAGATAGCATAAGGACCAGATATCACCCATCCTTGACAAGACTAAAGGCAAAATGTTTCACTGCAACTGATTGAATGAAGGGAGGTGATGGGGGGAGGCAAGAGTGCCTGCATTTTCTTCTGGATCAAGCAAAGCCTGCCACCCAGGAAGGGGTCTGCCCGGGGCCCATCTGGAAAAGGATCCAGCCCAACAGGGCTTCCAGCCAGGGTTGAGGCCACCCAGGATAAAGAGGCCTTGCACTGCTGAATGCAGAGCTGAGGGCAGGGCAGCTGAGTGGCTACCAGAGACCTTGTGTCAAGAGGACCACTCAGAGCATCCTAGGGGTTAGCAAAGGTGCTTCTGCCTCTGATGCCAGATTACAACAGTCCATGTAAGCTGTCGCCGTCCCTTTGCCTCTTCTCCCTCTCCACCCCTCTCCCAGTCACCAAACGTCAGCAAGCAATGGAAAAGGTCACAGAAAAGCTGGCAGAGAAGGAAGTTGGCCACCTCCTGCTTTCCACCGTGGCAGGATATGAAGCCAATGTGAGTCAGAGTGTGGAGAAACCTGAACTTGAAAGGACATTTGGAGGTTTGATTATTACAGAGATGGAGGTTTCAATTACTGAGAAGGGACTGTTCTTGGAACTAGAGATACAGAAAGGAATTTTATTATCTGAGAGTAACCCAAAGTTTGGAGTTCTTTCCAAGATTTTATCTGAGGGGCAGGGAAAAATGAACCGGTAGCTGGGGGTTGAAAGGCAATGGACAAAGAATAAAGTTTGCTTCTGTTTTGTATCCTTTCAAACTCAGTTTGTTCAGTAAAATGTTTACCTCAATGTAGTTGCTGGTGCACCAGAAAGAAGGACTATAGGAGGATACTGTGACCCTCCAACCACCTGCTACATCATCAGATTCCAAAATTTAGGCATGTCTCTCTACCACATGGGAGGTACTTGCTCAGAAGGCCAGAGTCCTGATCTCCTACTCTGCTGGTGCTGTCAGTCACCCACTCAGAAACTGGAACGTGCAGCAAACAACAAAAAGGCTGAAATTGACAAGGGTTCTTTACATCCTAAGAGATATAAGCTCCCCAAGAGGACCACTGAGGACAGAAACAGAGAGGGGGAGCATTTGCTAAAAGGGCACAGTGTTCATGAGCCTGTCAACCTGGGGCCCTGAGGATTCTACAATAGTGCATCAAAGCCCCACTAAATGAAGGCCTGAATAGACCACTATTCAAACACTAATCACAGAAAATGCATTTAATAAAAGTCAACATTTGCTTCTGTAAAGGAAAATAAAAAAACTTATCAAATGAGGGAAAAGGTACATTTTTAAACCTGATTAGGGATATCTACAAAATACCTACAGCATGCATCATATTTAATTGTGCTATTTAGTGCTGCTATAAACATTGGGGTGCTTGTATCTTTTCCAGTTAAGAGTTTTCTCCAGATATTTGCACAGGAGTGGGATTGCTGAATCATAGCAACTCTATTTTTCGTTTTTTTAAGGAACCTCTGTACTGTTTTCCATAGTGTCTATTATTTTCCTAGAAGGTCTATGGGCCCTTTTTATGTCTTATGGAAAATAATCCTTTTACTGCTATGTATAGAAATATGTTTCTATTATTTTCTTTGATTTTGTTTATTGTTTTTTCCTACCCAGAAACATTTGAGTTTTTGGTGAGGTTCAATTTATCATTTTTCCCCTTTATAGCTTTACCAAGTAAGGATTAAATGCACTCACATTTTCTTAGGGTGATATGGGGGTTCATTTTGTGATTGAAGTTTTTAACCTGTCCTCAATTTATTTTAATATAGGAGTCAGTAGGAATCAAAATTATATTTTTTGAATAGAAGTCAACACCAACCATTCTTGATTAATTTACCCCTTTCCCACTCAGGTGCCGAGCTACTACCTTTACCGATACTAACATCATATATATATGCATATACCTATGTCTACTTCTGTTTTAATATCACTAGTTCCACCTGTTTCACTTCCTGTCAGTACATGTCTTATTACATATTTATTGGAAACAACTTTTGAATGAGCTTGTGTTCTCATCACACATTTTTTTAAAAAAATACTTTCAGTAACATTAACTTTATAATAAAGTTGACATCTTTGCAAAATAAAGACTTATTTGTAGACTTAAAAGGCATTTGAAAGTTTCCTTCATACAAAACTTACTCATTTCTTATTAATTTCATTTCTAGACTTAAATCTTTTCTGTGGTTACTGGGTGATTTTTTTTCTTTAATTTTTGTCTAAGAATTCTTTGATTTGATGGCCTTAATCTTGAATCCATAGGCTTAGAAGACTTCTAAATTGCTTTTACTATTTTTTCAGTTAATTATCTTGGGTTGCATACTGTATGCTAATAAAGATAATTCATACACCTTTTTATAATTTTATTCACTTATTTCTTTTTCTTATCTGTTTACATATCTTAATAACCAGAATAATTTTAATTCTAAGTGGTGATAATGGATATCATTGCTCAATTCAACATGAATACACCTAGAATTTTCAAATAAGCATTATTACTATACATTTAAATTCTATATCTATATCAATATCTATCTGTTCCTATTTTAATTAGACTTAATTTTTACCAGGAATGGATGTTGAATAAGTTTCAAATGTATTTTCATCATTCATGATGACGGAGATAATCATATGATTCTCTCTTTTGATATATTAAAATGACAGATTATATCAATGTATTTCCTAATATCAAATGCTAATTGCATTACTGTTGTGAACTTCATTTAGTAATGGCATATAACTCTTTTGTCGCACTGCTAATTCTGAATGTTAATATTTTATTTCAAATTTTGTAACAATATCAGACTAACTAGCAGCTTGTCAAATTCTGACATAATCGTTTTTGCTGGGTTTATAAAAACAGCTTGAAAGATTTTTAATACATACACACATTCATACTCTGGATTTTGTAGCATAGTTTATGTAGCACTGATATTTCTAGTTTTTTAAATGTTTGGTCAGTTTCCACAATGAATATATCTCAGACTGTGTAAGTGAAAACTTGTGGGTGGTGGGCATGGGCGTGTTTTTTGTTTTCTTCTTTGTGTACCCAGACAAGTTTTGGCATCAAGTTCATTCTAATCTCATAAATGGGATGAAAAGTGTTCTCTCTTTGTTCTGTGAAGGAGTTTGGGATTATTTAGTATTTGACTGCTAGAACTTCCCTGGTCCTATTGTCATCTCATTGAAAACTGCTGATTGAATTTCAATTAACTATTGATTAAATCTTTTTAATGGTCATATCATATTACCTATCATTCCTTCTGAATTGAAATAAACAAAATGCAATCACTTCTCACAGCTCCAGTGCTGCCATCCCATTTAGAGACAGCACCTTCTCTCATCTGGTTACTGCCTTCGTGTCTGTTCACTCTCATTGTTTCTCCCTGTCTTCCCAGAGCAGTACTGTATCTGTCATCCAACATGGTACTAGTTAGCCACATTTGGCTAAACTACGGTTTAAACTATGGTTAATGTGATTGGAAAACTGGCTCATTAAAGTTAAATTTAAGTTGTTTTTGTTTGTTTGTTTAACATCTTTATTGGAGTATAATTGCTTTGCAATGGTGTGTTAGTTGCTGCTGTATAACAAAGTGAATCAGCCATACATATACAAATATCCCCATATCCCCTCCCTCTTGCATCTCCCTCCCACCCTCCCTATCCCACCCCTCTAGGTGGTCACAAAGCACCGGGCTGATCTCCCTGTGCTATGCGGCTGCTTCCCACTAGCTATCTATTTTACATTTGGTAGTATCTATAAGCCCATGCCACTTTCTCACTTAAATTTAAGTAACTGCATGTGTCTGGTGACAATAGAATTGATAGCACAGCCTTAGTGTCTTTCTCAAAAGAGAAGCCAGAATGAGCCTTCACAAATTTAAGTCTAATTAGAGGATGCCACTCTTCTGCTTGTATCTGTCGATGGCTGTGGATTGTAATAGGATTCAAAGCAAAAGGACTTGTGGGGCTTACAGCTTCCTAAGGACCTGGCCTCATCACTGTCTCTGATCACATCTTTTCATTAATCTTTACTGGCGTTACTCTTTCACTCTCCTCCCTTTTGCTCCAGCCATACTGGCCTTCTTGCTGCTCCTTGAACAAACTTGCCAGACACAGTCTCACATTAGGGCCTTTTCACTAACCGTTCCCTCCCCCTGGAACACACTTCACCCCGATGTCTGCCTGGGCAGCACCCTCACCTCTTCAAGTCTTTGCTCCAATATCACATCCTCAATAAAAACTACCCTCACCTATCAGCATCCTTGATCCCTTTCAACCACATCCCTTGTAACTACATTTTCTTGTGTTTTTTTAATAGCATTTATAATCTTCAAATGTATCATATAATTTTATGACTTATTGTGTTTGCTTTATTGTCTGTCTTCTCCCATCGATGGTCTGGGATGTAGGCGCCTCAAGGTCAGGATTTTTTGCTGTTTTGTTCACTGATCATCTCAAAAATCAAAAAGAGTTTCTGGTAAAATAATAGCTGCTTTAAAAGTATCTGTGGAATGAGTGAGTAAATGAGCATTTTTATAAGCTTTATTTTCTATGAATTTATCTAATTCATGCCATTTTGTCATGGGGTAGATTTATTCATGATATCCTAAATTTGTTACCTGCTTAATCCCTGTTGCATCTGCAGTGTGCCTCTTTTTTCATTTCTAGTGGCTTGCTTATTTCTTCCTTCACTCTCTTTTTCTTAAGTTTTCCAGAGGTTTGTCTCTTAATAATCTTTTCAGAAAACCAACTTTTGGATTTTTCAATACTTCTATTAGATTTTTGCTTTCTGTTTCATTAATTTCTGCTAATATCTTTATGTTTTCATCCTTATAGAGAGTTTTAAATTGAAAGATTAGCTTCTTACATTTTAGGATTTTTTTCTAAAGTAAGAGTTTACAACAGTAAATTTCTCTCTAACTATATCCTTAGCTGTATCACATGTTTTAATAAAAAGTATTTTGAATATCATTCAGATTTAAGCAACTTCTAATTTTCTGTCTTTTTCTCGTAAGATCTTAAGAAGTTCTAGCTGTCAGGAAACTTGAAATTAATCTTTTGGTTGTTGTTTTCCAGACTAATTTCACTACATTCAGGGAATGATTCTATGTTTCCAATCGTTAGAAATGTTTTGAACATAGCTCTTTGGCCTTTATTTTGGTCACATTTCATAAATGCTTTATGGTTTCTTGAAAATAATGTGCATTTTCCAGTTGTCAGGTATAATATCCTATATGTGTCTATTACTAAGCCATATTAATTAGCCTAGTCATATTTCTGTGTCCTTATTGATTTTTGGTTACTTGATAATTTGTCAATTTCTAAGAGACGTATGTTAAAAATCGATTACACTTGTTAGATCTATTAATATCTTCTTGTCATTTTTTTTCTATTTACACTTTGTATATTTTAAAGTCACGTTATTAGTTACATACATTTACCTTTATTATTAAGTAGTAAACATTTTAATCCTTAGTAATGATTTTTGATCAAACATCTATTTTTATGATATTAAAATAACATCTAGTTTCTCTCATTCATATTTACATGGTATACTATTCCTCAGTCTATAACTCTCAATCTTTTTCCTTATGTTTTAGATGTGTTATTGGGAAATAATATATATAAAGTTTTTTTTAATTGCTTTAACAATTTTTGTATTTTAGCTGGAGATTCTAGTTCACATACATTTAATATCATATTGATGCATTTGGATTACTTTGTTTTATTACATGTCTTGTATTTGTCCCACTTTTTCTACTTCCCTCTTTTGCCTTTTTTCATTTTGAGAATTTTTATAATATTATTTCATTATCTCATGTTTTTCCTTTATACCACATAGTTTATTATTCCAGTTCTAATATTTTCACAATTATCCTAAAGTTAATCAATGGTTTTATCTTCAGTTTTCAAATCCCAGTGTATAAAAGAGGTTTAACTACAATCACCTCCTTTCAACGTATATGCTATGCTGTCCAGTAGATCAGCTATTCATCATTCCCCCACTCTCTAAGCTAGTCATTTTATTTTTGTTTAATTAATTTTACCAATGTTTTTACCCATATCTTTGTTCATTATTCTGCTTTGCTTCTTAGACTTTTAGCGAGGTTTTCTCTCTGACGTACATTCCCTAGAATTTCCTTTAACGATGGTCTGATAGTGAACTATCACCTTTTGTCCTGAAAATGTCTTTATTTTACCCCAGTTCTTGAAACACATTTGTATTCAGTGCATAAGTTTGGCACAGTTATTTTCTTTTACATAATAAAGATATAACTTTACTCATTCCTATTTGTGAGCTGTTGGCTGGAAGTGGGTCACTCTTTTGTAGGTAATCTCTATTGCTTTTTCAGTTGCTTTTAACATCTTATTTTCCTTTGATATTCTTTCGTTTCAATGTCAGGATAGTGATAAGAAGAAGACTTTTCGCTATAAACTCTTTTTTGAAGAGGTATGAATTCTTTACTTGGACCTTTGTTTTAATTTTAGTAAAAAAAGGAATGGCTTTTAAATTTTATGAGATACCTTTTCAGCATCAGTGGATATGATTGTATTTTTTTCTCCTGTAATTTATGGATCTAATGGATTATTTGATTCATACTTTCATATTTAACTACTCTTTTATTTCTGTATTAAAATCTACTTACAGTGTGTTTGTTACTTTCTGAATTCATTGCTGGGTTCTTTTGCTAACATTTTATTTTAAATGATCTGTTTTCTACTTATAATTGAGATTTTTTATAATTTACTTTAGATGCTATCATGATAAAATTTTACTATTAAAATTGTACTGGCTTTGTAAAATGAAGCAAAAAGATTTTGTATTTTCTTTATGGTCTAGGATAGTTTCAATAGCATTGTCAGTCTTTAATCGATTACTTAAAGTTCAGCTGTGAAAAGACCTGGTCCAGGTGTCCTCTTCACTGGGATCTTTTATTACCTCCTGAATTTCTTCTATTTTTATTGGTTCATTAAAATTTTCACTTCTTCTTGGGTAATTTTGGTAATTTGTATCTTCCAGGAAATCATGCTATTTATGTTGGTTTTTCAAAGTTGTTACCTTACACTTATATATATATCAGAGTTTCCAGATTTTTAAAAATTCTCCTTTATGTTACACTGTCTTTCTCATCCCTCATGGAGTCGACATATCTATTTTAAATCCTTTTGCTTTCCTCAATATACTGGCAAGTGGTGTATTTATTTTATCAGTATTTTCAAAGAAAAATTTGTGATGATTCATTACAAATGACTGTGTTGTTGTTTGCCATTTCATCAATATTTGATTTTTCTGTACCAATTTCCACATCTTGATTTCTTTTAGTAAATTATGTTGTTCTTTCAAAATTTTTTATTACTTAAATTACTTTATTTTCCTTTTTTCTTCTTTAATAACAAAGGCATTTAACAGCAAGAATTTTCCTGTAACTACAGATTTTACTGTTGCATATAGTTCTGTATTAAGTAGCTTCTTTTTATTTGATTCTAAATAGTATGCCCTTAAGTGATTAGCATTGTTACCAACCTATCAACCATAATCTTAACTATTAAGAGGTCAGGACTCAGAGTGATTTACAGTTTAAAACGCTTCTATACCAAAAGAAAAAGAAACAACTTTACAGTATGCTAATTAAAAACATATATGCTTTAAAAATCTGACCTGCTCTGGTTGGGAGGGACACAGCATAGAAAAATAATGTGCATCAAATTAATTACCATGTAATAATTTCAGACAAATCTGAATTCTCAAGAGTAAATACCAAACAAAATAAAATGGGGCTTTTTTTTGTTTGTTTTTGTTTGTTTTTTTGCGGTACGTGGGCCTCTCACTGCTGTGGCCTCTCCCGTTGCGGAACACAGGCTCCAGACGCGCAGGCTCAGCGGCCATGGCTCACGGGCCCAGCCGCTCCGCGGCATGTGGGATCCTTCCGGACCGGGGCACGAACCCATGTCCCCTGCATTGGCAGGTGGACTCTCAACCACTGCGCCACTAGGGAAGCCCGACAAAGTGTTTTTTAATTGATAAATGTTTACCCACCATTAAGAAGAGGTTGAAAATATTTGAATAACTGTATTTAAGTCCAGTTGTAGTAAACTTGTATTACAAAATTTTAGGAAGGAGACAAAATTACCATAGGACTGTGTAACTAAAACACACTTCTCAGTCCTTTTCACTGAATTAATAAAATAAAATAAAGCAAAAAAAAAAACTAGGTATATAAAGAGGATCTTGAAAGTTGCCTAATTTTAGATTTCCCATTAATGCCAGTGTGTGGGAGCTGAGTTAGAACCGGTTTTATTTAGAAAAAGTGAAAGAACACGCCATGTTTGTAGTTCTAGTGTATCGGGTCAAATCTGTTCTATCTATACTCTTCCTTCCCCATTACATAATCTCATATTGCCACGACATACCTAGGAAAAAGACAATTGTATTTACTATTAAGCAAAATAGAATAATAACAAATTGCTTTTACTCCTCCGATTAGAAAGTACAGTGTAGGTGCTTCCCTGGTGGCGCAGTGTTGAGAGTCCGCCTGCCGATGCAGGGGACGTGGGTTCGTGCCCCGGTCTGGGAGAATCCCACATGCCGCGGAGCGGCTGGGCCCGTGAGCCGTGGCCACTGAGCCTGTGCGTCCGGAGCCTGTGCTCCGCAATGGGAGAAGCCACGGCAGCGAGAGGCCTGCATACCGAAAAAATAAAAAAAAAAAAAAAAAAGAAAGTGCAATGTCAAAGAAAGTAAGTAGGAGATAATACATGAATAAAAACATAAGCAAGGGAGGATGGGAGGGAGGGAGACACAAGAAGGAAGAGATATGGGAACATATGTATATGTATAACTGATTCACTTTGTTATAAAGCAGAAACTAACACACCATTGTAAAGCAATTATACTCCAATAAAGATGTTAAATATATATATATATGCAAAAACATGAAAGTTATTAAAGAAAACAGGTTGAAAAGGGTTATATGACAAATACCTAAAGGTAAACAGATGTTTCGATATTAGAAAACTAACATAATAGTAATATTAGTGTCCATGGAAGCCATGTGTGATTGTCCTTAGAGATGGAGAGATGGCATATGTAGAGGTGAGGGATATAAGAAAATTAAATCTCTCTTAGCAGGAAGGAAGCTGATAAAACTGTAAACTGAATAAGTATGCAAAAGTATGATAGGTATGCTATTTAGGAATATAAAGTTAAATACCAGAAGAAACAGCTACACGTGTTGAATGTAGTTGCCACAGAGGAGCAGGAATCAGGAGTGGGAAGGAATAAATTAGGAGACACCTTTCTTCTTTTATAAGCCTAGTAATTCAATTTGACTTTTTAAAAATCTGTACAAGTATTGCAGTGTAAAAAATTAAAAGATTCAAAAGACATATGGAGCATAACTTCAATTATGTATTTATGTGTATACACGCACACTCATGCATTAAAAATGCTATCAGATAAATGATGACATGCTCACAGTTTTATCACAGAATAGTAGAATTATGGGAAATATATTTTATTCCTTTTACTTTTTGTATTTTGAAAATGTTCTCTACTGCTTAAAGACATGTTTATATCTAGAAAAAAAGGTTTTAAATTAAATCTGCCCAATACATGCACGCACCGTATTAAGTGCTAGGGATGCTAGGCTGTATAAGAGGCAAACAACCACCAGTGAAGATGGTACCTAGATTGATGTCTCCAGATGATTGAGAGGCAACTCAACTGCTCGCCGCCTCTCACCAGCCTTTCAATCCATTTACTGTCTTGCCTTATTTCTTTGTACTATGTTACTCTGAGGATGAGCGGAGGAGGTCACCAACTGTGTCAGTACTAGATTAAGGGAGCAAAGGCAGAAAGTTCTTGAGAATCGTTGTGTGTTACACACTTTCAAATTGTTCATATTTCTACCCATAAAGCTGTGCTGGCTACTCATATTCTAAGGCAAGAAGAACACCTCTACGACAATGCATTATTTATATAGGAAGATATTTTGTGGTAATATTAATTTTACATGAACTTCCCATGTTTTAATCATTTTATTCTTAAATATATGTTCATCCAAATGATTGCTTTTATGTGAGATGCTCATTGTATTTGCTTTTATTTCTTATTGGGTGTAAGATACTTTTAGGTAAATATCATGAAAATCAAATCCTTACATTAAAGGAGTGTAACAGAGAAACAGATGGCTAATGGGCTGTGACTCGTCACAAATGGGTTCCAAGTTGCAAAACAAAAAGCTATCAGCAAATAGGAAAATGTACCTGGACAAAGGCCAATTGCCTGGAGTTAGTACACAGGCTGATTTTAGACCATTTCAATTCTTTTTTTCCTGAATGACATGAACAATATGATAGAGTCACTTTGCTGAAAACAACTGAACAAGACTCGCAGATGCATAATACTTCAGACCATGAACTCCAACTTGGTCCAATCACAGATAAATTTATCATGGCTACAGAGAGGTTATTGTAGCTACAAGTCCTGTTCTCCCCTCTGTGATAACTAGTGAATGGAAGAGGGCCAGGTTTGCAGTGTAATCTACTCAAGCATGTGTTTTCAGATAATTTTTTTGAATTAGAGGATTCTTCTATAATTTAATTTCTTTTCCTTTTCATACTCTTGACAAATGCCTTTACAAAATCTCTTAACAAGTGATTCTATGCATTGTTTTGAAGTGTTTCTGCTATGATGGTGAATAGTTGTATAGCAATAAGAAACACAAGCAGTCCACCCAGTGGGCAGGGTAAAATGAGCTATAATCCTGGCTTGGTAACAGTAGCACCACTGTGTATCAAGTATGAACTAATCCCCTGAAGAATGTGCTCTGAAAGGTGTGGGTCAGATAGAGAATTTACAGATGGAGGCTGAGAGCCATTTCAGGACAGCTTCAGAAGCCCGAGACTAAGTTGAGAAAATGAGTCAAGAAACAGTCTGTAGTTGGAAATCACAGATGTGATCATGGACTCGACAGAAAAATGAGTGAGTCCAGGTAAACAGTCAGCTTTACCCACTCCCCAGATAGTTTGTGTCCAGTTGAAATGTACAGGTCTTCCTCTTTCCCCTAACAAAGCCCGTTAGTCACTGAAAATGGAACTTGTCTTCGTGGCTGGGTCTTTTCTCCCATCCTCCATCTTTCTCAAAGCAACTTGTGCCTGGAGGGGGCAAAATGGATGGGAAAACCTGCAAGGTTTGCTGTCACTAATTCTGAGTGAGGGGGAGGAAGCTAGGAGGAGTGCGGATTGGGCCCTTGCCGGGACAAGCACATAGAGACAATAGGCCCCTCAAGATGTACCTCCCAGGTAGCCAGAAACCCCTGGGTTCCAAGGACACCAATGATGGGGGGAGAGAGGGAAGGATTTGTGAAAGGTCTCCATGTCCTTGGAGGCCAGCTGGTTTGAACAAAGTCACCCCCGGAAATTTTCCCAAGTTTATGATTTTATTATTGTCGTGATTGTTTCATTATTTTCCTACAATAGTAACAGGTTAACAGTTGAAAATGTAGATTTATTTTAAAAGTATTAAAAAGGCTGTAATTGCCATTAATAAATCCCCAATCTGGATGTGATCTTGTCACTGACGTCCCTGTTCCTGAGAAAGAACAGGCTGTCATGATCCAAGGTCTGGCGCCCAGCTTGGCAAGAGGCCACAGCCCCTCCTCCCCAAACACAGGTGCCCCCACCAGGAGCCCAGGACCTGGCTAGAATGCACCACTTCCAGGTCTAATATTTCTACTTTGAGAAGAGTTGGAGTTGTGACCCCCTATTGAATAGCCTTTATTTAAAATGCATACTTAGAGGAGTGATCTTTGGAGGAGCCATAGTCCTGTGAAGCCCAGAGCTGAGGGATGCAGCTGGAACAATGTAACCATACTGGTTGGGCAAGTTTTTCCATCTGATCCTTTCTCCCTGTCTCTGGTACAGATGGGGCTTTTAAATGCCAGACAAAACAAGTAAAGGACAATTCTAAACCACAGGTCATTTACTTTGGCAAATCCTGCACGCTTGTCACACCTGTAAGTGGAGATGATTCCTGATAATCATAGTTATTATGTATTGAGTGTCTTACGTGAGGCAGGCAGTTTTACATGCCTTCACTCCTTAACCTTCACAACAGTCCTATGAAATAGGAGTTGTTATTAACACTGCTCCACAGATGGAGAGAGAGAGGGGTACAGAAGATGAACTCGCGCAAGGTCACATAGGTGGTATGTGTTAAACGTGGGACTCAGTTCCTGACAATTCACTTTAAGAGCCCAAGCTCATAACCATTATAGTGTATACCTCATTTTCAGCCAAAATGTTCTGAGCACTCTCACACTTAAGAAATTTAGAGTCTTGTTGTTGTTTTGCTCCTGTGATTAACAATTAGGGAATTATCTTTCAACACATTGACCTAATCTCTAAATTATTAAGACAATATGTTTTTTTACTTTACAGCAAAAAATTGTATCTCAGATTGATATTTTCTTCTCATCCAAAGAAATGACATGTTCTCTTTGTTACCAATTTCAATTTTTTGTTTCTGCATGGTTTGTTGTTCAATTAACTATTAGGATCTTACTGGTTTACTTCTCTTTTTGCATAAACTCTTTATAAATTATTATATAGTTATTAACTCTTCACAGCATTTGAGGGAAATATTTTTCCAAATGATTCTTTGCCTTCAACGTTTGGATGATTTCATGTACAGACAATTTTAGTATTTTATTTAGTCAAAACAATCTTTCCTGTAGTAATTTCTTCCTTTGTTCTATGAGTCTTTCTAAATTGGATAAAGAGATAATTATTAGACCAGACTATTCAAAGTGTGGTCTGCTGACCAATGTCAGTCTAAGAACTGGTGGTTATCTGTCAGTAGCAGAAATTGAGAACCATTTAGAAACTTCTATAGTAATATGACAGAGTGGTTTTATGTCTACTGAGTCTAATAATTTAAAAATAGGGTTTATATTTTTTGTGTTTTTAAATTCGGTTTTTCTAATAACTCATTTTAACACATTTTTAAAATAATTGTCCATGACATACTGGAGGAAGTGTGATGATGATTGATCTATATTTTCTCCCATTTTTAGCACTTGAAGAAGGAAGGCAGCATAAAAAAGAGGGTTTTTTTTCTTATTTTTGTTTTATTTATGTACATACATAATTTAAATACATAGGAAAATTTATTTTATATATGTTATAGCATATATTTAAACATTATTAAAAAAATTTCAGAGCAGCAAAATGGTGGACTGGGACACTCCAAGCTCTTACTCGCTGACAGAAACATCAAAAAAACCACCAGAAGTTGTCAGAACAAACTTTGTAGAAGCTCTAGAAAACAGTCAAAGGTTCACATCCAACAAGCAAGTGCCCAACCAAGAAAAAGCCATCTTCAAGATGGCAGGAAAGTTTTGTGACATTTTTACTCATCTTTGTACCACCCCCTTTCCAGTGCAGTGGTGACCTTTGTCTTATTCAGACGTCAGCCTAGTTCCCAGATCCACACCACTGAACCAGAGGCAGCAGATCAGACTTTACTTGCAAATTATTGTGTACACCTGTTCTAACTTTTCTGGAGAATACTTGAAGGAATGACATAAAATACTCATCTCTGCTTTGCATGACTTGAACTGTAAGCAGGAAAAGTAAAGGGCACTGTCTCTAAAAGTTACAAGGTAGTCATCACAATCTCACAAGCATCTGGGCAAGTGATAGTGGGTGGAGATATACAATAGGCCATCAAAGGCCCAGAAATGAAGCTGGGGCAAATGGTTTGGAAAATTTAGGACACTCAAAAGCAGCCATGTATACAGAGGAATTTTTAAAACCACATGCTCAGAGAAGACATATGCTCAGAAAATTACAGCAAAGACCTTAAGCTTTCCCTTTGGGATAATGTCTATCTAAGCTCAGAGCAAGCTTACCTAAGTGATTAAGAAGTGTCCCAGCATGGAGTCAACCTTCAAAGACTGGAGAGGTGACCATTCTTTCTAGCTTTTAATTTTTTGACATCTTTGTTTATTTGTCTCAGCACATGGCATTAAAGAAAACCTCTGTCAAACATGAGCATGAGCTAAAGGAATAGAGATCTCAATGGTCAGTCATGACAAGAAATAGCCATTGTAAAAATAGTTTGGATAAGTCTCAAGAGGACTAGTACAGCCTTCAATAATCAAAAACAACAACCAAATAAGCAAATCCTGGGGAATGGGGAGAATCTGATTTCCAGAGTTACCACATTATAATAGTGTGAAATAAAATTCATATTTTACGGCAAGACAAGAAGAATTTAAACATAAAAATTTTTCTCTGCCCTTTAGCCTCCTCTCTCCCCTCTACTATGCGTTGCATATCTGCATTATGCATCTACCAAAACTCCCCCATCACCAGAAATACTTGGTCAATAATAAAGAGCAACATTCTGGCACCAAGACAACACTTAAAGAGATAACATTCCTTCTTAATCTTGTAAGGGGTCATGATGACCCATGACCCACTACTCACTAGACTGTATAAACTATAAGTAATACATTATTTAATGTATAGCCCTCTGTCTCAAAAATTTATATAACTGTGCTTTGACTTCTAATGAGAACAGTTCTCAGAGCTTTCTGAGAGGCTCTTCCTGGGTTATATCTTCAATTTGGCTCGAATAAAATTTTCCCTTCCTTTCTTAGATCAACTGATTTAATTTTTTCATTCACAACAGCCAAATGTCCAATTTTTAACTAAAAAAATCACAAGACATACATTGAAAAAGGAAAAGATGACTCATTTAAAATTTCAAAATAAATTCAAAGTAACCATGCCGAAGGAAGACTAGATGTCATATACACTAGACAAAGACTTCACAACAACTATCTTAAATATGCTCAAAGAGCTAAGATAGAATGTGGACAGAGAAACAGAGGAAATCAGGAAAACAATATGTGAACCAACTGAGAATATAAACAAAGAGATACAAATTATTACAAAAACAAGCCAAAGAAAAATTGTGGAGCTGAAAAGTATAATAACTAAAATTAAAAATTTACTATAGGGATTCAACAGCAGATTTGAGAATGCAGAAGAAAAAAAAGTTTACTTGAAGATAGAACAACTGAAATTATCAAGTTTGAGAAACAGAAAGAAAACACAGACTAAAGAAAAGTGAACAGAGCCAAGGGGACTTGTGGGACACTGTAAGTAGATCAACATGCACATTATGGTAGTCCCAGAAGAAGAAGAAAAAGAGAAAAGGGCGGAAAGACTATTTGAAAACATATGGATGAAAAATTTTCCAAATTTGATCAAAAATATAAATCTACAAATCTAGGAAGTTCAGTGAACTCCAAGCAGATGAACCCAAAGAGACTCACACTGAGAAACAATATAATCAACATATCAAAAGACAAAGAGAGAATTCTAAAAACAACAAGAAAGAAGTCATCTGTAATGTATAAGGAGTCCTCAATAAAATTACCATCTGATTTCTCATCAGAAATCTTGAAGGTCAAAAGCAGGGGAATGGTGTATGTAAAGTGATGGGAAAAAAAGGTCATTCAAGAATTGTAAATCTGACAAAATTTTCCTTCAAAAATGATGGATAAATTAAGACATTCCCAGATAAACAAAAGTTGAGCACATTTATTACACATTTATTAAAAGACCAGTACAGGGGTTACTTCAGGTTAAAATAATAAAGGGGGTACTTCAGGTTAAAAATGAAAAAAGGCTGGCAGTAACTTGAAGGTATATAAAAATATAAATATCCTCAGTAAAGGTAAATACATAGGCAATATAAAAGTGAGTAATATTGTAATTTTGGTTCATAACTCTACTTTTTACTTTGTATAAACTTAAAAGACACATGCATAAAGATAATTGTAAATCTATGGATTTGGACACACAATGTATAAAGATTATTTTTGATATCAATAAAATAAAAGGAGAGGAATGGAGCTATATAAGAGAATTTTTATATGCAGTTGAAGTTAAGTTGGTATTAATTCAACTTAGATTCATATTTTAGAATGCTATATGTAATCCCCATATTAACCACGAAGAAAATATTCACACAAAAGAAAATGAGAAGGAAATCAAAACATGCCACTACAAAACTCAACTAAACAGAAAAGAAGGCAGGAATGGAGGAAATGATGAATAAAAAGAGTGAAGACATACATAAAACAACAATATAGCAGAAGTCCTTGTCAGGAATTACTTTAAATGTAAATGTGTTAAACTCTCCTATCTAAAGGCACAGATTGAGGAAAAAAAGATTAAAAAAAATTATTATCCAACTATATGCTGTCTATGACAGAATCTAGGTTTAAAGCTGAATGTGAAAAGGTGGAAAAAGATATTCCATGCAAATAGTATCCAAAACAGTACTGAGGAGGCTATACTAATATCAGACAAAAGAGACTTAAACCAAGAACTGTTAAAAGAGACAACTAGGTTATTATATATTGATATAAGGGGTCAATTCACCAAGAAGACATATCAATTACTAGTTTGTGTGTATATATATATATATATATATATATACACACAGCAAAAAATGTACGAAGCAAGCACTGACAGTACTGATGAGAGAAATAAACAGCTCTACAATACCAGTTGGAGACTTTAATATCCCACTTACAATATTGGATAGAAAAACCAGACAAATAATCAATAAGGAAATAGAGAACTTGAATAACACTACAAATCAATTGGACCCAACAAACAAATATAGAACACTTTCTCAACAATAGTGGAATATACATTTTTCTCAAATGCACATGTTAGGCCACAAAACAAGTCTTAATAAATATAAAAAGATTGAAATCATACAAAGTTATCTTTTCACATCACAGTGGAGATCAGTAAGAGGAGAAATATAGGACAATTCGCAAACATTTGGAAATTAAACAACACATTATTAAACAAACAGTGGGTCAAAGAAGAAATCACAAGGGAAATTAGAAAATACCTTGGAGAAATGAAAATGAAAGCACAAAATGCCAAAACTTATGAAATGCAGTGAAAGTAGTGCTAAGATAGAAATGTATAACTTAATCTTGTACATTACAGAGGAAGCAATGTCAAATCAATAACCAAACTTTACACTTTAAGAAACTAGAAAAAGTAGAGCAAACTAAACACAAAGCCAAGAGAAGGAAAATAAAGATTAGAGTGGTGATAAATACAATGGGTAATAGAAGAACAATAGAGAAAATTAATGAAACCAAAAGTTGCTTCTTCAAAAAGATCAAAAACATTTTTAAAACTTTAGGGGCTACTCTGGTGGCACAGTGGTTGGGAATCTGCCTGCCAATGCAGGGGACGCAGGTTCAAGCCCTGGTCTGGGAGTATCCCACATGCTGTGGAGCAACTAAGCCTGTGCACCACAACTACTGAACCTGTTCTCTAGAGCCCGTGAGCCACAACTACTGAGCCCACGTGCCACAACTACTGAAGCCCGTGTGCCTAGAGCCCGCGCTCCACAACAAGAGAAGCCACTGCAATAAGAAGCCCACGCACCGCAACAAAGAAGAGTAGCCCCGGCTCATTGCAACTAGAGAAAGCCCCTGCACAGCAACAAAAGCCCCAACACAGCCAGCATAAATAAATAAATAAATAATTTTTTAAATTTTAAAAATTAAAAAAAAAACCATTTATAAGACTTTAGCTAGATGGACTAAGAAAAAAAGGGAGAAGGCTCAAATTCATAAATGGAAGTGGGGACATTACTACCTGTATTTATTTACAGAAATAAAGAGTATAAGAGTTCTGTGAACAACTGTACACCAACAAATTGGATAATCTATATAAAATGGACACACAATCTACCACAATTATGAAAACAAAGAAAATCTGAATAGACATATAACTAGTAAGGAGATTGAATCAGAATCAAAAAAAGTCTTTATGAAGAAAAGTTTTGGATCAGATGGCTTCAATGATAAATTCTACCAAACACTTAATGAAGAGCTAAAACCAATCCTTCTCAAAATCTTCCAAAAAGTTGAAGAGGGAGGAGCACTTCCAAACTCATTCTATGAGCCAACATTATCTTGACACAAATACTACCATACCAATTTCAGCAACATATTAAAACAATTATAAACTGTGACCAAGAGGGTTTATTACTAGCATGTAAGGATGGTTCCGTATATAAAAATCATTCAATGATTTTTTTTTTACCACATTAATAGAATGAAGGGAAAAAACTCCTTTATTCTAGGAGTTTTGATTGCTGGCTCACATGGCAAGAGTAAGCTTAGTTTTGTAATAAAGAGTCACACAGTATTCCAAGGTGGCTATACTATTGTGCATTTCTTTAAATGTTTGGTAGAATTCGCCAGTGAACACATCTGAGCCTGATGCTTTCTGTTTGGGGTGGTTGTTAACTATTGATTCAATTTATTTAATAGATATAGTTCTATTCAGATTATTTCTTCTTGTGTGAGTTTTGGCAAAATGTGTCTTTCAAGGAATTGGTCCATTTCATCTAAGTTATCAAATTTGTGGGCATAGAGTTTTTCATAGTATTCCTTTATTATCCTTTTAACATCCATAGGATCTGTAATGATGTCCCTCTTCCAGTTCTTGTATTAGTAATTTGTGTTATCACACTTTTTTCTTAATTAGCATGGCTAGAGTCTTATCAATTTTATTGATCTTTTCATAAAAACATCGTTTGATTTCATTGATTTTCTCTATCGATTTCCTCTTGTCAATTTCATTGATTTCTGCTCTAATTCTTTTTTTTTCCAAGCCAACCCAAAATGGAATTTTATTTTAAATGCTTTGTCATAGAAACAATTTGCAGAAAATATGTCTTGTTAAGCCAGTATCTAGTTAATGCTACATGCAATTTCCACCACCATCTATATGTAATGCCATGCTTAGTAGAAATAATACATTTATGTGTTTCTGTTTTTCTAGGATTAGAAGGTACAAAAATGTAGTTCTCCATCTTTCACATTTTACTTCACCCAAATATTCTATCAAATAACCAAGATTCCAAATTGTTACAAACAAAGTGAACAATGTTTCCATGGCATTTATGGTAACTATCAATCTATCACCATATTAACATTTACAGGAAGTCTGAGAATCTAACTTCATGCTTTAACTGGCAAAAATTTATATTTCCATTTTGCAAAAAATTATCAGGTTTAAAAATACAATTTATTCATGATCCTTTTTGTACAATACAGCATGCATTCCTAATTATAAAGGAAACTTGAACATAATGTGATACTTTATTTTCCAAATCTAAATATTTTTTTTAAAAAGTCTTTGCATCAGTTTGAATATATGAACACTGAGGAACTTACGAAATAAAAATCTACTGATAATTGTTAGCACAATTATATACAACTATCTTAAATAACATTACATAAAATATTTTTATTTAGAAATACAACATTTGTTTTCCTTTCTCACCTTGTATTAAACAATTTTATCTAGGCTCTTGACTTGCAGTACTGGCATCAATCATATAGCCAATTTTTGCATCATCTAACACAGTTTTTGCATTTAAAAATATACATATAGCTCCGTTTCCTTATGATGCTTTCACAAAGAAATCAAATCCTAAACCACATATCTAAATGTTACTAAAATTTATACCAGTTCCCCAAGCCTCCCAGTACTTAGTTGGCATGTGTTTGGTACATACACATCAGTTTGTTGCTTTTAAAGGTGAAATTTTACAGACTTGTTTACCATCATATAGAGACAATTACAATTGTAAACTTCATGTTAAATGTTTTATCTAATTTGATAGTATTTCCATCAGCTGAGTCTTCTAATCAAAGATATGTTGGGAAATATTTAAAACAGGCTCTGGCAGTGATGGGAAGTTCAAATCCTGATTTGTACCATTTTCCAATTTCCATAGCGTAAATACTCCTACTCTGGTTAATTTTAAGCTACCAACGTGAAGTCAACTGTCTTGCAAACTTCCTGAAATTTTAACAGTGGGCCCTCCTGAGCCAGTGTGAGCCAAACCCACAACACCAATTAAAAAAACCACAAACATCTTTCTACCTACAAATCTGGTTCTTTTCCACTTAGCACTCCCAGGTGCTTGTCTTTAATCTGGGTTACTCCACAGTCTCCATCTTTACTGGCTGCTTCTCTTCAATACAAACTCACTTATATTTACTAAAATCTCTCACTCAGTCCCAGCTTAGGCTCATTTTAACAAAAATAATTTTCATAATATTGACATTGACAATATTCAACCTCATGTTAATTCCAAAGCTTAGTGAAAGTTTTGTTCTAATCATTTACATTGCTCTCCGGTCACTAATTACCATTCCATGGCCAAATATGAAGGTTCCTTTGCAGTTTTCCCAACTCATTTTATGAGACCAGTATTATCCTGACACCAAAGACAGTACAAAAAACCAAACCGACCCCTCCGCAAAAACCACTATGCAAAGTTGATTTAACATTTGAAAATCAAATTAAATCCATGATTCCAACATGCTAAAGAAAATTATTTGAGAAAATCCAACACAATAAAAACTCTCAGAAAGTTACAGAGGAATTACCTCAACTTGATAAAGAAAATCTACAAAAACCAAAAAAAACCTCTAAACACAACATCCTACTTAATAGCAAAAGACACAAAGCTTTCCCTCTAAAACTGGAAACAAGGCAAGGAAGCGCTCTCACTACTCTCATTCTCCTCACTACAGGAAATTCCAGCTACTACAATAGGCAAAAAAAGACATAAAAGGCACAAAGATAGCAAAGGAAAAAATAAAGCTCTCTTTGCAGGTGTCCATGATTATCTATGTAGACCAACCCAAGTAATCACCAAAAGAAAAAAACAAGAACAAGTAAGCGAGCTCTGTGAGGTCACACAAGATAAACCACAAAAATCAATCGCATTTCTATATATTAACATAAAACAATGAAGAAAATAACGTTCTTATATTTTAGAGATAAGTACTGATATATTTACAAACAAAATAACAATTTCTGATATTCATTTCAAAACAATGTGCTGAGGAGGACGGGGTAGGGATATACATAAAGCAAGATTGGTCCTAGGTTGCTAGTAGCTGAAGTTGGATAATATAGAAATCTTTATAAGCACTAACCTCTCTTGTTCCGCTCTTCTCTAAGCGTGGTCCTTGCCCCGGCAGCACCATCCTCTCTCCGGAACTTGTTAGAAGAGCAAATGCTCCGCCCCCAACCTATTTACTTGGAATCAAAGGCTCTGCACGTGAGGCCCATTACTCTGGGACTTAACAAGCCCTTCAGGTGATTCTGATCCAGGCTAATGATTCCAAACCGCGGCATGTCAACTGCTCTCACCTGAGGATGTTACCGAACCAAACTTGGGTCCGCTTGCCCACGCGCTGTAAAGCCTATCTACTGACACTGGGTTCTGGTGAAGGAAAGTGCAGCGTTCACTGAAGGGCATCAAGCAAAGAGGCCAGGACAGCTAGTGCTTAAAAGACCCAAATTCCCCGAAGGCTTTCAGGGAAAAGTTTTTAAAGACAGGGTGAGGGAGATGGGTTTGGGGGTATGTGATCCGCTCATGGACATTCTTCTGAGAGGCTGGTGGTGAGGTAATCAGGAGTCAAGATCGTCAAACTTTAGGTTCCAACCGGTCTGGGGTCTCCGTGCTTGTGGGCAGCAGACAGGTAACCTCTTCCACCTGGCGGGGGTTTCAGTCTCATGTGACAGAAAGACTGCTTGGTGCTGGATGTGTCATCAAATGAAGCTGGATGTCTGCCATCATAAAACTTGGCCGCTTCAGTAAGTTTGGTGGTCATCGGAGATATGTCTATATAGGGATGCTTCATAATTGTGTAAATCTCCTATAATGGAAGAACTTAAAGAATACTTTATTGTTGGGCTTCCCTGGTGGCGCAGTGGTTGAGAGTCTGCCTAACCGATGCAGAGGACACGGGTTCGTGCCCCGGTCCGGGAAGATCCCACATGCCGTGGAGCGGCTGGGGCCGTGAACCATGGCCGCTGGGCCTGCGTGTCCGGAGCCTGATGTAGATTGCTGTACTTTCTCTCTCTTCCTCTTCTTTGTCTTACCCTTTCAAAAGAGAGCGGTGTTGGGCTTCCCTGGTGGCGCAGTGGTTGGGAGTCTGCCTGCCGAGGCAGGGGACAAGGGTTCGTGCCCCGGTCCGGGAGGATCCCACATGCCGCAGAGCAGCTGGGCCCGTGGGCCATGGCCGCTGGGCCTGCGCGTCCGGAGCCTGTGCTCCGCAATGGGAGAGGCCACAACAACGAGAGGCCTGCGTACCGCAAAAAAAAAAAAAAAAAAAGAGTGGTGTGTGTGGTGAGTCTGGCCTCCAGCCGCTGGGCCCAACGCTGATGCCCCCCTTCGTACTCCTCTGCTCTAATTCTTAAGAAAAAAAGGTACAATCTTAGATATGATTTTAGATCTTTTTTCTTTTGTAATGTATGCACTCATCACAGAATCAGTATTAATAATTGCCAAAATGTAGAAACAATCAAAATATCCATCAACAGATGAGTGTATAAACAAAATGTGATAAATACTTACAGTGGAATATTATTCTGACTTGAAAAGGAATGAAATTCTGATATATGCTAAAACATGGGTGAACCTTGGAAACATTAAGCTCAGTGAAATAAACCAGACACAAAAGGACAAATATTGTGTGTTTTGTGTCAGTCTCAGCCTCTTGACCATGATGTTTATTGGGTAAGAATGCTCGAGGGACTCACCTGGGAGCAGCTACTTGTGAGGAGCCTGCATAGACCTTTCCCTGACCAAAGGACCAGCTGGACGGGCCCTTGTGGTTTTATTATGATTGCAGGACACAACCATCAGGGAGCTTTGAAAAACAAGATTTATTACTCACAAGTCCTGGAGGATACACAGCACACCCAAGGGCCACACAGCAAGGTCATGGGTAGAGAAGAAGAAGAGGGTATAGACCAGGGACTCTGCCTTTATTGGGGTCTGAGTGTGGGATGCCTAAGATTTCATGGGTTCACTCTATTGGTGAGTTTAAAACATAAGAGCAGGAATTTAGAGCATGGGAAAGGAAAAGCACGGTCCCCTTTCTAAAAGGAGATCTTCATGGGTGGGGAGCAGCCTGGTTTCTTACCTAGTTGTTTTATTAGTAATTGAGCCATACAGCTGGCTATATGTTTATTCAAGATGGATGTCTTTGAAGATGCCTCAGCAATCAAAAACTTAATGCCAGGCACTTAGATGACAATAAGGTACCTAGAAAAGGCAAAGTCATAGAAACAGAAAGCAGAATGGAGGCGGAGGCAGCAGAGGAATGAGGAGCTATTATTTAATTGGTAGAAAGTTTCTGTTTGGTATGATGAAGTTCTAGAAATGGATAGTCATGATCGTTACACAACATTGTGAATGTACTTCATGCCACTTAATGCACACCTACAAATGGCTAAAATGGTAAATTTTATGTAATATATATTTTACTGCAATAAAAAAGAATAAAAAAATTTTCAAAGCCAAGTAGTGATTTGATTAATCTTGTCCAGACTAATCTGCAATTATCCTTTGTCATATATTATTCTTGTATTGATTATCTCCCAATTTTAAGCTCTTTTGACCCCTGATTCTTATTGTCCATTGTGGCACCATTGTTACAATCTTTTCTCTTTTGATAGCTTTTTTCTCATGGAGATAATTATTCTTCAACATGACTTTCATGGCTACTATAGTATTCAATTATATAGATGTAGCATAATATACTTATTTCTTCAATGTAGATCATTTAGGTTATTTATAATTGTTAATATCATACATAATGTAGTGAATATTCATAGTCCATGATTTTTTGAGCATATATAATTATTTCCTTAGTATAATTTTATATGAATTTCAACATTCAAAGAGTTGAAAAATTACATCTATATCTATTTATTGTCTATCATAATAGGGGAAGAGAAAGAGAGACAGAAAAGTTGGCCGATTTGTACTAGAAGCAGTTCATGGAAGTACAAATTTCCCAGGACTATTAACAAAACTAGGTAAGGTCATATTAAAAAAAAAAATCTAACTTGGAAAGTCTTAATTTGCATTTGATAAGATGGAAATATTTTTTCTAGACACTGGTATTTTACAAATTTAATTACCTATCCATGTGTTTTATCCATTCTTCTATTAAAGAGTTGGTCTTTTAGAAACAGATTTGCAGAATTAGTTTAAAATATAAGTTGTGTATTGTGCAGAAAAGATTTGAGAGCAGGTTTGAGACTGCTATTCTTAGAAAGGCCTGCTCACATGGTAGGCTTGGCTGGCACCTGGCAACTTATATTTTGGGAGTGTTCTCACCATTCCCTAATTAATGAGAGTGTCTCACTGCACTTAAAGTGTTTGAACAAACAATGTGATTTATGCTAGACATCTGCTTTCCTTGGAGTCTGGAATTTGGGTACATACTAGGTAAAGGGTGTCTTCAGGATCAGAACCAATATAATCCTTGGACACTGAGTCTCCAATAAGCTTCCCAGATTGACAACATTTCACATATGTTGTCACAATTTGATAATTTGATACTGTTTGGAATTGAACATGTCCTCTGTGACTTCACTGGGAGAAGGGTCTTGAAAGCTTGCACCCGGTTTCCTCTGGCCTTCACTCACGCACCTTTCCCTTTGTCCACTGAGTTCCGTCTTTTCTCTGTAATAATCTCAGCCATAGTGTGACTATAAGTAGAGTGCTGTGAATCATCCCAGAGAGTCACCCAGCCTAGGAGCAGTCTAGAGGACCCCGACAGTGTTCATCTTTACTATTAGAATTCACGCACATATTACTTCTAAGATTTACTTTCCCTTTTTATTTTCTTTATATTGGAAGGAGGTTGGATGTGTGCAAATTAAAAAGCTGAGTCCCCAGATTCTTTCCTCCCCAAACACTCCCTGCTCAAGTTCGTACTCCTGGCTTCATATTCAACCATGATTTCATTCTGCTCTGCCTATGTGACAATCCCGGTAAAAAGTCACAGATAGGCTGGAAGAAAATTATTAATAGGGACGTTTTCTTAAATAGTTCCTGTCCTATTGCCTAAGTTTCTAAACATTATGTATTTTTCAGTCTCTTCTTCTAAAGGTGCTCAGGCATGAAGTATTTGTCGAGATCGGATACTGACTGTGAGTTCCATCTCGACTCCATATGCCTTTTATATGGTGTAAATTTCTCCTAGTCCCTTGAAATATTTTATTACTTTTACTTTTCAATATTACGAATTTTCATCTTTTCCTAGTTTTTCTAAGGTTTTTAAGTGAGGGATGGGAAAAGTAAAGCATAGGCTGCAAGCCAGACGTGGATTTTTAAATGGCAAATATTTTACTATATTTCCTAGCAGTTATTTTTTCCATGCAAAATCTTTAACAGAAATCTTTAACAAAATATTTTTTGTATTAAGGTATGGTTGATTTACAATGTGTTAATTTCTACTGTACAGCAAAGTGATTCAGTTTTATATATATATATTCTTTTTCATATTCTTTTCCATTATGGGTTTTTTTTTACATCTTTATTGGAGTATAATTGCTTTACAATGGTGTGTTAGTTTCTGCTTTATAACAAAGTGAATCAGCTACATGTATACATATATTCCCATATCTCCTCCCTCTTGAGCCTCCCTCCCACCCTCCTTATCCCACCCCCTAGGTCATCACAAAGCACCGAGCTGATCTCCTTGTGCTATGTGGCTGCTTCCCACTAGCTATCTATTTTCCATTTGGTAGTGTATGTATGTCAATGCTACATTCTCACTTCATCCCAGCTTCAGAGAATGTAAGCTCTGTATTGTAACTCTGTTAATATAGGACTATTCATACACCTTAGAGGGAAAAAGATATAAGGAAGGGTTTTTGGAAGACATTGTCACATTTTTTTAAAAAGTGACTCATGTAATATAAACTCTTAAAGGCAAGAAAAAAATTATTCAAGTTAATTAGAAGTAAAAATGGCTTTTATATTTTTTTACGTAATTCTGCTTGGCAGAGTGAAGTTAAATATCTTTATAAAATTAAGTCCCTTGGTACAAGCTGCCAACTATGCAAATAATTTTGTCATTTTTAGAATATTCTGAAAAAGAACACCATCTTTTATATTAAATGGGCAAGAGATGACTTCAGGACCGACAAGTGATGGTCATGACAGGAAAAATAGAATCCAGTGTTCCAGGACAGGAGCAAAATCAACAGAGGAATAAAAACTGTATAAAAGAAGCACTAGAGAGACATATTTGTTCATCAGCCACAACAAAAGCAAAAATGCCCCAGAAAAATAACCCAGGAGACAGACCATACTAACAATTAAATTTCTGCATTTGATTTTCAAACTTGGACAAGAAAGATCTACAAGTCTATTTATTTCATGACTTTTCTGTTCTTGACTTCTAAATTTTGACATCTCTTTTGCCTGAAACATGTTATATGTTAAACAATGATACATAGGCTGTTTATTTTCTGACTCCTTTGTCAGATATGTCTTCCTGTTCATGCTCAAGTGTCTTTGAAAATTTAGCTTGTTATAAATTCTTGCTTCACAGTTCTTTCCAGCATGATAGAATATGGAGTTCAACATATCCTCTCTCCTAAAAAGTTACTCTTCAAGTGGGACAAAACTGTCAGAAGCATCACTTTCAACACTGGAAATTGACCAAAGACATACACCAAACTAAGCACAATCTATTCATGAAAACTACTGAAATTTAGGTTAGAACGATATGAGTCTCTGGCATCCTTGCCTAGGGATGCTCCCATCTGTTTCCCAGCAGCTCTGTCAGTGGTTGTTCGACCAGGACAGGGCAGACTGAAACCAGCCCTTTGATGCCACTGCTGGGGGAGCCTCACTTGGCTGGGAGCACAGTTACAGCTAGCCTCTCCATGGCAAGCAGACAGGGAGATCCAGCAGCTTGCCTGAGGGAGAGGTTCTCTTTGGAGCCAGAGACAGCCCAGAATATTAGCTGGGGATTTAATGGGAAGTTTTATTGACTGATTGATTGATTGCCACGCCGCACAGCTTGAGGGATCTTAGTTCCCCGACAAGGGATTGAACCTGGGCTGCGGTAGTGAAACTGCCGAGTCCTAACAGACTGGAGGCTTGCCATGTGCACAGGAGAGAGGGCAGAGAACCCAAGCCATCCAAACACCCTTGGCCAGTGAAGCCTGGGCATTGACGTTTATGGGCAAGATACAAGAGAGTCCGGTGGAAAATAAGAGCTGGGGGCAATTTGAAAATAGTTGGGTTTGAGTCTCACCTCTCACAAATTAAGCTCTGTAAACACAGGGGCACACCCTGGAAAAGCAATCATAAAAATATAATCAAGGGAAATAAAGTAAGCAGAGATATGAGGATGCACATGTGGATGGGGAGAAACACAGTCTGTATAATTTAGTACAGGCCAGTTATCAAACAAACAAAAAACAATAACTGCCAGGGAGAACAATGTGTGTACATGGGTTGTATATGGGACAATATATTATCTAACACAACCACTATTCAACCAAACATTATGAGACATGCAAAGAAATGAAAGTATGCGAAATAAGCATCAATAGGAAATGTCTTTTTAAATTAATTTTTATTGGAGTATAGTTGCTTTACAATGTTGTGTTAGTTTCTACTGTACAGCAAAATGAATCAGCTATACATACACACATATCCCCTCTTTTTTGGATTTCATTCCATTTAGGTCACCACAGTGGACTAAATAGAGTTCACTGTGCTATACACTATGCTCTCATTAGTTGTCTATTTTATACATAGTATCAATAGTGTATACCTGTCAATCCCAATCTCCCAGTTCTTCCCACTCCCCCTTTCGCCCTTGGTATCCATACATTTTTTCTCTACGTCCTGTGTCTCTATTTCTGCGTTGCAAATAAGATCATCTACACAACTTTTCTAGATTCCACATATATGCATTAATATCCGATATTTGTTTTTCTCTTTCTGAATTACTTCACTCCGTATGACACTCTCTAGGTCCATCCATGTCTCTACAAATGACCAAATTTCATTCTTTTTAATGGCTGAGTAATATTCCATTGTATACATGATGGACATTTAGGTTGCTTCCATGTCCTGGCTCTTGTAGATAGTGCTGCAATGAACAATGGGGTGCATGTGTCTTTTTAAATTCTGGTTTTCTCAGGGTATATGCCCAGTAGTGGGATTGCTGGGTCATATGGTAGTTCTATTTTTACTTTTTTAAGGAACCTCCAGACTGTTCTCCATAGTGGCTGTATCAATTTACATTCCCACCAGCAGTGCGTGAGGGTTCCCTTTTCTCCACACCCTCTCCAGCATTTATTATTTGTAGATTTTTTGATGATGGCCATTCTGACTGGTGTGAGGTGATAGATACCTCATTATAGTTTTGATTTGCATTTCTCTAATAATTAGCGATATTGAGCATCTTTTTATGTGTTTGTTGCCCATCTGTATGTCTTCTTTGAAGAAATGTCTATTTAGGTCTTCCACACCTTCTTTGATTGGGTTTTTTGTTTTTTTGATATTGAGCTGCATGAGCTGCTTGTATATTTTGGAGATTAATCATTTGTCAGTTGCTTCATTCACAAATATTCTCTCCCAGTCTGAGTATTGTCTTTTCATCTTGTGTATGGTTTCCTTTGTTGTATAAAAGCTTTTAATTAGGTCCCATTTGTTTATTTTTGTTTTTATTTCCATTTCTCTAGGAGGTGGGTCAAAAAGGATCTTGCTGTGATTCATGTCATAGAGGGTTCTGCCTATGTTTTCCTCTAAGAGTTTGATAGTGTCTGGCCTTACATTTAGGTCTTTAATCCATTTTGAGTTTATTTTTGTATATGGTGTTAGGGAGTGTTCTACTTTCAATCTTTTACATTTAGCTATCCAGTTTTCCCAGCACCACTTATTGAAGAGGCTGTCTTTTCTCCATTATATATTTTTGCCTCCTTTGTCATAGATTAGGTGACAATTAGGTGCGTGGGTTTGTCTCTGGACATTCTACCTGTTCCATATTTCGGTTTTTGTGACAGTACCATACTGTCTTGATTACTGTAGCTTTGTAGGGTAGTCTGAAGTCAGGGAGCCTGATTTCTCCAGCTCTGTTTCTCTTTTTCGAGGTTGCTTTCACTATTTGGGGTCTTTTGTGTTTCCATAAACATTGTACAATTTTTTGTTCTAATTCTGTGAAGAATGCCACTGGTGATTTGATAGGGATTGCATTGAATCTGTAGATTGCTTTGGGTAATATAGTCATTTTCACAACATTGATTCTTCCAATCCAAGAACGTGATATATTTCTCCATCTGTTTGTGTCATCTTTGATTTATTTCATCAGTGTTTTATAGTTTCTGAATACAGGTCTTTTGCCTACTTTGGTAGGCTTATTCCTAAGTATTTTATTCTTTTTGTTGCAATAGTAAATGGGATTGTTTCCTTAATTTCCCTTTCTGATCTTTTGTTGTTAGTGTATAGAAATGTGAGAGATTTCTGTGCGTTAATTTTGCATCCTGCAACTTTACCAAATTCATTGATTAGCTCTAGCAGTTTTCTGGTGGCATCTTTAGGATTTTCTATGTATAGTATCGTGTCATCTGCAAACAGTGACCGTTTTACTTCTTCTTTTCCAATTTGGATTCCTTTCATTTCCTTTTCTTCTCTGATTGCCATGGCTAGGACTTCCAAATTATTTTGAATAAAATTGGCAAGATTGGGCTTCCTTGTCTTATTCCTGATCTTAGAGGAAATTCTTTCAGTTTTTCACCATTGAGAATAATGTTTGCTGTGGGTTTGTCACATATGGCCTTTATTATATTGAGTTAGGTTCCCTCTATGCCCAGTTTTTGGAAAGTTTTTTTATCATAAATGGGTGTTGAATTTTGTTAAAAGCTTTTTCTGCATCTATTGAGATGATCATATGTTTTTTATTCTTCAATTTGTTAATATGGTGTATCACATTGATTGATTTGCATATACTGAAGAATCCTTGCATCCCTGGGATAAATCCTGCTTGATCACTTTTAATGTGTTGTTGGATTCGGTTTGCTAGTATCTTGTTGAGGATTTTTGCATCTATGCTCATCAGTGATATTGGCTTTAATTTTCTTCTTTGGTGATATCTTTGGTTTTGGTATCAGGGTGATGGTGGCCTTGTAGAGTGAGTTTGGGAGTGTTCCACCCTCTGCAATTGTTTGGAAGAGTTTGAGAAGAGAGTTTGAGAAGAATAAGTATTAGCTCTTTTCTAAATTTTTGATAGAATTTGCCTGTGAAAACATCTGGTCCTGGACTTTTGTTTGTTTGGAAATTTTTAATCACAGTTTCAATTCAAGTACTTGTGATTCGTTTGTTCATATTTTCTATTACTACCTGGTTCAGTCTTGGAAGTTTGTACTTTTCTAAGAATTTGTCCATTTCTTCCAAGTTGTCCATTTTATTGGCATAGAGTTTCTTGTAGTAGTCTCTTATGATCCTTTGTATTTCTGTGGTGTCCATTGTATCTTCACCATTTTCATTTCTAATTGTATTGATTTGAGTCCTCTCCCTTTTTTTCTTGATGAGTCTGGCTAAAGGTTCATCAATTTTGTTTATCTTCTCAGAGAAGCAGCTTTTAGTTTTATTGATCTTGCTATTGTTTTCATTTCTATTTCATTTATTTCTGCTCTGATCTTTATGATTTCTTCCTTCTACTAACTTTGGGTTTTGTTTGTTACTCTTTCTCTAGTTGCTTTAGGTGTAAGATTAGGTTGTTTATTTGAGATTTTTCTTCTTTCCTGAGTTATATTGTACTTCTATAAACTTCCTTCTTAGAACTGCTTTTGCTGCATCCCATACGTTTTGGATCATCACGTTTTCATTGTCATTTGTCTCTAGGTATTTTTATTTCCTCTTTGATTTCTTCAGTGATCTCTTGTTTATTTAGTAACATATTGTTTAGCCTCCATGTGTTTTTGCTTTTTACAGTTTTTCCCTGTACTTTATTTCTAATCTCATAGCATTGTAGTCAAAAACAATGCTTGAAATGATTTCAGTTTTCTTAAATTTACCGAGGCTTGATTTGTGACCCAAGATATGATCTATCCTGGAGAATGTTCTGTGTGCATTTGAGAAGAAAGTGTATTCTGTTGTATTTGGATGGAATGCCCTATAACTACCAATTAAATCTATCAGGTCTATTGTGTCTTTTAAAGCTTGTGTTTCCTTATTAATTTTCTGTCTGGATGATCTGTCTATTGGTGTAAGTGAGGTGTTAAAGACTCCCACTACTATTGTGTTACTGTCAATTTCCTCTTTTATAGCTGTTAGCATTTGCCTTAGGTATCGATGTGCTCCTATGTTGGGTGCATATATATTTACAATTGTTATATCTTCTTCTTGGATTGATCCCTTGATCATTATGTAGTGTCCTTCCTTGTGTGTCATAACATTCTTTATTTTAAAGTCTATTTTTTCTGATATGAGTATTGCTACTTCAGCTTTCTTTTGATTTCCGTTTGCATGGAATATCTTTTTCCATCCCCTCACTTTCAGTCTGTATGTGTCCCTAGGTCTGAAGTGGGTCTCTTGTAGACAGCATATATATGGGTCTTATTTTTGTATACATTCAACAAGCCTGTGTCTTTTTGTTGGAGCATTTAATCCATTCAATTTAAGGTAATTTTGATATGTATGTTCCTATTACCATTTTCTTAATTGTTTTGGGTTTGTTACTGTAGGTCCTTTTCTTCTCTTGTGTTTCCTGCCTAGAGAAGTTCCTTTAGTATTTGTTGTAGAGCTGGTTTGGTGATGCTGAATTCTCTTAGCTTTTGCTTGTCTGTAAAGCTTTTGATTTCTCTGTTGAATCTGAATGAGATCCTTGCCGGGTAGAGTAATCTTGGTTGTAGGTTCTTCTCTTTCATCATTTTAAATATATCATGCCACTCCCTTCTGGCTTGCAGAGTTTCTGCTGAGAAATCAGCTGATAACCTTATGGGAGTTCCCTTGTATGTTATTTGTCATTTTTCCCTTGTTGCTTTTAATAATTTTTCTTTGTCTTTAATTTTTGTCAATTTGATTATTATATATCTCAGCGTGTTTCTCCTTGGGTTTGTCCTGCCTGGGACTCTCTGAACTTCCTGGACTTGGGTGGCTATTTCATTTCCCGTATTAGGGAAGTTTTTGACTATAATCTCTTCAAATATTTTCTCAGGTCCTTTCTCTCTCTCTTCTCCTCCTGGGACTGCTATAATGTGAATGTTGGTGAGTTTAATGTTGTCCCAGAGCTCTCTTAGGCTATCCTCATTTTTTTTCTTTCTTTTTTCTTTATTCTGTTCTGTGGCAGTGAATTCTACCATTCTGTCTTCCAGATCATTTATCCGTTCTTCTGCCACAGTTATTCTGCTATTGATTCCTTCTAGTGTAATTTTCATTTCAGTTATTTTTGTTTGTTTTTTCTTCAATTCTTTTAGGTCTTTGTTAAACGTTTCTTTTCTCTTCTTGATGCTTCCCTCCATTCTTTTTCTGAGGTCCTGGATAATCTTCACTATCATTATTCTGAATTCTTTTTTCTGGAAGGTTGCCTATCTCCACTTCATTTAGTTGTTTTTCTGGGGTTTTATTTTTTTCCTTCCTCTGGGACATAGTCTTCTGCCTTTTTATTTTGTCTATCTTTCTGTGGATGTGTTTTTCATTCCACAGGCTGCAGAATTGTAGTTCTTCTTGCTTCTGCTGTCTGCCCTCTGGTGGATGAGGCTATCTAAGTGGCTTGGGCAAGCTTCCTGATGGGGGGGACTGGTGGTGGGTAGATCTGGATGTTACTCTGGTGGGCAGAGCTCAGTAAAACTTTAATCTGCTTCTCTGCTGATGGGTGGGGCTGAGTTGTTGGTTGTTTGGCCTGAGGTGAACCAGCACTGGAGCCTACTGGCTCTTTGGTGGGGCTATGGTGGACTCTGGGAGGGCTCACGCCAATGAGTACTTCCTAGAACTTCTGCTGCCTGTGTCCATGTCCCCATGGTGAACCACAGCCACCCCTACCTCTGCAGGAAACCTTCCAACAGCAGCAAATAGGTCTGGTTCAGTCTTCTTTGGGGTCACTGCTCCTTCCCCCTGGGTCCTGGAATGCACAATACTTTGTGTGTGCCCTTCAAGAGTGGCGTCTCTTTCTCCCCCAGTCCTGTCGAAGTCTCCCAGTCAAATCCTTCTGGTCTTCAAAGTCTGATTCTCTGGGGATTCCTCCTCCGGTTGCTGGACGCCCAGGTTGGGAAGCCTGACTTGGGACTCAGTACCTTCACTCCAGTAGTATATAATTGTTCTCCAGTTTGTGAGTCACCCACCCAGAGGTTATGGGTTTTGATTTTATCGTGATTGTACCCCTCCTACCATCTCATTGTATCTTCTCCTTTGTCTTTGGATGTTGGGTATCTTTTTTGGTGAGTTCCAGTGTCTTCTTGTCAATGATTGTTCAGCAGTTAGTTGTGATTCCAGTGCTCTCATCCTTCTACTCTGCCATCTTGAACAAATCTCCATTATTTTTTCAAATAGGTTTTTTTGTACTTCTCTCTTCTCCTTCTGGTACACCTATTTTTCAAATATTAGTATACATGTTGTTGTCCCAGAGTTCCCTTAAACTATGCTCATATTTTTGTTTCTGTTTTCTCTTTGCTGCTCTGATTGGGTGATTTCCAATAGCCTATCTTACAGATTGCTGATCATTTCTTCTGCATTATCTAATCTGTTGTTTATTCCCTCTAGTGTATTTTTCATTTTCGTTATTGTATTCTTCAGATCTGATTGGCTTTTTTTTTAATGTATGGTATTTTCTATCTCTTTGTTGAAGTTCTCACTCTTCAGGTCATTCTCAGAGATAGTTTCTTTATGTGTACTCAGTGAGCCTGGGATCTTCCTACTCTACCATCTTGTCTTTCCCTCTGGAGGTTTATTTTTATTGCCTATGGATGTCCACTTCCTCTAGTATCATTTGTTGAAAAAAAAATCTAGGGCTTCCCTGGTGGCGCAGTGGTTGAGATTCCGCCTGCCGATGCAGGGACATGGGTTCATGCCCCGGTCCGGGAAGATCCCACATGCCGCGGAGTGGCTAGGCCCATGAGCCATGGCCACTGAGCCTGCACGTCCAGAGCCTGTGCTCTGCAACGGGAGAGGCCACAACAGTGAGAGGCCCGAGTACCGCAAAAAAAAAAAAAAATCTATCCTTTCTCCACTTAATTTCTTTTGCACCTTTATCAAAAGTCAGTTGGGAATATTTGTGTACAGTTATTTTGGGGTTCTCTATTCTGTTCAATTACCCTGTGTCTCTCTCTCCACCAGTATGACACAGTCTGAATGCTGTGACAATATTCTTGAAATTAAGTAGACTGATTCCTCCTATTTTATTCTTCTTTTTCAAAATTGGTTAGCAATTCTAATTATTTTGGGTTTTCATATAAATTTTAGAATAATCTTATCTATGTCTACCAAAAAATTTTTTGTGATTTTGATAGGAATTGGATTAAACTTGCATATCTATTTAGGGAAAATTGAAATCTTTATGATGTTGAGTCTTATAAACCATGAAGATGATATGTCTCTCCCTTATTTAAATCTTTTTTCCTTTGTTTCAAAGGAGTATATGTGTGTAGAGAGTGGATAAACGTCTCAGGTCCCCACACAGACTTCTCTGACACCAACTCAGAGGGAAATGGCAGGAGGGTGACATTACAGCCTGGGAGGGTGGACGTCTAGGTGCACCACTTGGCTTTTTTGATGTGGGTAGAGACGGGACCATAGTTCCCCACCCCTCACATGGTGTTTAGCTGGAGTTAGAGATATTACTGACAAAGTGTTTTCTCTTATTTGGCTGTCTTTTTCCTGGTCCTTTAACTAGGGAAGGCAAACTTTTGTTGGAGCTTTTTATGTCTGTACATGTATGCATTTCTGGGCTGCCTGCTCTTCAGCTTCAAGTCTCAAATACACAAGATGAAAAGAAAATCTAGGAAACTCAACATTGTGACATTTCTTGGGTCCCCATGTCACCTGTAGTCTGCCTTTCTCTCTCCACCTCTTAAAGTTTCTTATGTTTCTTTTATATAAGATGTCCAAGAGTTTTAGTTGTACTAAGCAGGAGAAATAGGGGAAAGTACATCTGCTCTATCTTCCCATGAGTGAAACATGAAATCTTAATGTAGTATCAACTTAATCATTGTTTTATGTAACAGTAATAATTTCCATGTCCCATTTAACAAGCCTCTCTCTTCCAAAGATTCTTAATAATAGTTTCCTGCATTAATTTTCTATTATTGCATAAGAAATTAACACAAATTAATTGACTTAAAGCAACACATATTATTTTTTCCATTTGCAGGGCAGGAATCTTGGCACAGCTTAGTTGTGTCCTCTGCTCAGTTTCACAAAGCTGAAATGTAAGGGTGAGACTCGCTGGGTTCTCACTTGCACCTTGGAGTTCCCTTCCAGGCTCATTTAGGTTGTCAACAGAACCCATTTCCCTTCAGCTGTAGGACTGAGGCTGCTGGGTCCAGAGGCTGCCCCTCTACATAGACAGTTCACACATGGCTGTCTGCCTCTTAAAGACCAGCAGAAAGAGGGTCTCTATGTTTTGAATCTCTCCCTTCAGGAAATATTTGGGCCTTCTTTCAAACAGCTCACCTGATTAGGTGAGGCCTACACAGGATAATCTTCTTTTTGATTAACACAAGTCAACTCATTAGGAAATTTAATTAAGCCTACAAAAATCTCTCACCTTTGCCATATCAGGTAACCTAATCACAGGAGTAAAATCATACACACAGGTCCCACCCATAGTCAAGGAGACAGGATTATGTCAGGGAGGAGGGAAGGAATCTTGTCAACCAATGCAGAATTCTTTCTGTCACATTTCCTCTATTCTCTTTAAAGTTCACAATCAGACTTGGATCAGAAAATGATATTTATATGTGATACAATGTGGGATATGACTTCATTCCCCTCGTAGGACAGCTGTGCCTGCTCCATCTACTGAACAGTTCATTCTATCCGCAGTTATCTGTAGTGCCACACCTGAGATATAGCAAATGTAATAAGGATGTATGTATCTATTTATATGGCCTATTTATTCCATGGGTCAGTTTGTCTCTACCTGTACCAAGCCTGCATTATCTTAATTTGTACATCTATATAAACTCGGATAATCTAGAAAAACAACTGTCTTTTTTAACTTGAGGGATACTCTGGCTATTTTCAGTTCTTTGATTTTTTTCATATTAATTTTAGGATCTGCCTGTCAAGTGACTTGAAAAACTCTTTGAGGTCTTTTATTGGAGGTATATTTTATCTGTAGATTATCCTGAGAAAAATTAAATCTTTACATTAATGCATCTTCTTATTATAAATATAGTAAACAACTCCATTTACTTAAACCTTCTTTAATCTTAAATTAACGAATATAATTTGCTCCTCGAGGCAGCTTCAAGATGGTGGAGGGGTGATGTGGAGTTTGCCTTCTTCCCCACAAATACATCAGAAATACATCCACATGTGGAACAACTCCCAGAGAACACCTACTGAACACTGGCAGAAGACCTCAGACTTCCCAAAAGGCAAGAAACTTCCCACATACCTGGGTAGGGCAAAAAAAAAAAAAAAAAAAAAAAGAATAGGGATGGGACCTGCACCTCTGGGAGAGAGCTGTGAAGCAGGAAAAGTTTCCACACCTAGGAAGCCCCTTTACTGGTGGAGATGGGGGGTAGGCTGGAGGGGAAGATTCAGAGCCACGGAGGAGAGCGCAGCAACAGGGGTGCAGAGGGCAAAACGGAGAGAGTTCTGCACAGAGGATGGGTGCCATCCAACACTCACCAGCCCAAGAGGCTTGTCTGCTCACCCGCCAGTTGGGATGAGTGGGGTCTGGAAGCTGATGCACCAGCTTCAGAGGTCAAATCCCAGGGAGAGGACTGGGGTTGGCTGTGTGAACACAGCCTGAAGGGAGCTAGTGCACCACAGCTAGCTGGGAGGGAGTCTGGGGGAAAGTCTGGACCTGCCTAAGAGGCAAGAGACAGTTGTTTCGGGGTGCATGAGGAGAGGGGATTCAGAGCACTGCCTAATCGAGCTCCAGAGACGGACACAAGCCGTGGCTATCAGCGTGGACCCCAGAGACGGACATGAAACGCTAAGGCTACTGCTGCTGCCACCAAGAAACCTGTGTGCAAGCACAGGTCACTGTCCACACCTCCCTTCCCAGGAGCCTGTGCAGCCCACCACTGCCAGGGTCCCTTGATCCAGGGACAACTTCCCCGGGAGAACACACAGCACGCCTCAGGCTGTTGCAACATCATTCCGGCCTCTGCCGCCGCAGGCTCGCGCCGCATTCCATACTCTTCCCTACCCCTGGCCGGAGTGAGCCAGAGACCCCTAATCAGCTGCTACTTTAACCCCATACTGTCTGGAGTGGGGAGAGATGCCCTCAGGTGACCTACACACAGAGGCGGGGCCAAATCCAAAGTTGAACCCCAGGAGCTGTGCAAAAAAAGAAGAGAAAGGGAAATCTCTCCCAGCAGCCTCAGGAGCAGCGGATTAAATCTCCACAATCAACTTGATGTATCTGGCATCTGTGGAATACCTGAATAGACAATGAATTATCCCAAAATTGAGGCGGTGGACTTTGGGATCAAAAATATACATACTTTTTTTTGCTTTTAGTGAGTGTGTATGTGTATGCCTCTTTGTGTGATTTTGTCTGTATGGATTTGCTTTTATGATTTGTCCTAGGGTTCTGTTTGTCTGTTTTTAATTTTTTATTTCTTTTATTTTTTAGTATAGTTTTTAGTGCTTGTTATTATTGATGGATTTGTTTCTGGATTTGGTTGCTCTCTTCCTTCTTTTTTTTATTTTTTCTTTTTTTATTACTTTTTAATTTTTAATAATTATATTTATTTTTTATTTTAATAACTTTATTTAATTTTTTTGTTTCTTTCTTTTTTTCTCCCTTTTCTTCTGGGCTGTGTGGCTGACAGGGTCTTGGTGTTCCGGCCGGGTATCAGGCCTGTGCCTCTGAGGTGGGAGAGCCAAGTTCAGGACATTGGCCCACCAGAGACCTCCCAGTTCCACATACTATCAAAAGGCAAAAGCTCTTCCAGAGATCTCCATCTCAATCCTAAGACCCAGCTCCACTCAATGACCAGCAAGCTACAGTGCTGGACACCCTACGCCAAACAACAAGCAAGACAGGAATGCAACACCACCCATTAGCAGAGAGGCTGCCTAAAATCATAAAAAGGTCACAGACACCCCTAAACAAACCACCAGATGCAGTCCTGCCCACCAGAAAGACAAGATCCAGCCTCATCCTCCAGAACACAGGCACTAGTCCCCTCCACAAGGAAGCCTACACAACTCACTGAATCAACCTTACCCACTGGGGGCAGACACCAAAAACAATGGGAACTATGAACGTGCAGCTTGTGAAAAGGAGACCCCAAACACAGTAAGTTAAAGAAAATGAGAAGACAGAGAAACACAAAGCAGATGAAGGAGCAAGGAAAAAACCCAGCAGACTAAACAAATGAAGGGAAATAGGCAGTCTACCTGAAAAAGAAATCAGAGTAATGAGAGTAAAGATTATCAAAAATTATGGAAATAGAATGGAGAAAATACGAGAAATGTTTAACAAGGACCTAGAAGAACTAAAGAGCAAACAAGCAATGATGAACAACACAATAAATGAAATTAAAAATTCTCTGGAAGGAATCAATAGCAAAATAACTGAGGCAGAAGAATGGATAAGTGACCTGGAAGATAAAATAGTGGAAATAACCACCACACATCAGAAAAAAATAAAAAAGAATGAAAAGAATTGAGGACAGCCTCAGAGACTTCTGGGACAACATTAAATGCACCAACATTCGAATTATAGGGGTCCCAGAAGAAGAAGAGAAAAAGAAAGGGACTGAGAAAATATTTGAAGAGGTTATAGATGAAAACTTCCCTAATATGGGAAAGGAGATAGTTAATGAAGTCCAGGAAGTTCAGAGAGTCCCATACAGGATAAATCCAGGAAGAAACATGCCAAAACACATATTAATCAAACTATCAAAAACTAAATACAAAGAAAAAATATTAAAAGAAGCAAGGAAAAAACAACAAATAACATACAAGGGAATCCCATAAGGTTAACAGCTGCTCTTTCAGCAGAAACTCTGCAAGCCAGAAGGGAGTGGCAGGATATATTTACAGTGATGAAAGGGAAAAACCTACAACCAAGATTACTCTACCCAGCAAGGATCTCATTCAGATTGGACAGAGAAATTAAAACATTTACAGACAAGCAAAAGCTAAGAGAATTCAGCATCACCAAACCAGCTTTACAACAAATGCTAAAGGAACTTCTCTAGGCAGGAAACACAAGAGAAGGAAAAGACCTACAATAACAAACCCGAAACAATTAAGAAAATGGTAATATGAACATACATATCGATAACTACCTTAAATGTAAATTGATTTAATGGTCCAACCAAAAGACATAGACTGGCTGAATGGATACAAAAATAAGATCCATATATATGCTATCTACAAGAGAACAACTTCAGACCTAGGGACACATACAGACTGAAAGCAAGGGGATGGAAAAAGATATTCTATGCAAATGGAAATCAAAAGAAAGCTGGAGTAGCAATTCTCATATCAGACAAAATAGACTTTAAAATAAAGACTATTACAAGAGACAAAGAAGGACACTACATAATGATCAAGGGATCAATCCAAGAAGAAGATATAACAATTGTAAATATTTATGCACCTAATATAGGAGCACCTCAATACATAAGGCAAAATCTAAGAGCAATAAAAGGGGAAATCGACAGTAACACAATAATAGTGGGGGACTTTAACACCCCACTTTCACCAAGGGACAGATCATCCAAAATCAAAATAAATAAGGAAACACAAGCTTTAAATGATACATTAAACAAGATGGACTTAATTGATATTTATAGAACATTCCATCCAAAAACAACAGAATACACTTTCTTCTCAAGTGCTCATGGAACATTCTCCAGGATAGATCATATCTTGGGTCACAAATCAAGCCTTGGTAAAGTTAAGAAAATTGAAATCATATCAAGTATCTTTTCTGACCACAACGCTATGAGTCTAGATATCAATTACAAGAAAAAATCTGTAAGAAATACAAATACATGGAGGCTAAACAATACACTACTTAATAACCAAGCGATCACTGAAGAAATCAAAGAGGAAATCAAAAAATTACCTAGAAACAAATGACAATGAAAACGTGATAATCCAAAATTTATGGGATGCAGCAAAAAAAGTTTTAAGAGGGAAGTTTATAGCAATACAATCCTACCTCAAGAAGCAAGAAACACCTCAAATAAACAACCTAACCTTACACCTAAAGCAATTAGAGAATGAAGAACAAAAAAAAAAAACCCAAAGTTAGCAGAAGGAAAGAAATCATAAAGGTCAGATCAGAAATAAATGAAAAAGAAATGAAGGAAACAGTAACAAAGATCAATAAAACTACAAGCTGGTTCTTTGAGAAGATAAACAAAATTGATAAACCTTTAGCCAAACTCATCAAGAAAAAAAGGGAGAAGACTCAAATCAATGGAATTAGAAATGAGAAAGTAGAAGTAACAACTGACACTGCAGAAATACAAAGGATCATGAGCAATGAGCAAAAACAAAGGATACAAGCAACTATATGCCAATAAAATGGACAATCTGGAAGAAATGGACAAATTCTTAGAAAAGTACAACCTTCCTAGACTGAACCAAGAAAAAACAGAAAATACGAACAGACCAATCACAAGCACTGAAATTGAGACTGTGATAAAAATATTCCAACAACCAAAAGCCCAGGACAAGAAGGCTTCACAGGCGAATTCTATCAAACATTTAAAGAACTAACACCCATCCTTCTCAAACTCTTCCGAAATATAGCAGAGGGAGGAACACTCCCAAATTCATTCTACGAGGCCACCATCACCCTCACACCAAAACCAGACAAAGATGTCACAAAGAAAGAAAACTACAGACCAATATCACTGATGAATATAGATGCAAAAATCCTCTACAAAACACTAGCAAACAGAATCCAACAGCACATTAAAAGGATCATACACCATGAACAATTGGGGTTTATCCCAGGAATGCAAGGATTCTTCAATATACACAAATCAATCAATGTGATATACCATATTAACAAATTGAAGGATAACAACCATATGATCATCTCAATAGATGCAGAAAAATCTTTCAACAAAATTCAACACCCATTTATGATAAAAACTCACCAGAAAGTAGGCATAGAGGGAACCTACCCCAACATAATAAAGGCCATATATGACAATCCCACAGCCAACTTCATTCTCAATGGTGAAAAACTGAAACCTTTTCCACTAAGATCAGGAACAAGACAAGGTTGCCCACTTTCACCACTATTATTCAACATAGTTTTGGAATCCTTAGCAATCAGAGAAGAAAAAGAAATAAAAGAATCCAAATCAGAAAAGAAGAAGTAAAGCTGTCACTGTTTGCAGATGACATGATACTCTACATAGAGAATCCTAAAGGTGCTACCAGAAAACTACTAGAGCTAATCAATGAATTTGGTAAAGTAGCAGGATACAAAATTAATGCACAGAAATTTCTTGCATTCCTATACACTAATGATGAAAAATCTGAAAGAGAAATTAAGCAAACACTCCCATTTATCATTGCAACAGAAAGAATAAAATACCTGGAATAAACCTGCCTAAGGAGACAAAACACCTGTATGCAGAAAACTATAAGACACTGATGAAAGAAATTAAATATGGTACAAACAGATGGAGAGATATACCATGTTCTTGGATTAGAAGAATCAACATTGTGAAAATGACTCTACTACCCAAAGCAATCTACAGATTCAATGCACTGCCTATCAAACTACCACTGGCATTTTTCACAGAACTAGAAAAAAAATTTTCACAATTTGTATGGAAACACAAAAGACCCCGAATAGCCAAAGCAATCTTGAGAAAGACAAACAGAGTGGAGGAATCAGGCTCCCTGACTTCAGACTATACTACAAAGCTACAGTAATCAAGACAGTATGATACTGGCACAAAAACAGAAAAATAGATCAATGGTACAGGATAGAAAGCCCAGAGATAAACCCATGCACATATGGTCACCTTATTTTTGATAAAGGAGGCTAGAATATACAATGGAGAAAAGACAGCCTCTTCAGTAAGTGGGGCTGGGAAAACTGGACAGCTACATGTAAAAGAAAGAAATTAGAACACTCCCTAACACCATACACAGAAATAAACTCAAAATGGATTAAAAACCTAAATGTAAGGCCAGACACTATCAAATTCTTAGAGGAAAACATAGGCAGAACACTATGACATGAATCACAGTGAGATCCTTTTTTACCCACCTCCTAGAGAAATGGAAATAAAAACAAAAATAAACAAATGGGACCTAATGAAACATCAAAGCTTTTGCACAGCAAAGGAAAACATAAACAAGATGAAAAGACAACACTTAGAATGGAGAAAGTATTTGCAAACAAAGCAACTGACAAAGGATTAATCTCCAATTTTACAAGCAGTTCATGCAGCTCAATATTAAAAAAACAAACAACCCAATCCAAAAATGGGCAGAAGACCTAAATAGAAATTTCTCCAAAGAAGATATACAGATAGCCAACAAACACATGAAAGAATGCTCAACATCACTAATCATTAGAGAAATGCAAATCAAAAGTACAATGAGGTATCACCTCACACCAGTCAGAATGGCCATCATCAAAAATCTACAAACAATAAATGCTGGAGAGGATGTGGAGAAAAGGGAACCCTCTTGCATTGTTGGTGGGAATGTAAATTGATACAGCCACTATGGAGAACAGTATGGAGCTTCCTTAAATAACTAAAACTAGAATTACCATATGACCCAGCAATCCCACTCCTGGCATACACCCTGAGAAAACCATAAATCAAAAAGAGTCATGTACCACAAAGTTCATTGCAGCTCTATTTACAATAGCCAGGATATGGAAGCAACCTAAGTGTCCATCAACAGATGAATGGATAAAGAAGATGTAGCACATATATACAATGGAATATTTCTCCACCATAAAAAGAAATGAAATTATTTGTAGTGATGTTGATGGACCTAGTGTCTGTCATACAGAGTGAAGTAAGTCAGAAAGAGAAAAACAAATACCGTATGCTAACGCATATATATGGAATCTAAAAAAAAAAAAAGGTATGAAGAACCTAGGGGCAGGACAGGAATAAAGACGCAGATGTAGAGAATGGACTTCAGGACACAGGGAGGGGGAAGGGTAAGCTGGGACAAAGTGAGAGAGTGGCATGAACTTATATAACTACCAAATGTAAAATAGATAGCTAGTGGGAAGCAGCCGTATAGCACAGCGATATCAGCTCGGTGCTTTGTGACCACCTAGAGGGATGGGTTAGGGAGGGTTGGAGGGAGGTGCAATAGGGAGGAGATATGGGAATATATGTATAGCTGATTCAGTTTGTTATAAAGCAGAAACCAACATACCATTGTAAAGCAATTATTCTCCAATAAGAATGTTTTAAAAAAAATTTGCTCCTTACAAATTTGGAACATGTTTTGTTAATTTTTTTCTAAGCATCTTTCTGTTCTTATTGTTTTGCTACTATCTATGCCAACTTTAAAAAATAAATTTCTAACACTATGTGTCTGCCATACAGAAATATAATTGATTTCTGAAAGTTAATCTTGTATTAAACCAAATAATAAAACTCTTATTAATATTAATAATTTGTCTATAGATTTTTTTTTTTGGTCATGTCATGCAGCATGTGAGATCTTAGTTCACAGACCAGGGATCGAACCCATGCCCTCAGCATTGAGACCTCGGAATCTTAACCACTGGACCTCCAGGGAAGTCCCTATAGATTATTTTTTAAACAGTCTAATGGTGACAATTATATGTCTTCCTTTTCAAGATTCATACCACTTATTTATTTTTTATCTTAATGCACTGACTGGTATCTCCAATAAAATTTGGAATAGTACTGGTGATAGTGGATATGATTCTTGTTAAAGGGAATGCCTCTAAAATTTCACAGAATGTTTTGGTATGTTTTTAGATATTCTTTGCAAATTAAGAAAATTTCCTTCCCTTTGTAGCTTGCAAAGAATTTTTATCATGATACAGTTTTAATTTGACCAAATACTTTTTCACATATATTTATAAAATGAAAAATTTGATGAATTATATGATGAACCTTCTGATGTTAAATAATCTTTGCATTCGTAGAACATATACAACTTGGTCATATTTCATTTTGTATTCTTTGTATATTTTGTCTGTTATGTTTTTAATGCTTTGTTGCACAATTTTACATTTATGCTTATAATTAAAATTGGTTTCTAATATATCTTTTATGGACTTTCTGGATTTGATATAAAGGCTAAGCTTAAGTCTTAGAATGAATTATGGTGTATTCTCTATGTTTTCCATTCTGTGGAAATGTGTAAGGCATTGAAATTATCTGTTCCTGAAACATTTGGTAGAACTCTTCTGTAAACCATCTTGAGTTTTTGTATTCTTTTTAACAAGATTTTTCAAACACTGTTCCAATATTTTTAATAGTTATTGACCATTCAAATCTTATATATTCTTGAGTCATCCTCGTAAATTATGTTTCTATGAATTTGTCTACTTTATTTAAACCTTTAAATTTAACTTTCTTAATGATATACTCACATAATTCAAAACAATGTACACATTTATAAAAAGTTATGCATTCTAAAACCTCAGTCTCAACTCTTTCTCAACCCTCATTCTTTATTCATTGCCCCCAAATAGTTACTTTTATTAATTTTTAAATTTTGTCCCGTGTTTCTTTTTGCAAATACAACATATACAAACGTATTTTCTTATTTTATTTATTTCTTGCAAAAAAATTGTTTACAAACTCTGTATACTGTTCAGCACTGGTAGCAGCTCAGTACACAGACCCTCAACTCAGGAAATGGATCAAAGGTAGAAAGGGGTGTGGTCTGTCTTGGTCAGCAGCCTTATGGAATCTAAGTGGTGGTTTGGAGTAGCGGACCTCCCACACATTCCCACATCTCATCTCAAGATGAAGCAAGCCATCGCAGGTCTCGTTTTCTTTCTTGTTTTGAGGATTTTATAATCCTTGAAATTTTGCAAGAAGACATATAATGAAGAAAATGTTAGAGGAGAGAGAAGTCAGTGGGCAGGGACAGCACCCTCAAGGAGCAATTGATGCCCTGTGGAGGGAGGGGTGCCCAGCTCCCTGGTGGGCACTAACCTTGTGTACATGACAGTAAGGTGTAGGGAGTCAGAGAGGGATACAAATGAAAAACACACGATCAAACCCATTAAAAAACAAACTCACATTTCTGTGACAGGCAGATTAATGCTCCTCTATTCCCCATCCCCTGAAATATCTACATCTTTATATGTAGAATCTGTAAATACGTTAGCTTACATAGCAAAGGGGAATCACAGCTGTAGATGGAATTAAGGTTGCTAATCAGCTGACTTTAAATTGGGGAGATTTTCCTGGATTATAGAGGTGAGCCCACTTAATCACAAGAATCCTTGATAGTGGAAGAGGGAAGCAGAAGAGATTCAGAGGGAGATGCAGCCACAGAAGATCCAAGGGACTTCCCTTGGCAGTCCAGGGGTTAGGACTCGGCACTTTCACTGACATGGCCCCAGGTTCAATACCTAGTCTGGGAACTAAGATCGTGCAAGATGTGTGGCACAGCCAAAAAAAAAAAAAGATCCGAGTGAGGCAATGTGAGGAGTCAACAGGCCACTCCTGGCTTTGAAGGTGGAGAAAGGGACCACCAGCCAAGGGTGTGAGTATCCTGGAGAAACTCAAAAAGGTAAGGAAAGCAAGTCTTCCTTAGAACCCCAGAAAGAACACAGCCCAGCTGACATCTTGATTTTAACCCAGTGGGAACTGTTTGGACTTCTAACCTACAGAACAGTAACAAAATACATTTGTGTTGTTTGAAAGGGCCTACTCTGTGGTAATGTTTTTATGACAGCATTGGAAAGTAATGCAAAATCCTCTTTACGTATAGATATATCCTAAAGTAAGCTTCTTTATTTTGTGTTTGAATTCTAATTTGTATTTCTGATTGATAAAAAGAAATATTAATCCAAAACTATATCCACATATGATTAAGACGTGTGCAGCATGAAAAGTTAGATTTTGCGTCTAATGCTATGTTTTAGGATTATCAGTGTGAATCAAAGTTGAGCTCACACATACTTAATACTAGTGAGGGGGCGTATTCAGAGTCTATTTGCAAAAGGAGGCCTCCTAGGACAGAATTAATTCTAGAAAGAAAGTTGGTTAGAAAAGCCTACAAATAAAAACATAGCAGGTGGTGAAGAAAGGCAATTCTGAGTATTGTATGGACTCCATCACAATAATCAACCAGCCTAGCCTATCAAGGGCTCTTATTTGACTCCCATTGAGATGGGGCCATGTAATTTAAAATGTAAATTGCTATTTTCGCTCTGTACTATGCAAGAACTTAGTGTCCAAGCCAGTATCACGTGCTACCCCTCAAGAGAGAATTCTTCCCAGTCAGCACGGAGCACTTCATGGCTTCATTTGCAAGTTCATTCAACTTCAGTTCCAGAAATACAATGACAATCTTGACACCTTGGCAAATTTTGGCACATTGTGGTATTCAGCCCCTGGGTAGAGGCAATAGAGGTTGCAGGTAGCAGGACAGAGGCACGTGATGGCGGATGTGTCCTGCGCAGAGATGCCTGGCAGTGGTGAAGATGCACAGATAGCACCAGGATTTGCAAATGGGCAGCGATAGGACGTGGCCTCAGAAGATTTCCTTACACTAGGATACGATGCCCTCAACTGGTAGTAGTGGGGCAACAGGTCAGGAAGGGGAGTTACAAAGTACTTTGCTTGACTGAGCAGTTGAGAAACACCCTGGAACTAATAAGAAATAGCTGGGTGACATTCTGGTGTTTCTGGGCAATGCAGAGGAGGTGGGAAGCAAAGCTGAGGGGAGACATAGGCATTGTGTCAGGTGGACACAATACTCAAATAATATAGTTCAATCCTATCAGAAGTTTGCTCAATGAAGAAACATTGGTCACACATAGCAACTCTGGATTTTCAGTGAACTTTAGTAACATTATCAGGTTGCCCAGATCTGTGACAAGCTGTTAGCTTAAGGACTTTAGTCTCAATCCACCATTCTCCTTTGTCAAACGTGAAAGAATTAATTTAAATGTCTAAAGACTTTCCTAAGAGCAGGAGGGGGCAGAAGAGCTGGTCAGCAATGTATACATGAGGATGCCAATCAATTGAAGCAAAGATGATTTTCTCTCCTGCAGCTTTACCGATTGCTTTCCACAAATCTTAACGCCGTATATAGTTTATCATTATTTACTATTTCTCCTGTTCCCTGTGGGCAGAAAAAATTGCTGGATTAAATTCCACCATACAACTTTCACTGCATTATTAGTCTGTGGGTATTGTACCCTCTGGCATTCAGAACTTCAAGAACGTTTTAATCTTACATATTAACAATTTTATTCTTGGCTTCGCACAGACATGTCACATCAATTTTTCTTGATTAGTACTGTAGGTTAAAAGAATAAATTCAAAGACACAGAATCGGGGGATGTGGTAGGTCTTTCCTCCACGTTGCCAAATATTACACTTTTGAAGAAAACTTCATAAAAGGAAAAAGGCACTTGGTCAAATAAAGCTCCAAAGATCCAGAAAAACCAGAATGCTGAGTTAGATGTTCTTTAAAAAATTATATCTGTCTTGTCCAACTTTGCACATTTAAATTATGCAGTTATAAGTTTCTCATTATAAATAAATGTATTTTCTTTTATTTCAAATTTGAGCTATGCAAGTAAAAATGGAAAAGAAAAAACACAATTATCCTCCAAGGCCAACCACTTTTAATATCTTAGTATGTTTCTTTGAAATATTTTTCTCCACTTTAAATGCTAGATTCTCTATTTATATATGCATGTAAGCTATTGATTATTATTTTTTAGTTAATGTTATAAAGCAGAATTTCTCCGTGTTATAAATTCTTTGTAAATATATTAGTAAAATAATATTCTTATCAACTCAAATTTATTTAGTTCTCATTTGTCAAACATCTGATATTTGACCCCTTCCTAATATATGTCTGCTAATAATTTTGCTAAAATAAACATTTTTGTGCATCAAGCTTTTTATTATTTTATTTACTTTCTTAGGCCACTTTCTCGGATGTGGCATTATGGAATAAAAGGATAGAAGTATTTCTAAATCTCTTGCCAAATTGTTTTCTAGTAAATTGAATTAAATTGCACTTTTACCTAGCATGCATATGAATGCTTTTTTTTTTAAATCAAATCATCTCTTATCACAGCTCCATCATTTAAGGGAAAAAAATACTTTTTAGTTTGATGGATTAAAAATAATTATCATGGGGCTTCCCTGGTGGTGCAGTGGTTGACAGTCCGCCTGCCGATGCAGGGGACACGGGTTCGTGCCCCGGTCCAGGAAGATCCCACATGCCGCGGAGCAGCTGGGCCCGTGAGCCATGGCCGCTGAGCCTGCGCGTCCGGAGCCTGTGCTCCGCAACGGGAGAGGCCACAACAGTGAGAGGCCCACGTACGGCCAAAAAAAATTAAATTAAAAAAAATAATAATTATCATGGTTGTTTTACAACTTGATTGATAACCTGTTTCAAAAATTGCCAATGAGGACTAACATTTCCATAAAGTAATTCACTAGTTAGCTTACAATGAGACGAGGATGAAAGGCTCACAACTGATTAGGAAGACAGTTGTCTCAGGGCAGTGGGAGTGAGAGCTGAGGGGGGACAAGGGGAAAAGCCCAGCGACACAAAGTCAGCACCACCGCACGGACTATCCTGTGGCCAGGAGCCAAGGAGGACAGGGCAGAGTCCTCAGCAAACGTTTTTGTTCCAAACACAGAAATTCTTCATTGAAATAAGGAAATGTACTTTGCAGTCCAAAAAGAGAGAGTATTTATCAGAAAACCAGCTCTCATGCCTCTCAGCGTGGTTTCATCCAAGTCTGGAGAGGAGGCCAACACGAGGGGGGCAGGGCGGAGGAGAGGAGGCCACATGAGGGGTCTAAAAAGACACTCCACTGTGTCAGGTAAATTTATGTCCTTGTGATTCCTTTTATATCCTTTTCACACTCCATCTCTTGGAATAATTGAGGAGAAAACTGATGAAAAAAGTGCAAAAATCAGACTTGCTTAAGAGTTTTCTTTCATGAGTATGAACACTAGAAGACAATAGGTAATATTATTCAGAGTTGTGAGGTGAAAATAATGTAAACCTGAAAATAACGTAAACCTGGAGCTCTTTACCAGATGGTATTATCATGTCAAGGTAACAGAAAAATATTTTGAGGTATGAAAGAATAAAAAAAATTATCAGACTAAGGCTCTTCCTGAAAAATTTGTTCAATCACCCAAAAGAGAATAGAATAAAAATATTAATTAAAAGAGAATTTTAACTATTTGCACTTTTTTTTCCACCTTTCTTTTGTGGACCTGTATAGGTTCTTGTGTTTGGTGTCAGTTTTGGGAATAATGTGAAGACCAGATTTCTAATTCTACCAGAAGTTATTACCCAGTGCTTCAGTCATTTTTAAATGTTAGTTTCAAAGATGGGTTATTAGACACCCTCTCTTCCAGTGTCCTAACTTTTAAACATTTAATCTGGGCTTATATGCCCCATTTTTTAAAATTATATAGATATTTATTTCAAACAAAAACATTTTATAATCAATCCTGTAGCTATATTTAGGATGATTCTTTGATATTTCTACATTTTGACTGATTTCAGTGCTTTTGGCTTTTCTGGTCATAATTTTCTCATTCTTTTGTTGGCACATTGATTCATTTTTATAGTTCCCGAGAAAATAATTCAGATCCTTGTTCATGAAGGACACTATGTATTTGGTACTTGATTAGCGTTTGAAAATATTCTTATAGTTTTCTCCACAAACAAATGTTCCCTGGCTGCTACCTGCTAACACTTTCTCCTTCTAAGATGTGTGGCTTTCTTGCCTTCTAAGATGTGTGGCTTTCTTGCCAGTGCCACCTTTGGAGTTTGGGGGAGTTATGAGTACAATCTGTTTTCTGTTTCTTTATGTATAATCTGTTTCTTTATTCTTTTTTTAGATATATAAATAAATTTATTTTCTTAAGTTTGTCTCTAATTTTTTCAATGTACAGTGTGATACTCATTGCTTACATTGCAATTTTAAATTCAAGAATCATATTCTTTAACTCTGTGAACATAATGGCCATACCCATCCTTTTTTGGGTTCTCCTCACCAAATTCAGGCAACATGCTGAGTGATATGTATTCAAGATCACACAGCCAGTGGGGAATATGGAACTAGAATTTTGAAAGCAGTCTGTCTAGCTCAAAAGTTCGTGCTCTGTGACTTTCGATATTTGCGTAAATATTAGCTTATCTCAGATCAGGCTATATTCATGACATCTTTCTCTTTCTTTAATTAAAAAAAAATTTTATTGCAGTATGTTGATTTACAATGTTGTGTTAATTTCTGGTGTACAGAAAAGTGATGTAGTTTTATATATACATGTATATATTCTTGTTCATATTCTTTTCCATTATAGTTTATCACAAGGTATTGAATATAATTCCCTGGACTCTATAGTACGACCTTGTTGTTTATCCATTCTATATGTAGTAGTTTGCATCTACTAATACAAAACTCCAGATTTATCCCTCCCCCCCTTTCCCCTTTGGTAACCATAAATTTGTTTTTTATGTCTGTAAGTCTGTTTCTGTTTTATAAATAAGCTCATTTGTATCATTCTTTAGATTCCACATATACAGGATATCATATATTTGTGTTTCTCATGACATCTTTCTCTTGATCAGAGGTTATGGTCGTTCACTTTATGTGCCAAATTGACTAGACCACGGAGTGCTCCAATATTTGTTTAAGCATTATTCTGGGGTGTCTGGGAGGATGTTTCTGCATGAGATTGACATTTGAGTTGGTAGCCTGAGGAACACAGGTGGCCCTCCCCGGTGTGGGCAGGGCTCAGTCAATCAGATGAAGGTCTGAATAGAACAAAAAGGCTGAGTAAGTGAGCATTCTTTTTCCTGCCTGACTGTCTTCAAACTGAGGTAGGGGTCTTCTCCTGCCTTGGGAATTGGAATCAGACTGGGACTCACACTACAGTCTCCCGTGGGTCTCCAGCTTGCCAACTGCAGACCTTGTAGTATGGCTCTCAGGCTCCATAATCACATGAGCTAACTCATATGTATATGAACCAGTTCTGTTTCTATTGGTTCTGTTTCTCTGGAGAGCCCAGAATAATACAGAGGTAATCTAGGATAAACAGGTGGATTTGAGGGAGCCTATAAAGTTCCTAAACTTTTCTGCAAATATTTTTCTGTGTGAATGTTGGCATATGTATTTTTCTGGATAGATATCCATAATTTTCACAAGATTCTAAAAGGATTCTTTCATTCAATAAATGCTGAGAAACAATGCGATAGATTCTGGTTCCTTTTAAATTTTGTCAAGGACGTGAATCATGTGTTTTCTACATTTTACCTTTTGTTTTTAGTAACTTGAGGCTATCAAAGACCTGATATTTCAGAGAAATGGCAGTGTTCTATTTTGAATTTGTTGTGCTCCATGCTTTTTCCCTTTAATCTACTGTCAGAAACATAGATTTATACTTACCTAGTTTGAGCTTATAGTCGTAGGAATTTAAAGTGTTTTGAGAACATCACGTTAATGAGTCCTATGCAGATTCTCATAGTGTTCCGATTGTTTCTTCTTGATCTGGTAGGAGAAATATAGAAAAATAAATGCAGGTAAGTTACCACCTCCGTTCGGGTGTCTGAAGGGGCTGGGAGGCACTTTTTCTAGGGATTTTCCCTGCATGGCAACTTGGGTGTGGTACACACAAAGGTACCACACTCCTGTGTTTCATGATGCTATTTATACCAGATGCTTCTTTCAGAATTGATACTGTCAGCCCCGCGTGGGATGCGCCCAGAGGCTCTCCTGTCAGGCCTCGGCTCCCTAGCTGGGCCTGCAGGCTCCCTCCCCGGCTTTCTTCTCTCTCCACCTCCTCCTCAGGCTTATTATCTTCTCTTAGGAGGGGCTTGTTCCTCAGCTCTGGGTGCCTTCACTTTGACTCCACCGGCAGTAAGGGAGCAGAGATTCTTTCACCTTCCTGAGATGACACTTATTTCTGATTTCCAAAGTTGCTGAAGCTTTCCCCCCCATATTAACAAATCTTGTCAGTCATTTTAATGAGCATCTGGGAGGAGACAGAATAGCCAGGACCTCACCACACATACTGTCTCCAAACTGGCTTTCTTCCCATTGTTATCAAACCTCTGAAGCCAGGCAATAGAAATTGCATCTATTCAACAGGATCCCACCTACATGGGAGAGAAAGTATGCATCCCCCTGTCACTATGAAGTACTACCAGACAACTTTTTTTAGGTTCATATTTCTTCCCTAGAACTTGACCTCTAAGCAGGGAGACTCTTGTAAAGCTAGTTTTCCTCACCTTTGCTCAAGGGTAGTAGTTGTCTGAATTAAGGTCTGTTCAAGCAATGGAATCTTGATGGTCTTTTATGTTATCTTTGGTACAGGTTGAAGGCTTTATCTTTATCTGTGTCATGATTCCAACAACAAAACAGCTCTAGCTAACATATAGTGACAGGTAAATCATCTAAAAACAATTCAACAAAAAGTTCTTTTCTGTGGTGATTACCTTTCTTAATAGTAATTCCTAAACCTGTCCATTTTAATGATTCATGAAATCACTCCCTAATAGTATATAAAACATGTACCTTCAAGAATTTCAAACTTTATTGTAGCTATAAAACTAAAAAAAAAAACATTCTCTTCTTTCCTCTCATGCGGTGAAGAAATAACAGTTCAAGTTTATGCTCTCCATAAAATAAACAAAAACAGAAAAACCCATATAATAGAAATTGATTCTTTTGTCATTTCAACAGTAGCACTAGCCCCTGAATTAGGATAGGTAAGATATTGTACAGCAAAACTATTTGAGAGGATTCAGTCAGGACGTGGAAAAAAATAGAAAAGATTTTCTCATCTTTACAATTGTTTTACATGATTTTATAATATATCTTTATATTATTGTCTTATGCAAAATATGAACATAAATGCATATTTGACCAACAGATGCTGAGTAATATCATTCACAATTAGAGTTTAAAATCACAGAAGAGTCAGAGGAGACAAAAATCTAAACGTTTGGCTAAATAAGGTCTTCCTGTCTTAAAAACTAAAGGTCATCGACCCAACTAATCCTTATTCTGAGTTTATTACATATCAGTTGCTCTTCCATATTCTGTAGATTTAAAGACCAATAAGATTCTTGACTTGCATGCAGGGAGATAAAGAAGAGAAGCAAGGACAGACATGTGGATAAATAATTGTAATAGAATATAATAAATAAAATAATAGAAGTATGCAAATTCTATATTGATACCACACAGAAATGAATAACGAGCTAGTCAATTCTGCTGGAGAAAATACATGTCAGGGATGAGCAAAGGAAGAAGGTATATCAGTTGAGGTGATCAGCTGATATGACTGGATTGAAGACAAAGTTTAGATGACTTGAAGAAGTATAGAGTTCTTAGAATATTATTCTGAGGGGAGAGGGCAGGAATGGCAGGTAATATTTAAAAGGATATAGGCAAGGCCGGATCAGGAGAGTTATGTCAGAAAGAGTCTAAGTGATGGGAGCTGCCAGTGAACTTTATCAAGTCATTGATTTAGCCATACATGCATTTTATTATAGTATGGAGACTGAACTAAAGGCCAAAGAAGTGAAACAGAAGGCAGAAGAATTGGTTAATAGGGCATTGCTATACCCTAAATATGAAAAGAGGAAATTCTGCAATAAGATAATAACTCTGTAAATTAAAAGACAAAATGGAATTCAGCAATGAGAAGGCATTGTAAACACAAGAAACTAAAAAGATTTCTAGGAGTTCAACTTGAGAAATTGCGTTGGCAGTCTTACCATTCACAGAAACCAGCACTATAGAAAGGGATGCTTGTTTATTCAGAGAGATGATACATTAATTTAGGAATTACATTAAGCAATCTGTAGCACAGCCAGGTACAGATGTGTTTTGCATTGTTTTTACTTATAAATCTGAATGAATGTGTTTATTTTCTGGAAACTTGTACTTTGAGAAAAATAATATATATTGAAAGCATCTATTTATGAATCATAGTAAATGCTTTTCTATTTTTTCTGTGGTAATGCATGACAATACTTCATATAATAACAGACAGTAATCCAATTTGAACTGCATGATTTCAACTCAACAAACATTTATTATGAACTTCCTGTGTCATAAAGAATATGCTAGGGCAGTAGAAATGCAGAGATAATTAAGAAATAGTCTGTGTCCCCAAAGAGCATATTGTATAGAGGAAAAAAACATAAAGTGACCAAGGATTCAAAGTATTTTTTTAAAGAGCTGTAGAAAGTGCTGAAGAATCACAAAGGCGCAGAGCTCAGGGGAGGTCATGGGTGATCAGGGTTTCCTCTGGCCATACAGAGATGAGGATATAATTTCTGAGCTAATCAAGACTCTGAGTCTCTAAATCAGGAAGTAAGTAGGGGAGAAATTGTCAGTCCTCTTGATCTTGATTCCAACGTTCTCTCTAGCATGAGGAAGCCTGGGTGTGCCAAGAGAGGTGAACTAGGAGTAAGTTTATTTAGAATGCATGTCCATCTGGGAGATTTTTTTCCCATATTCTGGCATCAAACTCCCCATTAGTCTGATGTAGTAATGAGTTTGCCTCTGTTTACTTGCTTTCACAGATATTTTAGTGGAAGATTTGTAAAGGCTGCTTTAAAATACTATTTTTTACACTGAATACATAACTTTTTCCCCAGCACTATTGAAGTATAGTTGACAAATAAAATTGTAAGATACTTAAGTGTATATCATGGTAATTTGAAATACATATTCATTGTGAAAAGATTTCCACCATCTAGTTAATCAAACAGTCTATCACCATACATATTTACCTTTATGTGTGTGTGTGAATATTTAAGTTCTACTCTCAATAAATTTCAGTTATATAATACAGCATTATCAGCTATAGTCACTATATTTTACATCAGATCCTCAGAGCTTATTTATCCTATAACTGAACTGAATGTTTGTACCGTTTTACCAACCTCTTCCTATTCCCAGACCCTGGCAACCACTTTCTACCCTCAGTTTCTATGAGCTTGACTCTTTTTAGATTCCACATGTAAGAAATACCATGTATTATTTATCTTTCTCTTTCTGAACTATTTCACGTAGCATAATAACTTTAACATCCCTCCATGTTGTCTCAGCTGGCAGGATTTCTTTCTCATGGCTTAATAATATTCTGTTCACATCCTCTTTATCCATTCTTCCATTGAAAGACATTTTGTTTCCATATCTTAGCTATTGTGAATAATGCTGCAGTGAGTATCAGAGTGCAGATAGCTCTTCAATATCCTGTTTTCTTTTGCTGTGGATATATACCCAGAAGTGAAATTGCTGGATCCTATGGCAGTTCTATGTTCAGTTATTTTAGGAACCGCCATAGTGTTTTCCATAGTGACTGTACCAGTTTACATTCTTACTAATAGTGCACAAAGTTTCCTTTTTCTCCACATCCTTGCCAAGACATCTCTCTTATCTTTTTGATGATAGCCATCCCAAGAAGTGTTAGTTGATATCTCATCCTGATTTTGATTTGCATTGTCCTCATAATTAGTGATGTTTATAATATTTTCATGTACTTGGCCATTTGTATGTCTTCTTTGGAAAAACATCTACTCAGTTCTTTTACCCATTTTTTAATCGGATTGTTTGGTTTTTTGCTCTTGAGTTCTGTGGGTTCTTTATATATTTTGGATATTAACCTTTTATCAGATATATGATTTGTAAATTTTTCTCACATTCTCTAGGTTGCCTTTTTATCTTGATAGTTTCCTTTGCTGAGCAGAGTCTCTCAGTTTGATGTAGTCCCACTTGTTTATTTTTGCTTTTATTGCCTTTGATTTGGGTGCCAAATCCAAAAATTATTGCCAACACTAATGTCAAGGGAGCTTACCTTGTTTTCTTCCAGGATTTTTATAGTATCAGGTCTTACATTAAACTCTTTCATCTATTTTGAGTTGATTTTTATTTGTGGTGTGAGATAGCGGTCTAGTTTCATTCTTTTGCGTGTGATATCCAGATTTTCCCAACACCATTTACTGAAGACACTATTCTTTTCCCATTGTATGTTCTTGGCTCCTTTGTCATAAATTAATTTACCATATATGTACAGGTTTAATTCTTGGATCTGTATTTCGTTTCATTGATCTAAGTGTCTGTTTTCATGCCAATACAATACTGTTTGTCTGTTTATCTTTTCAAAAAAACAACCTTTAGTTTTATTGATCTTTTCTATTATCTTTTTAGTCTCTATTTCTTTTATATCCATTTTGATCTTTATGTCCTTTTTCCTACCAGCTTAGGGCATAGTGTGTTCTTCTTATTTCAGTTCTTTGAAGTGTGAAGTTAGGTTGTTTATTTGAGCTCTTTATTTTTCTTAGTCTTAGAGCTACTTTTGCTGCATCCCATAAGTTTTGGAATGTTGTGCTTTCATTTTCATTTGTCTCAAAATATTTTTTGCTTTCCCTTTTAATTTTATTTTACCCATTGGTTGTTCAAGAGCATATTGTTTAATCTCAACATGTTTGTAAATTTTTCAGTTTTCTTCTTGTAATTGGTTTCTAGTTTTCTTACCATTGTGGTCAGAAGAGATGCTTGATATGATCTCAGTCTTCTTAAATGTATTAAGACTTGTTTTGTGGCCTAACATATGATTCATTCTGGGGAATGTTCAATGTGCACTAGAGAAGAATTAGTATTTGTGATGAGAAAAATAACTTTTGTTTTCCTGAGATGCTGCCTAGGCATTTTACAGTATGATAACCCTGCTCACACCCAGAGCTGGGCATTTAGATAAGGACTTGAGTTTAGGATTCCCACCTTAGGAATTCCCACTTTGCTTTTCCCAGATCACCTTTTAAAATAACCACTTAGAGTTAATTCTGTGAAAAGTTAGTGACCTTTGCCTCCAACCACTTTATAAATTATAGGTGCTTGCTGCCCTGCTGTCTATCTCCTGCTCACTGATGACCTGGGATGGAGGATTGCCTTTCTTCCATCTCCTTGTGCCCCATTCCCCGCTACTTCTGGGATTTGTAAGTAATAAATCTTGTGACTCTATTTCCTTTGTGTGAGTGTACTGAAACAATGCCTGCAATCAAAATAACCCTGTGGATTTCACTTTCCAAAAGTAGCAGCTCAGATGCTGAGGGACAGGCCTGATGACCCTGTGCAGCTGGCTTGTGCCCCCTCATTCAGCAGGCCGTAAGCTGCATATTTTTAATTCAATACACCAGCTCCAGCTTCTCAACACAGGATCTGGTGCTGCTGGATGGAATGTTCTGTAAATGTCTGTTAAGTCCATCTAATTTACCATGTAATTTAAATCCAATGTTCCCATATTGATTTTCTGTGTGGATCATCTATCCACTTTGAGAATAGGATATTGAAGTCCCCTAATATTATTGTATTGTGTCTATTTTTCTTTTCAGGTCTATAATATTTGCTTTATGTATTTCAGTGCTCCTATATTGGCAACATAAATATTTACATATATTATATCCTCTTGATGAACTGACCTTTACATCATTATATAACATCCTTCTTTGTCTATTATTATAGATTTTGGCTGAAAGACTTTAGTCTGATGTAAGTAGAGCTACCCCTGGTTTCCTTTGGTTTCCTTTTTTTTCTATCCCTTTTCTAGTGGTGATGAACTCCTTCGGTTTTTGCTTGTCTGAAAAACTCATCATCTCTCCTTCAGTTCTGAAGCATGATTTTTCTAAGTAGAGTGTTCTTGGTTGGCAGGTTTTTTTCTTTCAGCACTTTGAATATATCATACCACTCCCTTCTGGCCTACAAAATTTCTGTTGAAAAATCAGCTGATAGTCTTATGAAGGTTCCCCTGTATATAACAATTTGTTTTTCTCTTGTCACTTTTTAAGTTTCTCTCCTGGTCTTTAATTTTGACAATTTAATTAGAAAGTGTATTGGTGTGAGTCTCTTTCAGTTCATCTTATTTGAAACTCTCTCAGCTTCCTGGAGCTGGATATCTGTTTCCTTCCCCAGTTTTAGGGAAGTTTTCAGCCATCATTTCTTTAAATAACTTTTTGGCCCCTTTCTCACTTGCATCCTTCTCGGAGCCCTATAATGCAAATGTTTGTCCACTTGAGGTTGTCCCATATGTCCCTTAAGTCATCTTCACTCATGGAAGCCAGAGAGACTCAAACTTGGACAAGGGTGACAACACATGTATCAAAGAATTTACATAGAGGGGGCCCTAAAAATACCAAAAATATTTCAGAATGAAGACAACATCAATGACCTCAGTGAATACAATTTCAAAGAGATGTTATGATTATGATGTACTGTAAGTTGATATTCAACCTGAACACAATGCTACATACAGTGTGTGATTCCAAATAGATATAGAAAAATGGCTGGGCAGATTTCTCACAAGATGGCTGAGTAAAAGGAACTTGAGCTCACTTCTTCTCACAAGCACACCAAAATCACAACTAACAGCTGAACAATCATTAAAAAAAAGACTGGAGTCTAACCAAAAGATATTCTGTATTCAAAGCCATAAAGAAGAAACCCAGTGAGATGGTAGGAGGGGCACACTTGCGATATAATCAAATCCCATACCCCCCATGGGTGGGCGGCCACAAAATGGAGAAAAATTATATCACAAAAGTTCTCCCTCAGGAGTGAGAGCTCTGAACCCCACATCAGGCTCCCCAGCCTGGGGTGTCTGGCATTGGGAGGAGGAGCTCCCAGAGCATTTGGCTTTGAAGGCCAACAGGGCTTGAGTGCAGGAGCTCCACAGGACTGGGGGGAACAGACATTCCACTCTTGGAGGGTGCACACAAATTCTCATGCACACTGGGGCTCAAGGCAAAAGCAGTGACTTCATAGGAGCCTGGGCCAGGCTTACCTGCTGGTCTTAGAGGGTCTTCTGGGGAGGCAGGGGGCAGGTGTGGCTCACAGTGGGGACAAGGACACTGGTGGCAGAGGTACTGGGGAATATTGATTGGCGTCAGCTCTCATGGAGGCTGCCAGTTTTGCAGGAAGACCTGGCCCTGCCCAACAGCCTGTAGGCTCCTGTGCTCAGATGCCTCAGACCAAATAACCAACATGGTAGGAAACACAGCCCCACCCATCAGCATACAGGTTGCCTAAAGATTTCCTGAGCCCACAGCTACCTCTAGACACACCACTTCAATGGCCCTCCCCACCAGAGGGCCAAGGCTCAATTCCACCCACCAGTGGACAGGCACCGACCCCTTCCACCAGGAAGCCTGCACAAGCCTGTAGACCAGCATCGCTCACCTGGGGGCAGACACCAGAAACAAGAATACTATGATCTGGCACCCTGTGAAACCCAGTCTGCAAATGCATATCAGAACCCACCCTAGGACCAGCTGGCCCCTGGCCCTTCAGTGACAAGAGGGGAGTGTACTGCTGGGACATATAGGGCATCCCCTACAGGGGGCCAATTCTCCAAGGTTGAGAAACATAACTAACCCTCCACATACATAAAAATACAAATAGAAATCTAGACAAAGTGAGATGGCCAAGGAATATATTTCAGATGAAGGAACAATATAAAACCCAGAACAGCTAAGTGATGTGGAGATAGGCAAATCACCTGAGAAAGGGTTCATAGCAATGATTGTAAAAATAGCCTATAACTCAGTAAAGAATGGATATACAGAGTGAGAATTTACAAGAAGTCTTTAACAAAGAGAAACTATAAAGAACAACCAAAAAGAGTTGAGGAATACAACAACTGAAATGAAAAACACACTAGAAGAAATAAATAGCAGAATAAATGAGACAGAAGAATGGATAAGTGAGCTGGAAGACAGACTGTTGGAAATCACTGCCACAGAACAGAGTAAAGAAAAAAAGAATGAAAAGAAATGAGGACAGTTTAAAAGACATCTGGGACAACATCAGACAGACCAACATTATATGATTCCCATAAGGAGAAGACATAGAGAGAGGGCTTGAGAAAATATTTGAAGATCTAATAGCTGAAAAATTCCCAAACATGGGAAAGGAAGCAGTCTCCCAAGTCTAAGAAGTGCAGAGAGTCCCATACAGGATTAACCCAAGGAGGAACACACTGAGACACATAGTAATCAAACTGAGAAAATTAAAAGACAAACAGAATATATTAAAAGCAACAAATAACATACAAGGAAATCCCCATAAGGTTATCAGCTGATTTTTTCAGCAGAAACTCTGCAGGCCAGAATGAGTAACACAATATATTTAAAGTGATGAAAGGGAAAAACCTACAATCAAGAATACTCTATCCAGGGCTTCCCTGGTGGTGCAGTGGTTGAGAGTCAACCTGCCGATGCAGGGGACATGGGTTCATGCCCTGGTCTGGGAAGATCCCACATGCTGCGGAGCAGCTGGGTCCGTGAGCCCTGGCCACTGAGCCTGCACATCCAGAGCCTGTGCTCTAGAACGGGAGAGGCCACAACAGTGGGAGGCCCGTGTACTGAAAAAAAAAAAAAAAAAAAGAATGCTCTACCCAGCAAGGCTCTCATTCAGATTTGATGGAGAAATCAAAAGGTTTACAGACAAGCAAAAATTAAAAGAATTTAGCACCACCAAACCAGCTTTACAACAAATGCTAAAGGAGATTCTCTAGGCCAACAAGAAAAGGCCAAAACTAGAAACAAGAAAATGTATGAAATGGGAAAGCTCACTGGTAAAGGTAAACATACAGTAAAGGTAGGAAATCATCCACAAACAAATATGATATCTAAATTAGTAATTGTGAGAGAAGGAGAGTAAAAATGCAGGATATTTGGAAAGCATTTGAAATTGGGTGATCAGCAATTTAAAACCATTATGTATATATATAGACTGCTATAATAAATCCTCATGACAAGAGAAAAGAACAAAAGAAGAAAGGGGGGGGAAAGACCTACAAATCCAAAACAATTAACAAAATGGCAATAAGAATATAAATATATATATAATGTAATTATACATATAATTACGTTAAATGTAAATGAATTTAAATGCTCCAACCAAAAGACATAGACTGGCTGAATGGATACAAAAACAAGACCCGTATATATGTTGTCTACAAGAGACCCACTTCAGATCTAAGGACACATACAGACTGAAAGTAAGGGGATGGAAAAAGGTATTCCATGCAGACAGAAATCAAAAGAAAGCTGGAGTAGCAGTATTCATATCAGACAAAATGGACTTTAAAATAAAGACGGTTACAAGAGACAAGGAGGGGCACTACATAATGATCAAGGGATCAATCCAAGAAGACGATATAACAATTGTAAATATTTATGCACCCAACATAGGAGTACCTCAATATACAAGGCAAATGTTAATAGACATAAAAGGAGAAATTGACATTAACACCATAATAGTGGGGGACATAACACCCCACTTACAACAATGGACAGGTCATCCAGACAGAAAATCAATAAGGAAACACAGACCTTAATGACACATTACACCAGGTGTACTTAATTGATATTTATAGAGCATTCCATCCAAAAACAGCAGAATACACATTCTTTTCAAGTGCACATGGAACATTCTCCAGGATAGATCACATGTTGGGCCACAAAGCAAGCCTGGGTAAATTTAAGAAAACTGAAATAATATCAAGCAACTTTTCTGACTACAACACTATGAGATTAGAGATCAACTACAAAAAAACATAAACACATGGAAGCTAGATAATATGCTACTAAATAAGCAATAGATCACTGAAGAAATCAAAGAGAAAATTAAAACATACCTAGAGACAAATGAAAACACAATGATCCAAAACCTATGGGACCCAGCAAGAGCAGTTCTAAGAGGGAAGTTTATAGCAATACAGTCTTACCTCAGGAAATAAGAAAAATCTCAAATAAACAACATAACTTACACCTAAAGCAACTAGAGAAAGAAGAAGAAGAAGGACCAAAAAACCCCACAGTTATTAGAAGGAAATAAATCATAAAAATCAGAACAGAAATAAATGAAATAGAGATGAAGAAAACAATAGAAAGATCAATGAAATTAAAAGCCTGTTCTTTCGAAAGACAAACAAAATTGAGAAATCTTTAGCTAGATTCATCAGGTAAAATGGGATAGGGCCCAAATTGATAAAATTAGAAATGAAAAAGAAGTTACAAATGACACCACAGGAATACAAAGGACCATAAGAGACTACTATGCCAACAAAATGGACAACTTGGAAGAAATGGACAAATTCTTAGAAAGGTACAATTTCCCAAGACTGAACCAGGAAGAAATAGAAAATATGAACAGACCAATCACAAGTACTGAAATTAAAACTGTGATTAAAAAGAACTCCCAACAAACAAAAGTCCAGGACCAGATGGCTTCGAATTCTATCAAACATTTAGAGAAGAGTTAACACTTATCCTTCTGAAACTATTTCAAAAAGTTGCAGAGGAAGGAACACTCCTAAACTCATTCTATGAGGCCACCATCATGCTGATACCAAAACCAGACAAAGATACCACACACACACAAAAGAAAATTATAGGCCAATATCACTGATGAATATAGATGCAAAACTCCTCAACAAAATACTAGCAAACTAGAATCCAACAACACATTAAAAGGATCATACACCATAATCAAGTGGAATTTATCCCAGGGATGCAAGAATTTTTCAATATCTGCAAATCAATCAATGTGATACGCCACAGTAACAAACTGAAGAATAAAAACCATATTATCATCTCAGTAGATGTAGAAAAAGCTATTGATAAAATTAAACACCCATTATGATAAAAATTCTGCAGAAAGTGGGCATAGAGGGAACCTACCTCAACATAATAAAGACCATATATGACATATCCACAGCCAACATCATACTCAATGGTGAAAAGCTGAAGGCATTTCCTTTAATAACAGGAACAAGACAAGGAAGCCCACTCTCACCAATTTTATTCAACATAGTTTTGGAAGTCCTAGCCACAGCAATCAGAGAAGGAAAAGAAATAAAAGGAATCCAAATTGGAAAAGGAAAAGTAAAACTGTCACTGTTTGCAGATGACATGATACTATACATGGAAATTACTAAAGGTGCCACCAGAAAACTTCTAGAGTTCATCAGTGAATTTGGTAAAGTTTCAGGATACAAAATTAATACACAAAAATCTGTTGCATTTCTATTCACTAACAACAGAAGATCTGAAAGACAAATTAAGGAAACAATCCCATTTACCATCACATCAAAAGAATAAAATACCTAGGAATAAACCTACCTAAGGAGGCAAAAGACCTGTACTCCAAAACTCTAAGATGCTGATGAAAGAAATCAAAGATGACACGAACAGATGGAAAGATATACAGTGTCCTTGGATTGGAAGAATCAATATTGTGAAAATGAATATACTACCCAAAGCAATCTACAGATTCAGTGCAATCCCTATCAAATTACCAATGGCATTTTTCTAAGAAGTAGGACAAAAAATTTTTAAATTTGTATGGAAACTGAAAAGAGCCCAGATAGCCAAAGCAATCTTGAGAAATAAGAACAGAGCTGGAGGAACCAAGCTCCTTGACTTCAGACTATACAACAAAGCTACAGTAATCAAAACATTATGGTACTGGCTCAAAAATAGACATATAGGTCAGTGGAACAGGATAGAAAGTCCAGAGATAAACACACGCACCTATGTTCAATTAATCTATGACAAAGGAGACAAGCACATACAATGGAGAAAAGACAGTCTCTTCAATAAGTGGTGCTGGGAAAACTGGACAGCTACATATAAAAGAATGAAATTAGAACATTCTCTAACACCATAAACAAAAGTAAACTCAAAGTGGATTAAAGACCTAAATGTAAGATCGGATACTATAAAACTCCTAGAGGAAAGCATAGGCAGAACATTCTTTGACATAAATCGCAGCAATATTTTTTTTGATCTGACTCCTAGAGTAATGAAAATAAAAACAAAAATAAATAACTGGGACCTAATTAAACTTAAAAGCTTTTGCACAGCAAAGGAAACCATAAACAAAATGAAAAGATCACCTACAGAATGGTAGAAAATATTTGCCAATGATGCGATGAACAGAGGATTAATCTTCAAAATATACAAACAGCCCATGCAGCTCAATATCAGAAAACAAACAACCCAATCAAAAAATGGGCAGAGGGCTTCCCTGGTGGCGCAGTGGTTGAGAGTCCACCTGCCAATGCAGGGGACACGGGTTCATGCCCCAGTCCAGGAAGATCCCACATGCCACGGAGCGGCTGGGCCCATGAGCCATGGCCGCTGAGCCTGTGCATCCAGAGCCTGTGCTCCGCAACGGGAGAGGCCACAGCAGTGAGAGGCCCGCGAATTGCAAACAAAAATGTACATGAAAAGATGTTCAACACTGAGCACTGAAAACATGCTCAATATTAGAGAAATGCAAATCAAAACTACAATGAGGTACCACTTCACACTAGTCAGAATGGCCATCATCAAACCATCTCCAAACAATAATGCTGGAGGGGGTGTGGAGAAAAAGAAACCCTCTTACACTGCTGGTGGGAGTGAAAATTGGTACAGCAACTATGGAGAACAGTATGGAGATTCCTTAAATAACTAAAAATAGAGCTACCATATGACCTAGCAATCTCACTCCTGGGCATAGATCCAGAGAAAACTATAATTCAGAAAGATATATGCACCCCAGTTTTCATAGCAGCATTATTTACAATAGCCAGGACATGGAAACAACCTAAATGTCCATAGACAGATGAATGGATAAAGAAGATGTGGTATATTTATACAATGGAATATTACTCAGCCATAAAAAAGAATGAAATAACACCATTTGCAACATGGATGGACCTAGAGGTTATCATACTGAGTGAAGTAAGCCAGACAGAGAAAGACAAATAACGCATGACAATGCTTATATATGGAATCTTAAAAAAATGATGCAGATGACTTTCTCTACAGAACAGAGACAGACCCACAGACATAGAGGACAAACAAATGATTACTGTGGGGCGGGGGTGGGGGATAGATTAGGAGTTTGGGATTGACACAAACACAGTACTATGTACAAAATACATAGCCAACAAGGACCAACGATATAGCACAGGGAACTATACTCACTGTTTTGTAACAGCCTATAAGGGAAAAGAATCTTAAAAATGTTAAAAATCTTAAAAGAATCTTAAAAAGAATCTTAAAAATTTTTTAATCTTAAAAATCTTTTCAAAATCTTAAAATATTAAAAAATAATATATATATACAGATATGAATGAATCACTTTGCTGTACACCCAAAACTATCACAATATTGTAAATCAACTATACTTCAATAAATAAATAAATATATATTTGTATACATATGAATATATATTTATATAAAATGGTTGGGAAAGATATATCATGAAACATTAATTATTACTATGTCTGAAGTAAGAAAATTTAGCTCCTTTACATTTTCTCTACTTTAATAAATTCCACAAAACATATGTAACATTTTAAAAACCATAAATTATGCAAGGAGAAAAAATGGATAACATTCCTATGAGCTAGCAATCACCAGTTAGAAATCATTAACAATGACAGAGGCAATAAATAGATATGATGACTAAATCAAATAAAATGTGCAGTGCCTACATTAACATTTTAAACACCTTAGTAAACATAGATAAAATTACTTGAGTAAGAGAAAAATTAACAATCAAATAATATTGTGTCAAGGAATCAATTGAGTTAATTATAAAACTGGAGTATTTGTGATTAAGATTATATCATATCTTGCAAGGAAGAATAATTGGGATACATGAAAGAAGATTGGCAAAGCACTGAGAATTGTTGCAACAAGGCGAGAGGTTCATGGGGTCTTGACTCATGATTTTCTCTGTTATGAAGCCATGAGCAATCAAACTCTCTGGGATACTCAAAGTGAATACATAATCTTAAATAAACGTTATTTAAACTAACAAATTCATAAAATAATCCATTCAACACAAAAATTTACAGACAAAAAGTCCTGAGGTCTTTTGGGAGAAGTAGATAATAAATATCCAAGCACAAAAAAATGAACTAGACTGCAGACCCAAGCGCTAAAATAGGTCAATAAACCCTAGAAATGGTTCTTTACAAAGTAGAGAAACCTCTGGAAGAGGTATAAAAATAAAAAGGAAGGATTTTACACAACTTGCATATTTTTTCACAAATTACACTCCACATTTGTATTTTGTTTATTTGGGTATTAACGTCACAAGGGGGAAAACCAACAATGAAAAGAAATGAAAGTAATCACTGATTCTTCAGCAGTACGCTTTCATCAGCAGTCCTTATCTTCTTTCCTTTCATCTCTCTCAATAAACACACGAAACATATTAATCAGTCTGCTCACAGATTTCATAAAAAGTGGCTCATTATCTCTTCTATTAATAGTTGCCAGGTTTTTTGAATCAGGAGTTAGTTGTTCTGAATTATTAATATTTAAATATGTTGTTTTCTCCCAGTAGAAACCAAGTTCGGAATAATAAATATGAGAAAAGCATACAGAAAAGCACATAGAGATGACCATTTTATGTCCAAGAACATTTCTAGTTCTCACTTAAGCAATGCTATTCTGTGTCACTTTAAATATGATATTTCCCATTAAATCAATCTTTTTCTTTCCATCAACCCCCTCACACCTTCCCTTTAAAAATTATACAGCCTAATTTTCCTCAGGCTTCATTTAATTTTACTACCTATGCAACAAATTCTGCAGTTTGCCTAAGGCCTATTTCTTCTCAATTTCTATCAGGCTATTGTTCCATCTACCTGAATGTTGTTGAAAGCACTATGCAACTGTTATTAACGTAATAAAGTCCATAATTTGACAGTCATTAAATCCTCCCTTCCCCAGCTGAGGATCCAGACAGACTATTGAATCATCAGCAGGAACAGCCTGCAGTCCTGCCGGGCTTGATCTCACCAGTCAGCAGATAAAAGTAAGTTGACAATTTGTTGGGGATTATTATAATGGTTTTTACCTCTCTACAGAAAGCCTTTAAATTGCTTTTATGTGTAATGGCAGTAAGGAAATGCAAGGAGTATTGTTTTATTTTCCTTGTTTGTTTGTGCATCACTTCTCTTTATCTGCTGGCAGACTCTGAAACATCCCAACTCTTCCTAAGACTGCCTCTCTGTCCTCTTCTATGTCTGTGGTAACAGCTAAGGAAGAATCTAAGAATCTGAAGTCTTCCTCAATCATTAGACTTAAAGCTGTTAACATCTTTTTGGGTGCTTGAATCTTGAAGCCATGTGTCCAGGATTATGAAGTTAAAGGAATTAGGCAATTTTATGTATTATTGGAACTTGTAGGAGAAGAAATATGCTTAGCAGGATTGAGAAGAGGCTTCCATTGCGTTGCATATAATATGCCTGAACTATCTCTGCTTTAGGCCAAGATAGGTGTGAGAAGACAAAAAAAAGATAACAGGAGACTGGTTTGGTCACCTTCCATGACTTTCTTTCCTTTCTCCCCTTTCTGCTCCTGCAGGCAGAGCAGCTGTGACCCCAGAAGCCAATTTACCTGGACCCTTTTCCCTTAGCTACATCACCAGCCTAACTGGGATTTGGTTTGCTTCTGCAGCAAAACTTCTCAACTTCAGTACCATGACATTTGGGGCCAGGTGGTCTTTGCTGTGGGGCTGTCCTGTTCGTTGCAGGATGCTTAGTGGCATCCATGGCCTCCATCTACTAGATGCCAGTGCACCTGCAAACTGTCTCCCAGGTGAGATGTGACACCAAAAACATCTCCTAGTATCTCCATTATCTCCTGGAGGCAAAACTCTCCCTGGCTATGAACTTCTGTTCTACAGCGTGGTGGAATCATCTCACGTTTTTCTCTTCTCATCTTGATTGTTCTACCATATCTTTAACCACTTTTACTATGTCAATGATACCTGCAGCTCTAATAAAGATTAAGGAAATTCAAAAACATCTTCTCATGGATGCCTGGGCCAATGAGCAATAAGACCCTAGTATGATAAAAATCTGAACTCTGGGGAAAGCCAAGGAGAATTTGAATAAAGAATTCCAACTGGGCTTCCCTGGTGACGCAGTGGTTGAGAGTCTGCCTGCCGATGCAGGGAACATGGGTTCGTGCCCTGGTCCGGGAAGATCCCACATGCCGCGGAGCGGCTGGGCCCATGCGCCATGGCCGCTGAGCCTGCGCATCCGAAGCCTGTGCTCTGCAACAGGAGAGGCCACAGCAGTGAGAGGCCCGCGTACCGCAAAAAAAAAAAAAGAATTCCAACTACTGGAGAGTGAGGAGTTGATCTTTTGTCAATGAAAACAAAAACTGTTTGTTGAGTATCTACAAAGCATAAGGCATATTCCTGAATAAGAAAAAAATCCATTCTTACAATTTACTTCTTAAAGCCTTATTTTTGTCTTTGGTGTGGGTAAGAGCTTTCTGGCAATGACTAAAAAATATCTAATACCATAATAGCCATTTGAAGCCAATGAGAATTCTAAATATATAAGCTAAGTAGGGAAAGAAATACATAATATGACTATACAATTAATACTTGTTGCAATTATTTTATCATGAGTCTAACCACTACACTGTGAAATAAGTTTGTGTACATTATTATGTGTGTTTCAAATTAACTTTTTTGGTGATTTAATTAATTTTAATACACATGTACTTAATCCTCACAGTTCATGGCTCTGATAAAGGGCTTAAAGAAACCAAGTAGTAATCCACTGGGATGGTGACTCTCTCTCTCTCTCTCTCTCTTTGAATGCATGCAAATCAACTGCAGATCTTGTTAATAATTCTGATTCTGTAGGTCTGGGTGGGGCTTGAGATTCTGTGTTTCTAAGATGCCCCCAGGTGGTGCAACACTAGGTGTGATGGTCCAAGCACAGCTCTAGAAGCAGCCTGGCCCTCAGATCCTTTGACCTAAGGATCACTTCAAAGTTTCACAGGAGTGTCATGAGCTGTGCCAGTTCTGAGGAAGGGAAACATTCAGTTTTCAATTCAAATTTCAAATTAAAATGCTCTTTTCTGCAAAAGATGTTGAAAACTCCTCCCATAGCAAAAGAAACACAAAGAGAAGGCAGCTTCCAGAGCTGAAGAATCCTGACGGAGGAGAGCCAGGGGAGGGGCCCTGGGACAGAGAGCCTGAGGGCTGTTGTCCTGGGAAGCCCCTTCAGGGGACAACAGGCAAAGGCTCAGATTCTCTGAGTTCCAGATTAGAATAAGAGATATAATGCAAAAAGCCACCATTCTAGTGAAACCGGAAAACAGATCACAGGAGGAATTTACGGAAGGCAACTCAAGTTAGCTCATCCCAGGGGTAACCACATCTGCTGAGTGCAAAGGAACCAGAAAATTATATAAAGATCTACTGTCCGTTATCTACATTTTATTGTGTTCAACCAAATATAGTAAAATTATATATTGATAGTTCATATTCCAGGATGTGGGTAAAAATATTTTCAGCAAGAACCATTTTCACGAAGTTCTAAGATAAGCAGCTACAATAACTGTATAAAATATATAATAAAATAAATAAAATTATATAAAATATATAACTATATCTATATCTAATACACATATATAATAAAATACTATATAAAATGAAGTTTTGTATTCTTTTACGAGATGGTTAGTCAGGTGTGGCCACAAGAGATGCTAAAGGAAAAACAAAGTTTATGATACTCACAGCTCCTGGAGGCAGGAGCACAGCAAGCCTTGCAGGGCCACTCAGGGGAGACATCTGAGTGGTTAAGAGACAGAAGTCAGAGCAAGGGGAAGGTTTAGGCCACAGCCTCAGGGTTTTTGCAGGAAAGGCAAGGCAGGGTGAACAGCAGCCTAGGACTGGCTAGTTGATGGGCTCAAAGCTGTAAGGGTGGCCCCTAATTGCCTGGCACCTGGCCCTGGGATGATTAAGGCAGAGAAATATGACCTCCAGGGGTAAACAGGCCAGATGGTGGGGGTCTGGCTCTGGAATTTTTGCAAATAAAAGGCAATCTCCCAGCTGGACCTTTTGCCATCTCTAAGTTGGCTAGCCCAGGAGGTCAGTCTCTCCGCAGACAGAAAGCGTTTTCAAGACATCAAAACATCATAATATACAGAAAAATTTAAATATTTACAATGCAAATAGCTACCTGGTTAGTCCAGCTCCTTCTTAGAGTCAAGAATTGGGTCTTCAGAGTGAGCAGAGCCTCCTAAAACTACCCTTTGGAAAGGTTCAGTGTTAACACAGCTCATTCTTTACTAAGAATTCTCAACAATACTTTCAATGCATTCTAAAGATATAGAAAAAAAAAATCTTATTCCTATATGTCCATATCTTATTTTTCCCATTAAGTTATTATTAGCATGTAGCAAAATAACCGTTAGCAGGAAAAGGCATCAGATTAATTGTGGTGTCACTTTGATAAAATTAGACAACCACAGACAACACTTTTCTCTGTTGTCTTACCTTCTTTAACATTTCTGCAGTTAGGGTTAGAGGTCTACACTCAGCCTGTGCTTGTACAGGGACCAGGAAGAATAGGAAGCAGGGCTGGAAAGAGTGGAGGGAAGCATTTGGCAGAGCATGTAGGGTTTGGAAGGACATGTGGATCCTATGGTCCTTCTCCCATGTCCTCTGCCTGCCTTTTGTCTTAGAAAAACTTTATCCAAAGAATAATTCTAATCAGAGAAATTTTTTGAAAAATGCAAAAGCAAAGAAAAACAGTCAAACAGGACAAAATAATAATAGTTGAGTCATTAAACAAAGTCAAGGACCTTTAGTTCCTCCTCAAGGGCTATAGATAATATTCTGGGCCACAGAATATTATCTATTCTTGCAGATACTGAAAGCCCTACCAGGTGGAAGAAGTTAACTGTAGGCTAACTGCAAGTACATAGACCCCAGACTTGTTGGAATCAGAGGTTGAAGATGTTGACTCCCAGTTACCTCACGACCAGCTAATCAGAAGAACGTCCAGGACTTCTTTGGAGAAATGTCTATTTAGGCTATCTGCCCATTTTTTGATTGGGTTGTTTGGTTTTTTTGATATTGAGCTTCATGAGCTGTTTGTATGTTTTGGAAATTAGTCCCTTGTCAGTTGCTTCATTTGCAAATATTTTCTCCCTTTCTGAAGGTTGTCTTTTGGTCTCACTTATGGTTTTCTTTGCTGTACAAAGGCTTTGAAATTTAATTTTTAAAAATAAATAAATAAGAATCATGAAAAAAAAAAAAGAATGTCCATGAGTTGATCCTGCAACCCCCTCCTCAGCACATAGCCCCTCCCTCTTTTCCCTATGTCATCCCTGAGAAAAACATGAGGAGTGGGGAGTTGGTCCTTTGAGACATAAGTCCACCTTATACCCAGGGTTGCCAGCTTCCTCAGTAAAGCTCTCTTTCCTTTTACCCAACACTTGCCTCTCAGTATCGGATTCCTGAGTCACAAGCAGCTGAACCCAAGTTTGGTAACAATATGAGGCTGATTTTCCTAAAGGAGGGTAGGTGTCTGGGAAAGAACCTGTCTGTCCCAGGAACATTGGACTGCTTGATCTTTGAACCCTCTGTGCCTCCATTCCCTCTTCTGTAAAATCAGGGTATTTGACAAGATGATTCTTAAAGTATCTCTCAATTCTATATTTGATGATTTTAATGCCTTTAATAGTGAGAAAATGTACGTGGTAATGTGTCCTCTTTGCACATCACCTAAAATGGGACGTGATTAAATAAGAAAATGTCAGTTTTCAACTGCACAGTATAATTTTTTTAAATGCATTTTGAGACAGGAAGATTGCTCTAAGCTTTCATAGACATTAATGTTTTTAAAAATTAGCCTTTTCTCACATGTTGCCAGTAGGAATAATTTATTCCTGAGCTTTTTCCTGCTGGCATCTCTGTGACCTTGTTCCAAAATATCACATTATGAGCACATAGAGACAAGTATCCTGAACACAGAAGCCTGAAACTTAATCAGACAATTAATACTGAAAGGAAAAAAATCAATAAAACAAATTTACAGGTTCATATTTCTATCACCTTATTTTTTTAAGTTCTTAAAATGTATATAAATTAATTTTCAGAAGCATAAACTATTCTGTTATTGAGTTATTTTTAATCTTCTGGCATACGGTTGTTACTCATAGAGTTGACAATAAAACATCGTTAAAATGCATTAAGGTAGGAGATCAACCTCAACTGTGCCTGCTTTACCCCCCCACCCCAATTAAATCTAACATTTTGGTGCATGTCCATCTTTCTAAGTTCATTGTGTCATGCTGTCAACACTATAACACATCACTCTGTACTCTAGTTTTTCATTAACATATCGTAAAGTATCTGTCCAATTGAGGAAACTGCATTGAATTTTTATTAAGTCGTCATTGCAGTAATAGCCAACAGATAAGGACACAGCAGCATCTTATTTGCATTCTTCTATCTTTAGGGAAATTTTAATCCACAAGGATCCAACCTTGTCAGGTATTTTAGTGGAAAATGGATAAGTCCTCAAACAGCTGACCTGCAATTCTCACCTGCTCCCAGGGGGCAGAGGCTCTCCGAGGCCTTAGCCGTTGCATCTCATCAAGCCTGGGGAAAGACCAGCTTCTCATAAAACTGAACTCATTCTTATAAGGGGACCTACTTACAGCCACAGACTCAGTGTGATCCCTGTTTTAAACTAAACTACTGGCAGTTTTTCTTTTTGTGGTCACCGTCCTGGTCCTCAGCCCATAAGGCCTTCAGGAAGCTCCTGATAATGTAGACAGCTGGGTTGATTTTTAATGAAAGCAGCATGCATTTTCTACATTGAGGGATAAGTGTGACACAATGGAAAATAAGAAATAGAGAATAATAGCATAGGCTTTTATACTCACACAAATTTTATGGCAAATGGTGGCTTCCAACAAGAGTATTTCTGCTATCACCACAAACTCAATTTCCACATCAAATATATAATTATAGCAGGCTTGAGAATAACTGAAAACCAATACTGATAATGTTGGCTTTAAATCACCATTTGTCTACATAAATCATGATTAGCACAGGGATTAGCAGCAGGACCATCAATTATTAAATGTCAGAATGAAGTCATGGAAACAAATATCACATAAGGTTGATTACTGCGACTAGTTTGGCTAAAGTCCTGAGTCAAAAAGCCAGAAGGCTCTAAAAATATAAAAGGAAACATCCGCGATGACAGCCATCATCATAATAATTCATTATAATATTGCGTTTGTTCAAAATATGTTTCCATGATGATATTGTGGATATAAAATGCAACAACTTATCACTCAAAAAAACAGTCATTGTGAACCTACCATGTGCCAGAGGCAGTGAAATGCTGAGTGTACTTGGGTGAACCAAATACAGAAGACTTCTTGCCTTCTCGTCGGGGAATGACGTAAAGAAGAAAGAAGTAAGCTGATAAATAATTGCTAAAGGTGATAACTGCTATGAATAAAATCCAGAGAGAGCTATGAAGAGGGCTGGGTTGGGGGAGATCAAGTCCAGTCTACCTTGCCCGGGTGAGGAGACCTTTCCCGGCAGGTTTCAGATGTGCCGTCACGTTGAGCGAGAAGAACTTGGCTTGCTGGAGGAAGTGGAACAAGGCCAGCTGGGCTAGAGCATCACAGCTCAGGGCACCTGCTGTGCGAGGGGAGCTGGTCAGCTGCCAATCATGATCAAAGCGGGCCTTGGAAGCCTGGGTAATGGGTTTATTTCACAAGTAACAGACAGCAGCTAAAACGCTCAACCTGGAGGAGCAACATACTTGAGTTTAAGAATTAAAACAGCCCCTGTGACAGCTGGACGGAAGCTGCCCTGCGTGTGCAGGGGCACAGGAACGGGCTGCGGACGGGGGCGGGGCTGACGTGGGAGAGCCCAGTGCAGTCCCAGCGGGAGGTGAGGATGACGGAACAACGGTGGCGATGCCGAAAAGGAAGGAAGTGGATGGATTTAACACTCGTGTCTGGGCAATATTTTTAAAATATCAGTTTTTATTTCTTCTCCCCCAGCCCCAACCCTGCCAATTTTAAGTGTATGATCCTCTCCGGGCTCATCACCTCAGGGGAATCAGAAATAGTCTATTACTTTCTCTCTCTTTCTCTTTGTTTCCCAAAGCCTTAAGCCCAATAAGAAAATGATGTTCGGTGCCCTTCTTTTCCCTGTATCTTAAATTCTACTTCTTTAAAGAATCATCTCTATCAACAGACAAATACTATCTTGTTTCTTCTACTAAAATGACAGCCCTCCCGTGACCACCATCCCCATCATCTTCCAGCCCTCACGTCATTTCTCACGTCCCGTGCACGGCAGAACTTTGTAAAGGATTGTCTACGCTCCCTCGCTGTTCCTTCTCATCTGTTAGTCTAGGTCACCTCTGCTCAGTCAGCATTCTGTCTCTCCTTCTCTCCCACTGAGGTCCCTCTTGCAAAGGGCTATAGAATTTTCCTGCTACCAAATGAATTTTATGGAAAGTTTTACTTGGAAATACTCTTTTGTCTCAGCTTCTATGACCTCTCACTCTCTGGACTACCTCTGACCACACTGGTCAGTTCTTTTCAGAGTCATTAGCTAGTTTCACTCCCTCTGTTTGAACTCTAGGTGGTGAAAGACCACAGAAATGTGCCCTGGGTCCCCTTCCCTATCGACACACATTCCCTAAGGAAGCCCATTCAGTGCCAGGGCTGCAAGCACCATCTCTTTGCCAACGACTCTCAATTCTACATATTTAGCCCTGGTAAATTCTTTGCTCCCCAGCCCCACGCGTTCAACTGCCCACTTGCCAGGTCCACATGGATGTCTAGTGCACCTTTCAATGCTTTCACCCCAACAAATCTCCATCTGCCTCTCTTTCCCTCTCAGTAACAGCATCCTAGCTACTGGTCCAATGTGTTCAAGGCAAAAATCTAGAAGATATTTTGACTTTTCCCATTCTTTCACTTACCACATACATCTAACCTATCAGCAAATCCTGTCAACCTTACTTTGAAAGCAAATCCTATCTCATTCCAAGTCTCCTTTACAATGACTCCAATGTAAATCCGGAATAATCTTCAAAAATATGAATTAAATCATCTCTTTCTGCTTCAAACTTTTCAGTGACTTCCTGGACCACAGAAGATGGAGATTAATAAACCCCTTGCCCTGGCTTTGGTGCCTTCTACCCTGGAATGCCTCTCATCTCCTTCCCCACCCCAAGCTCCAGCCTCTCTGAAACTTGTCAAATTGGTCCTCCTTCAAGGCATTTGCTCTAGTTATTTCCTCTGCCTGAACTTGTTTCTCAGGTCTTCCCATGACTGGTTCTTGTTTTATTCAAATCTCAACATCACCTCCCCAGCGACCTTCCATGGCCATCCAATCTGAACAGCCAAAGAGAGCAGTTCCCATCTGCTCACCAGGCCCCCTTAATCCTCTGCATAGCACTTACTCGATCTGATATTTTTGCAGTACTTGCTGGTTTATTGTCATCTCCAAAGCGCTCCCTCCCTGCACCTTTCCAACTAGAATGTAGCTCTGGGAAAGTAGGAATAATGACTGTGTTGATCACCGATGTATCCACAGCACCTGGAACAGTGCCCGACACATGGTGAGGTCTCAACAACATTTGCTGGATGAATGAGGGCTGAATGACCCCCATGGGTAAACTCATCAGGACATAGAAATGAAGAAGAAAGGGAAAGATGGAGAGATGTGACAAGAGCACAAAAGTCAGGAGGGTCCAGAGAGACTGTCAGGCAGCCGAGCAGCTTCTGGGCTGGAGGCCTCCTGCAGCTGCCGGGTGGGCTAACCACACATTTCCAATGTTCAGTCCGGAACGGGACAAAGAGCCCAAATGGAGTTAAATGAGTTATTGCCCCGACACAGCAGGCAGCAGCAGTCTCATGTTAGCATTGGGTCCTTTTCCCCCAAAGTCCCAAGAGTGTGATGTGGAGGCCAGGTGAGTGCTACACCCACAAAGGATGTGTGTCACACTCAAGGAGCTCCAAGGCTACGTGATCCTGGTCTTGCATGGGTAGGAGCTGCTAGGAGACCTTGCCCTCCTCCTTTCTGGAGAGAGACATTATCTTTATTGCTCTGGAATTTCTCCAAGGAAAGATGTTCCTCTCTGAGGAAGGCTCTGTCTTTCTACTGCCAAGCCTGTCTCACGCAAACATCCTTGAACAAAGCTCTCAATATCCTTTGCTCATGAGACATGCATAAACCCCAGACTATGGAGAATTATCTCTCAGCAGATGGGTCCTTGACCTGACTTGGGGCAGGACCTCTTAGAGGCAGAAAATTCTAAGGCATATTTGGGAGAATGGAGAGAAGAAGGGATCTTCACCATTTCCCAGGGAACAGTACAAGGAAGGCACAAAAACCTTCCTCGTGAAAGGTTTAGAGCTTCATAGTGTGTCAGGAATTTGGGAGCCAAATGTTTCCCTGCAAGGACACCAAACTGGGTCCATAACATTGTTCCCAGGCTCTCACACAGCCCCCAGAAGCAGCAGAATATTATTCAACACACTGGAAGACACAGGAGAGGGGCGGCAAAAGGTGAAGCTTCAGTGGTGACTTAAAAGAAATTTTAACCTTCTCACCAAATGGGATGCTCACCCCACGGGACGAATGAGTGAAGGATCGGATCCCTTTACTCAGCACCTTCAGCACCTTCATTCTATGGATGATCCCAAGGAGATCCTAGAGAGAAAATCTTTCCTTGGATCCCCTTCATGACGAATAAGGACTTTAATCTGCTATTTTCTCCAAGTCTGTAATTGGGAGGCTGCTTTGGGGTGCTGGCTTAGCAGCCTGTCAGCAGCTCTGGGGCTGCCATCTTGCTCTGTCGCCTGAGCCATCACTGTTCACATCTCTCGCTCTGTAATTTATTTTTATTATATCTTACAAAAGTGTCCATATGGAAGGGACTGAAAATAAAATTGAATGGGAAAAGAACCAGGCTCTTCACCACAGATAGCTTGAGAAAGTACTTGTGTGGAGCAGTGCCATCCAGCAGAACTTTCTGCAACAACAGAAACGCTCCCTTCCTGCACCAACCCCACACGCAGCCACTGAGCCCTGGGGATGTGGCTTCTGTAACTGAGGACCTCAATATTCCAACTTACTTAATTTTAAATACATTTAACTAGCACACATGTCTAGGGGCTGCAGAATTGGACAGTGCTTGTCTGGAGCACAGACAGTAACCTGACACCCAGGCTCCACTCTTGACCTGGTTTGTGACTCAGCCTCTCAGAGTGTCGACTTCCTTATCATAAAATGAGGGTAAAATCGAATCTATCATGTAGTGAACGTATGAGGCTTAATGAAATAATCCGTATTGGATGTTTAGCACCTGCCTGGAGTGAGGATGGAATGGTGGAAACATTGTGATGATGCTGGTGAGGACCACAGAGACAGAGTCCAGGGGCCTGTGGGAGGGCTCAAGGAAACGGGTGAGTGTCTGTTAGGTGAGAAAAGGGGTGAGCCGAGCAGCACGGAGAGGAAGTTTGGGTGATCCTGGGGAGGAGAGTCCTCATACCTCGCTGTGTCTGGGAGTGGAGCGCAGGGCTGTGAGAGGGGACAGACAGGGTCCTGATGGTCTCTTGAGGACACCAGGTGCTCAGCACCAGCAAGAGCCCCAGACTTCAGCTGCTCCCTTGCCCTGAATACCGTGCAATGCTCTCCGCTGCGTCCAGGTCATTTACCACAAGTCAAAACAGGTGCATTTTTCACATATTTATCAAGTAATCTGGATCAAATCACATATTTGCCTAAATCATCTGAAATTTATATCAAAATATGTTGTTTTATATATATATACACACACATATACGTACATATACATATATATACATATATCAATATATACATATAATATATACACACATACATACACACACACACACACACACACACACACACACACACACACTCTATATCAATCTGGGTCCAGCCAAGAAGTGCAAATCACAACATAATTTAAACAAGGAAAGTTTAATGTAAAAAAACATTAAGCGATTTTTAGGAAATAAGACAGGGGGGTAATTGTTGAGACAGAAAGAGAGCTCTCAAGGGTACCCTCGAGCTGCAGGAGAGGACCCAAAGACAGACACAAGTGGAAGGTGCTCAGACCTCAGTGAAGAAAGTGGGACAGCACCGACTGGGTGGGAGAGGATTTTGCTGGGCTTCCCGGGCAAGACCTGGTCCACAGTCACTAGACCAATGGGAACCTCTTTCTGGGGCACAGGTAAACTGAGCCCAGTGGGTAGGCAGGGAGAGTTGAGGGTGCACTGAGGTCCGAAGCACACAGGGTCATGTCAGGAGGGCCACAGGAAACCACCCCCAGGACGCAGGCAAGCCAAGGCTGACAGGCGGCAAGCGGGCAGAGTCGGGTGCCACGTGGATGCACTGGAGAGACCTCCATGCCAGGACTCCAGCACGCTTCTGTGCCCAGCCTGGGCCTGGGCAGCGCTGGGCCCCTCAAAGGGACAAAGGTCAGGCAGGCAGCCAGCCCAGTGTGCCCATGTGCAGGGCTAAGGAGATGCCACAAGGGGCAGCAACCTGGGGGGTGGTCCTGTCCTATGCCATCTGCAGTTCCTGACTGCACAGGTGCTGCCCACGTCAACAGCTTTGGAGAGCAAGCAGCAACAGAATGCTGGAGAGAGCCACACCATGCATGCACATAACCCTGGAGAAATGGCACTGCTGAGCAGTAAAGACAAGACCAGATACTTGTCCTGCAGGACCTGGCAATGAGCCTTGAGAACCAGGAAGGGAAATCCCTTCCTTCTGCAATATCTCTCCAGCACCTTCTATGGACATCATCAAAGCAACTGGCAAAAGAAAACTATTTCTCCAGATATATGCCTAGGACTGGGATTGTTGTCATATGGTAGCTCTATGCTGTTTTTTAAGGAATCTCCATACTGTTCTCCATAGTGGCTGTACCAATTTACATTCCCACCAAAAGTATAGAAGTGTTCCCTTTTCTCCACACACTCTCCAGCATTTATTTTTTGTAGAATTTTTATGATGGCCATTCTGACCAGTGTGAGGTGATACCTCATTGTACTTTTGATATGCATTTCTCTAATAATTAGTGATATTGAGCATCTTTTCATGTGTTTGTTGGCCATCTGTATGACCTCTTTGGAGAAATGTTTATTTAGGTCTTCCGCCCATTTTTTGATTGGGTTGTTTGATTTTGATATTGAGCTGCATGAGCTGTTTGTATGTTTTAGAGATTAATGCCTTGTCAGTTGCTTCATTTGCAAATGTTTTCTCCCATTCTGAGGGTTGTCTTTTCATTTTGTTTATGGTTTCCTTTGCTGTGCAAAAGCTTTTAAGTTTAATTAGGTCTCATTTGCTTATTTCTATTTTTATTTTCGTTACTCTAGGTGGTGGATCAAAAAAGATCTTGCTGTGATTTACATCAAAGAGTGTTCTGCCTGTATTTTCCTCTAAGAGTTTTATAGTATCCGGCCTTAGATTTAGGTTTTTAATCCACTTTGAGTTTGTTTTTGTGTATGGTGTTAGAAAATGTTCTAACTTCATTCTTTAACGTGTAGCTGTCCAGTTTTCCCAGCACCACTTATTGAAGAGACTGTCTTTTCTCCATTGTATAGTCTTGCCTCCTTTGTCATAGCTTAGGTGGCCATAGGTGCGTGGGTTTATCTCTGGACTTTCTATCCTGTTCCATTGATCTATATTTCTGTTTTTGTGCCAGTACCATACTGTTTTGATCACTGTAGCTTTGTAAAACAATAAAATACACAAACACATGGAGACTAAACAATATGTTACCAAATAATCAATGGATCATTGAAGAAATCAAAGAGGACATCAAAAAATACCTAGAGGCAAATGATAATGAAAACACAACAATCCAAAACCTATGGGATGCAGCAAAAGCAGTTCTAAGAGGGAAGTGTATAGCAATATAATCCTACCTCAAAAAACAAGAAAAATCTTAAATAAACAACCTAATATTACGCCTAAAGCAACTAGAGAAAGAAGAACAAACGAAACCCAAAGTTAGTGGAAGGAAAGAAATCATAAAGATCAGAGCAGAAATAAATGAAATAGAGATGAAGAAAATAATAGTAAAGATCAATGAAACTAAAAGCTGGTTCTTTGAGAAAATAAACAAAATTGATAAACCGTTAGCCAGACTCACCATGAAAAAGAGGGAGAGGACTCAACTCAGTAAAATGAGAAATAAAAAAGGAAAAGTTACAACAGGCACCCAGAAATACAAAGGATCATAAGAGGTTACTACAAGTAACTATATGCCAATAAAACAGACAACCTAGAAGAAATGAACAAATTCTTAGAAAGATACAACCTTCCAAGACTAACCAGGAAGAAATAGAAAATAGGAACAGAGCAATCAAAAGCACTGAAATTGAAACTGTGATCAAAAATCTTCCAAAAAACAAAAGCCCAGGGCCAGAGGGCTTCACAGGTGAATTCTACCGAACATTTAGAGAAGAGTTAACACCTACCTTTCTGAAACTCTTTGAAAAAATTGCAGAACAATGAACACTCCCAAGCTCATTCTGAGGCCACCATCACCTTGATACCAAAACTGGACAAAGATACTACAAAAAAAGAAAATTACAGGCCAATAACACTGATGAACATAGATGCAAAAATTTTCAACAAAATACTAGCAAACAGAATCCAACAACACATTAAAAGGATCATATGCCCTGATCAAGTGGGATTTATCCCAGGGATGCAAGGATTCTTCAATATATGCAAATCAATCAATGTGATACACCACATTAACAAATTGAAGAATAAAAACCATATGATCATCTAAATAGATGCTGAAGAAGCTTTTGACAAAGTTCAACACCCATTGATGATAATAACTCTCCAGAGAGTGGGCTTAGAGGGAAGCTACCTCAACATAATAAAGGCCATATGCGACAAAACACACAGCCAACACCATTCTCAATGGTGAAAAGCTGAAAGCACTCCTTCTAAGATCAGGAACAAGACAAGGATGTCCACTCTTGCTACTATTATTCAACATAGCTTTGGAAGTCTTAGCCATGGCTATCAGAGGAGAGAAAGAAATAAAAGGAATCCAAATTGGAAAAACAGAAGTAAAACTGTCACTGTTTGCAGAGGATGTGGTAGTATACATAGAGAATCCTAAAGATGCCACCAGAAAACTACTAGAGCTCATCAATGAATTTGGTAAAGTTGCAGGATACAAAAGTAAAACACAGAAATCTCTTGCATTTCTATACACTAGCAATGAAAGATCAGAAAAAGAGATTAAGGAAACAATCCCATTTACCATGCATCAAAAAGAACAAAATATCTAGATCCTTTAAAGAGCTCTTCCTTCCTTTGCTCCCAAGCACCAAGTAGGGAGGGTAAGGGCCTAAGGAGTGGGTGGCAATATGGGTGGGGCCTGGGCCAGCAGGCTGGCTACTCCGAGGAGCTAGGGCTGGACCTCCATGCCCCGCCTCCCCGCCCCCCCCGCCCCCGCACCCATGTGAGGGGGCAGGGCACCCTGATCTCTTAGAACTTCCAAGGAGAGGCCAGCAGTTTGCCTGTATCCCTAGGGTGCTGGAAGCCATGGCCTGTTTTCAGCAAGGAGCCAGGTACTTACCTTGACCTTGACTTTATAAATTCACTCTGCAAACAGGGATTGAGTGCCTGAGAGGCAGGGGGCACTGGAGTCAGAGCTGTGAGACAAAGAGTCACACCCTGGGCTCCCAGAGTTTACCACCCAGCAGGAAGTCAAACTTGAAAGAATAATTTGTGGTGCTTGCTGCAGAGAAGAGAACTGGGCTGTATTACAACACAAGGGGCTCACTTAGTTTGGGTGAGGGTTCAGGAAAACTGCGCTAAGAGGGGGTTGTGGGAGAGAGGCTGACGAGTCAAGACGGGGCATGAACACTGAAACAGAGTAAACTATGCGTGCGGGACAATCCAGGTCTAGACATCAGCCTTGAAGCAAGAAAAATCTGCAGATTTCCAGAAACTGGCAAAAAAAAAAAAAAAGAAAAAACTAAAAACCTCAAGCAGGAATGTGGAGAGTGAAATAAAGGAAGCATGAGCAGAGAAATGTAAAATAAATGTTAGGACCAAATCATACAACCCCTGTAGAACATACCCCAGATGCCATTTTATTCTAAAGGCAACGGGAAGATATAAAAACTTTCAAACAGTATCAAGTTGCATTTTTAAAAGGTCACTGACTACACTGTAGAAACAGGTTGAAGGGAGGTAAAAGCAGATGCAGAAGCACCAGTTAGAAAGCTGTCGTCCGAGGTAAAAGGTAGGGTGACGTACATGGAGTCTGGGAAGGAGGGGACAGAGGGAAGGGAATTTCTCAGATGGCTCTGGACCTGACAGACGCTCCATTAATGTGTGCTGAATCCTTGCCCCTCCCACCGCTTGAGAGCAGACGTTACAGTGCCTTTCACAGCTGAGACAGAGTTCAAGAGGCTGAGCACAATGCCCAGGGTCGCAAAGGCCAGGTTCTGGACGCCTAGAGTGAGCTGCGCGGACCCCCCCAGGATGCCCGCGCTGCGCTAAGAAGAGCGCTTTCCCGATGCTCCGCGCCTGCGGACACCGGGCTCTTGGCAAGTGTGAACTGGTTCTGCCCACGGCCTGTCCTGTCGGCCTGTCCTGCAAGGGAGAATCCCCACGCAGAGAAAGTGGGAAACACAGAGCTCGTATGGGCTGCGGGCGGACACTTGACGCAGGAGCTGGATTCTGGGCGCCTGGTCCCTGGCCGCCTGCGGCACCGCCACCTGCACCCGGGCTGCTCGGGGCCGGGACGCCGCCTCCAGGGGAACAAGAGCCTGTCCATGAAAAAGACTGTCTCAGCTGGATTGGAGGTTGAGGGTGATCGGTAAACAGAGAGGAGCCAGCTGAGGAAAGAAATCAAACAGAAGACGTGCTCGGTCGGCAGACTGCTCTGCCCAATGCAAAGTCTATACCCCCTGATTCTTGGCAAGTGTGTGAGCAAAGGGCAGCCCTCCCTCCCGAGTGAGATCGGAGAGTCTCCTGTCTGTCTAGCCCTGTGACCAAGGCTGTGACAGATCGAGCACGGTCGTCAGCTGGGGTCCACTGACCCGTACACTTAGGCTAATTTCTGAAACAGAAAAGTCCGGAATCTCAGTGGCTTGAAACAATGCGTTCCTTTCTCACATACCCCATGGAACACTCCGAGAAATGATTTAGGGGCACAGGCTCTTCCATCTTTGTGCCACCTTCAAAATGTGGCCTCCAAGTTCACCGCCTAAGGGAGAAAGGAATGATTCAGGGGGCGTAGTTCTGTGGACATGGTAGGTAACTGGCAGTCAGAGACACAGCCCAGCTAATGCGCACGTATTGGGGGCGTGTTTAGCTGTGTTCCCCCGCAGAGGACAAAAGGCATACAGTGGACTCTAGCCGACTTGGCCAGACCCTTCAGACACCTGAACGTTTGTCTTCCCATTTGTGGAACACTCTCGGGTCCTCCCTAGAGAGGCTGCCCAGAGTTCCAACAGACACTGCATCCCATACAAGGGCGCAGACCTCCCAGCAATTCCGCTCCATCAGGCCCCGTGGGCCTGCTCTTGGTGCCGTAACTTACAAACGAGAGAGACTAGTGAGGCTCTCCTCCCACTCGATATACAGCACAGGATGACTGCAGTAAACACCACCCCTGGGGAAAGGACAGAGCCACACCAGTCACTGACCCACAGGGACACTTGGACTCTGCAGGACAAGCAACCTCACGTCTCTGCCCTGTTTGGGGGCCCCTGGTCAGAAGTTCCAAGGTTTGTTCTTCTCAGGGATCCCTGCCCTGGATCTTCCTCCTTGGTAGTCCTTACTCTCTACACTGTTCTCCTTACTTGACCTGGCTGTTGGAGCGGGGTGGGTATTCATTCAGAGGCTCTATATAGGCTTTGGATCCCACTTTCTATCTGTCCATCACCTGGTCTTTTTAGACTAGTTTTGTAGTTTCTTTGGCAATATAATTTCCTCAGAACCTTAGAAGGTTTCTGGTATATTTGCTTCCAAACAGTTCCATATGGTTGTAACCACACCCTAAGCATTTCTGTACACCAGATTTGCAAATCTACATTTTTTTTTCTTTTGCTTTCTCATACCCTTGCTTATATCAGCTTAACATAACAGCTTAACTGCCTGTAACAGTTTCTTAATTTGATCATCGCCATGAGGCTGTCATAATACGGCTTTGGAGCTTAAAGGCTTTTTTATTCCAATCTCATTTCCTACTGTTTGTGTTCCAGAAGCAGTCGGAATTTCCAACCCTTCATGGACTCAAGTTTCTGGACTCTCTGCTTACAAACTAGCCAGTTTTCTCCCGAGTTCTCTTTCTTTTAACAGTGTGCCAACACAGCCAATTGTAGCAAACCCACATTAACACTTTGATTTTTTTCCAACCGCTTTTGCTAGAGTTGCCAAACCATGAGACGCAACAATTTACTTCCAAAGAGATTTTCAGGTAATAATTTTACTAAATATTTTCTCATAGATCACCATCTTTCTTGCCGCCTGACTCAATGCCAGACATCAGATTTTTGTTATTATAGCCTTTCAGAGTACCAATATTTTTATATTAGTCCCGGTAATTTAATTGCTGTACCAATTCTCAAATCTCAGTAGCTTAACACAATAAATGTTTTTCTTCTTCATATCACAGTCCAGTCAGAGTTGGCTGGTTCTCCTCCAAGCAGTGACTCAATGACCCAGGCTCCTTCTATCTGTGGTGTTTCCATATTCAACATGCAGCCTCCAAGCTTGCCGCTGGAGGAGAAGCTGCTTTGTATGTGCAGCCCAGAAGTGCTGACATCATGCCCACCACATCCCACTGGCCAGAACACAGTCAATACCCAACTCACTGCATGGGCTCTGGGAGGCCGTTTTTCTGTGTTTCCAGGAAAACAAAAAAGACAGATCTCAGAGAGCTCTGGCGACCTTGACCACACTGTTTATAATAATCCCAGATGAGCTCCTTTAGTTGCTTCCTTCTAGAAGCTTACAGGTGATATATAATAAAGCAAATAAATGGGAATGAGAATTTCATACTCTGCAGAGGCCATATAGATATGAAGAAAGGTCCTGTCAACAGTACTAGTAGAATACAGCACTGTCAATGGATTTGTGTGTTGCAAGGCTGGCAGGGCAGGGGTTGTTACATTGTTGAATCTTCCTGATGCTCATACATTACTTACTGTCATAACATATTTGGCATTCGTATTCCAAACACTTCCTAAGTGCCTGCTTAGAGCTGGGAAAGGGATCTAGGAATGCAATGGTGAACAAACTGTTTCAGTCGTTGCTTACCTGGTGTTAACATTCTAACACAGGAGAGAAGTCACACAAATAACCACCCACGTAATAGTAATTGATTAATTTAGTAAATATTATGCCTACAAAGTACAGGAAAATGTAAGAAAGTAAAAAGACAGACCTAGCTTGGGTGTTGATAGAGTCTCTAAAGCATTAAGCTGGGACCTGAAAGATTGGGGGGTGGGGGTCCTCTGATGAAGAGATGGTGCCGTCCTGGGACAGGGAACACTGCATTTTCATACAATAGCCTTGGATGGGAAGATCATGGTTTCATGTGAGGATACATTGAGGCCAAGTTAACCTGGAGATCTCCAAGTGGAGACATCAAGCAGACAGTTGATGTCCAAGTAAAAAGCCCACCCAGGGCTTCCTTGGTGGCGCAGTGGTTGAGAGTCTGCCTGCCGACGCAGGGGACATGGGTTCGTGCCCCGGTCCGGGAAGATCCCACATGCCGCGGAGAGGCTGGACCCGTGAGCCATGGCCACTTAGCCTGCGCGTCCGAAGCCTGTGCTCCGCAACGCGAGAGGCCCCAACAGTGAGAGGCCCGCGTACCGCAAAAAAAAAAAAAAGCCCACTCAGAGATCTGAAATGGTCCTATAACTTTGGAGGATGTCTTATGATGCTCTATCCTCAAAGATGTGCCTCACCACCAATTCCCTGAATTCACCATCCATAGGGGAAACTCATGGAGTTTTAATTTTAGGCAAATTAATTTGAAATGGGAGCGTTCTCATTGGCAACCCAAAGATTTTGTTAAATAGTAAATCATTAATGCAAGTAGGAAGAGTTTCCCGTTTCTAAGTATCACTTCTCAGATCTGGATGGCGGACAGCAACATCACTATGAGAAGCCGCCACAGGAGCAACTGGCCATTTGAGGGACCAGGACTCCTTAATAATAACAAGAAAATGCCCAATGAGGGAAGGAGGCAAGGCAAACGGATTCTTTTTCTCTATTTTTCTTTTGCCTAGTTTATTCAGTGCCTTAAGCAGAAAGCACTGATCTAAAATTCAGCTCTTCATTCTTTAAAACACGTACCTCTACTAAGAAATGAGTGTTCTTTGTAGGTTCTGAATATGAATACATTAGTAGGAGTGCATTTATTTTAACTCATTTGATGATGACTAAAGCTTAGGATCTGGTGTCTCTGAAAACCTTAGAAGATGATCTGAAATGACTCTTCAGATGAATGCAAATGCATGGACAGAAAACTGGCTGAAGGTCCTCATACGAACAGCCCGCACAAGCAACGACAAATAACAGGCACCTATTTCCATTTCTCAGGTGTGTGTTGAGGAGGAAAGGTGGAACAGTTTTCATTGCTAATCTCTCAAAGGAAGGAACAGACCGTGTTAATGTAATTCACTGATGAGAGAAAAAGTGGGGGTGGATTAATCACTTCTAATGTCAGAAAAAGTTTCTTTAAATGCTAGTTTTACAAAGAACCGGGATTCACCGAAAGAGAACTCTTTTCTCAGAGAATGCACACACGTACACACGTTCGCACACACATACACACGCACACACAGACACAAAACCTAACTCCCCCCAGGAGTTAGGATTACAGGCTGTGCATTTTTCAAGTTGTTTTAAAAGGTGCAGTAACCATAAGAATGGCATCACTCTCTGAACAAAGCTGTATCAGGCACCTGTTAATCTAAAGCTGTGGCTTGAATAATGAAAGAAATTAAGTAAATGCACCTCTTCAACCATATTTTTGGGCAGTGGATGTTTTTAAACAGTCTGTATATCACACATTAGAGACCAAATTCGCTTTTTTTTTAGCACTTCAACAAGGTAGCATCAGAAACCCCCAAGGGTTGTGGGTGTACCATTTTATTGACTGAAAATGCTTTAGATGCCCTGGCATATAATAAGGTATGGATCACCAGGGAGACTCTGAGCTTTGTCTTTACAAATAGAGAAGATGGAAAAGTAAGTAAAGTACAAGTTACAAGGATTATATCATGTTTGGTTCTCCAGACCTCATACTGGAAATATCAAATTATCAAAATCCAGAGATGGAGCGGTAGGTATCCAGCGAGACCTGGAAGCAAGATTGCTGCAGAGGTGAAAGATCATTGAGAGAAACGTTTCTCATGTGGTTCAGGGCTCCCAACAAGTTCCTTTGGGAGTGCGGAGTTTCTGTAGGTGCTGTGCCCAGACCAGAGCCTGGCTCAGAGAGCACAACGGACCCCAAGCAGAGAACCCAGCATGGCTGTGAGAACAAGTTACTACCCATGGCTGAAAACGAAAACTGTGCTTTGTTGGTGATCTCCCTCCTGGAGACCAGGGGACCTGATTGGAAGTAGCAACTACCAGAAAAAGCCACGTGGAACACCCACTCAGTAACCAAGATCCACACATTTTTATCTCCTAGCTTGTCCACGTATATGTATTTTGTTCTTACTAGAACAATGAAAACTTACACAAAACCCTACTATTTTTATTTCATCTCTTGACATGCTACCAACACTCCCTATCTTTAGCTTGCTGATGACAAAGAAGGGCTCAAGGAAGAGGAATTATATTTCCATTTCCTTCTTTTTTCTTTTGCAGCGTAAGTGGTTGGCTAACGTCAGAAAGTAACAAGAATAAGAAAGGCTTCCCTGGTTGTTCCTGTTTCTTAAAGTGCAAATGCATTCTTTCTCCATTCAAAGCAAATTCTAAATCAGACAAAAAGTGTAACCTCTTGGGGCTGTCAGTACCCTGCTTACTCAGACACAGAGGTAACATGCTTGACACCTTGTAACTCACTGAGTCCCACTGAAGTCCCAGCATGGTGGGTCCCTGGGACTTCTGTGCTCATGGGGACTCTAAGGTTCTGTGGGGTTGGGAGGGGGAACTGCAGACACACAGACCCTGTGTATCTCCTCTTCTCGCAAGTGTGCTCCATTGGCCCATAGGACTTCACTGACAAAATACAAATTCAGAGATAAATTTTTAAGAATCTCAAGATGGCAGCAGTAGAGCATAAAACCAAGCACAGGACCCTTCTGAGAGTGGGCGCTTCTGAGAGGGGCCCATTACCACTGTCCAGGTCACACGCCCCTGCAGCATCCCTGTGGGGAAGACTGTTAATGATACCTTGAATCTTGGGAGGTGTGGCCCCTATAAGCCAAATGCTACAGGAAGGTCAGACATAGAATGATGCCCTGTGGGAATTTCTACCAGGCATCAGAGTTTTTCAAGTTTTCTATCTGCCCACTATGTCAAAGAACCAGGCTGTAGAGTAGGAAAAGATTGCATTTCAGCAATAATAATAACAGCTGCTCCTTCTTTAGCCCCTATTAAATGTCTGCTCCTTACTAGAAATTGTACGGAGGAATGTTGCCCCTTAACCTGCCCTTAGCAACCTTCAGACTAGATAAATCTACTAGTATGAGAATGACTACATGGGTAAATAAAACATCGTGGTACAAAACCAATGGCAGAATGATTTAAATTTATAAAAAATTGGAATGAAAACCCCTGTGCATTAGCAATGACTATCTCTAAGCAGCAAATTTAAAAGTATATATTTTTCTATTTCATTTTACAAATTTTCCACATGGAGCTTGTGATTTTTATAATGTGAGGGGAAGTTCTGCTATCTTTTAAAGAGGCACAAAGCTTCCTGACATACGAACACTGGCTCTTTCCCTTCTCCAGAGCTGGTATGTCTCTTGCTGTGCATCAGTACAGCAGCCTTAGACAGAATAACAAAACTCAGGCACACTTGGAGGATGCCTTCCCTTTATTTGATCCTGGCAAGTCAGCTAGCAATGATAAAGGATGTCTGAGTGCTAAGAAGATTAGAAAACAACAATCTTTCTTGTAAAGAGAAGTTGGAATAAAAACAACAACAACAAAGAAAAAAGAGGGAGCTCGCTCAGCCTCCCCCCTCCGGTGTAGGCAAAGTTCAGTAAGCATGTGTGAAATCACATTCAGGGTTTTCCTGTTTTCTCTCTGTCTGCATTTGACTAGTCACATGAGTTTTACTCAATATATTAGAGTTGGGACACTAATGCTTTTGTAACAATTTTGTCTGCTTGTTTGCTTCCCCAGATCTGTACATGTAAGATTTATGCTTTGTATAGAATTTGGAGAATTTGGAATCTCGTTGAAATCCATCTATGCACATCTTTAGCCAGCTACGCCAGAGAATCGAAAACATTAAATTTATGCAAAGTGAGGAAGTGGCAATGATTTCTTTACAAGTGATTGTCGATTTATTGCCTGAGATGGAGGCTCGGGTCTCCTCACTGATCCAGGAGCGGGATGAATAACTAGAATGAGCACCGGAACATTTAGACTCACCCCACTTGCTGCAATTCTCACGTCAGGGGCTGGTTCTTGAATTTTTGTTTTTCAATTAAGCCTCCTCTCTTTGCAAAACCACCCACCTACTCTGACCCCAAAGTCTCCTGAAGGACAGGCACCCAAAGGCTTGTGCTCTTATGAAGCCTTGTACTTCATAGACCTCGTGATCTCTAGACAGAGTCCATCTCAACGGATAAAATCAGAAGGAGGAAGCCGACAGCCACAGAACAGTTTGGCATGTGTGTCAGGGGGCTAACTCCAAAGCTCGAGGTTAAAATGAAAACGTGCACAACGGGTCTGTCTCACCGCAGCAGTGGCGGTAGAGTGGAGACTGCCTCTCCCAGGCTGCTTTCACCCTTGGAACCGGCGCCCTCCGGGGGTTCCCAGCCAAACTGGCAGGAAAGGGTGGTCACGGGGCAGGAGTGCGGGCATCTCTTCCAGGCTGGCCCCAAACCCTTGCCGCGGCTGGTGAGCACACCCAGGCGGCTGCACAAGGCCTGTGAGGACGGCAGTTGCCCCTCAGCTGGCTCTGAACGGCTGTGCCTCAGAGACCCCTCCTCTGACCAGAGCACCATTTCCTGGGAGTTACGACACACCTTGGGGACCATTTGGCCTAACAGTTAGCTTTCCTTAAAAATTGAGATATTTACCCAGAAAGAACCAGTTAAGTTTGTTTGGTTATTCAGAACATTTAATGAAACAAGTTTACTTTTTAGAAAATCACAGAATGGAGGCAAAGAGTATGGAGATTTTATAGGAGCCATTAAAAAAAATTAGCAATGTCGTTGATATACTATTTGAGAGTATTTTATAGCCCCAGCTGCGGGCTCAAGTTGAATGTACATACAGAGAGGCTTACATTTGCATGAATACTGTATACTTAATACTGCTAACCTAGAATAGCTCTGTTGTGTGTAACCAATTCAGCTTTTGATCAATTTCAAATAATCTTCACCTTGATTTTCATATATAACAAGTTGGCCACATTTTGCATTTGTCTTAATGCTTTCTGCCTCTGTTGATGTTTCATTCTTTTATTAGTGACAGGAACAAGATTGTTTACCTGGGCAAGTGCCTTCCCCTTGCTCTCCCCTCCCCCCCCCCCGGACACATCCCCATTCTTCATCCACTGAGAAGTCAGTGCAGCTCCTTTGCAGGTGTCTCAACAGGTGGAAAGAAGGGAAGAAGTAGTCTCGGAGGCTGAAGGACAGGGGACCTCCTTATGCACATGTCTAATGTCATCATTATTTTGACAGGACTACTCTGCACTTGAGGCCGTGCGGCTCAGCTGGATGAGACAGCATGTTACCATACTGCTCTGTCTCCTTCAAGGTCATGACCACAGCCTCAGTGGCCCTTGTAATGCCGAACTTCCTTCACACACTTACTCTCCCTCTCCTTGTTGACTACTATTCTCTCTGTATTGCTTCACACCTCCCATGCCTTCCTCCCATCCTCCTTCTCAGTAGTCACCTGGCTCTCTTCCACTTAGAAAATAAAGCAATTAAGGGAGGATGCCCACAGCCCCCTTCTTCACACTTACCCGCCCACCTGAATCTGTGCCCACAAACTCCCTGCTTTCTCTCTGATTACAACATTGAGGCCAACATCTCAACTTGTTCACCACATCTCATTCCCTCTTGCTTACTCTCTCTCTCTCTCTCTCTGTCTCTCACTCCCCTGCATCAGTAGTTTTTCCCACTCTGCTGGGTCGCTCCCTAATTTTGCAAACACTTTATTACCCTTCCCATCGAAAGAAATCCTTCTTTTGACACCACTGTGCCTCCCCCTGTTGCCTGACTTCTCAGCTCGCTTTGACAGCAAATCTACTCTAAAGAGTTCTCGCTACTATACACTTGCCATTTCCAACTTCTCTCTTTCACTTCTCTCCAAAATCCACGCCAATCAGATTTTTGTCCTCTCCACACCAGTGAGCTCCATGTTGCTATAGGTTTCTCGTAAAACCTACAGAAATTGACCCTATGGATCTCATGCAGTTGAGATTCTTCCCAAATTCTGAAAATGACCTTTCTGTGGCTCTTAATTTTTAGTGTGGTGAGTTTATGTCTTTTAGTAGGAAGTTAAGGGCGTTGACCTCAGGAGCTAGACCTTAGGTAACATTTAAAACAAATCTTTTAGACTATATTTCTCTTTTTTTTCCTTAACTTGTATTTGAGTTTTCCATGATTTGTCTTATCAAAATACTTTATGGACACTGTTGCCTTAATTTCAACATTCAAGTAAATCTCAAGATCTGTTTTTATAAATATTTAGAATATTTTAAGAATATAAAAATATGTATGTTAAAAAATTAATTACATTCAGAAAAAATGGATAATAGCTCAATTGTTATTTAGGAAAATAAATATAACCTATCAGAATTCCTATCTTTGTTACCTTCTGTTGTCTGTGCTGAATGTTAAAAAGCAGGAACGACAAAGAACAAAGTGTTGACGCTGTTAGTTAATATTGTTCTGGAAGTCCTAGCTAATAGAAAATGCCCCATCGATGTCAATATAAATGCCATCAAAGAAAGGAAATTTACAATATTTTAAGGTAATTTACTCATTTATTTAATAGTTCTTGAGACATTGTGCCAGGTGCTATGATCATCTATCTCATTATCCCAAAAGGATGAAGTGAAAATTTTTTGTATGTGTGCATGATGGCTTAGATGGTGGCAAGATATAAAATAAATACACAGACATCAGCTGGTTTCCTATTAATATTCTGGCAAAATAACCAGTAGGAAAATAGAATGGAAAAAGACACCATTCTCATGATACCTACCTCAGTGCAATGCTTCCCATGGTGTGGATCACATCACCCACACCAGGCTAGGGGAGGAGGAGTACAGATTCCTGAGATCCCCAGGATTCCTGACTCAAAATCTCAGAGCATAGGCCAAGGATTCTGAAATTTTAAACTATTTTAAACAGATCCCCAGGTAGTTATTTTGTTCTCTAAAGTCTAGGTTCCCTGATGTAGTAAATAAGAGGACACATGGTGTGATTTTGAGCAAATTATTAAACCTAGTTAGGCTTCAGTTACTTTATCTACAAAAAAGAAACAATGATAATACCTACATCATAAGGCACTTTGGAAAAATAAGTGAAATAAAGTAGATGAGGGGGTTAGGACACCATAAGTACTCAGTTGTTGTTGGATATTAGTATTAAATATTGAAACAAGAATATAAAATACATAGAAACAAGCTTGAGAAGGAAGGATGCCTCAGGTCATAGGTGAATAAAACAACAAAATTACTTAGGAATACTTCTAAAAATCATATAAACTGAGAAGCATACTATGTTCCTACTGGAGCAGAGGTAGGGAAGAGAAGGAGAAAGCAATATTGTAAAGAAATCAATTTTTCAAAGTTGATTTTTAAATTTCAGGTAGCTCTATACAAAATACTAGATAGACACTCTTCATAAATCAACAAAATGAAGCTAAGGGTCATCTTGAAAAACATGCAGTGGAGAAAAAATTATCCAAACCTTACCTCACACACACACGAAATGCAGAAGGAAGCATATAAAAGGCCACTTTCATTGCCAGGCATCATAATGCAAAGTTACAATACATTTAATAATATTGTATCATTACCAAAATAAGCAGGCACATTGATGAAAATGAAGAGAAAATGCAGAATTCTATCGAAGAACATGATAACTTAGTATATGATAGAGTTTGTATTTCAGATCAATGGAGAGAACAGGAATAATTTAATGCATAGTAATTGGATTATTGATTAACTAGTTAGAAAAAAGCTCACTCAAAATTCATTTCAATATGGATTAAAGAGTAAAATTAACTATAAAAAAGAAAATTAGAGTATACTGAGTAAGTATGTGCCTGGAAGCATTCTGTATGTTATGCTTATAGAAAGAGAAAATAAAATATCAGTGAATTTAGGAAGCCCAGCTTGATTAGTAAAATGTAAAAAGAAACAGGCAAGATAAGAAGAAAGAGGTGGTGAAATAATTACGATCTCTTGATCATAAGAAGATAAGCCAAGAACATTCCGACAAGTGGGGAAACATTTGGCTAGGGTGAAGCCACATCTGCACCACTGAGAGTTGCTTAGGTTACTGGATACTCTCACCTTGCTAATGATATAATGCGATGATAATTAGCAAACCTACAATCCAATCATTCAAAGGCAATAAATAAACTATTAATCAGGAATGGAATGGCAAGTAGAGCTCCAGAGATCTCTGTGATCAGACCATTCTGAAAAACGCACTCTACTATCTAATATGGTAGCCATAATCTGCTTCCCGTATCTCATGCCTTAGATGGGTCTGTGACCTGGCTTCTGCCATCTCAGCATGTTCCCACACCTCTTGAAACGAGGGACCATTTTAGTTTCATGAGCATCTATAGCCAACGAAGGACAGCCATGAAAGCACTCCCCTCCACAGTGGATGTTAGAGATATGCTCTTTTCCTTAAACTTTGATCATCATTTCTACCTTTAGAAGGTAGCAGCGTTTTACAAGCTCTCAGGGGACATAATTCAAGAGTGGGTGGGAAAGACACACATGAGAGAGGTACTTTAGCATATCAATTTCCTAAAGGAAAAATGACCCCTCCAATCAGTAAATAGGTACAAACTTTCTGTAAGTCAATTTGATAATAGACCAACAATTTTGGCAGTATGCACATATTTTGACCCAGCAATTTTACTTTTCTTCACTGTGTTTTATTGTAGTAAAATACATATAAAATTTGCAGTCTCAACCATTTTTAAGTGTACAGTTCAGTGTTATTAATTATATTCATAATGTTGTCCAGTCATCACCACCATCCATCTTCAGAACCCTTTCCATCTTGTAAAATTGAAATTCTATAACCATTCAACAATAACTCCTCATTCATTTCTTCTCCTCTCAGTCACTGGCAACCATCACTCTACTTTCTTTCTCTATGAATTGGAATCATACACTATTTATCTTTTTGTGACTTGCTTAATTCACTTAGCATAATATCTTCAAAGTTCATCTATGCTGTAGCATGTTTCAGAATTACCTTCCTTAAGGCTGAATTATATTCTATTGTACATATATACCACATTTTCTTATCCATTCACCCATTGATGGATACTTGGGTTGTTTCCATGTTTTAGCTACTGTGATAATGCTACCTGGGTGTACAAATATCTCTTTGAGACCCTGTTTTCACATGGAAATTATATTTTTATTTTGGGGGAGGAAACACCATGCTGTTTATCACAGTAGCTATACCATTTTACATTCCCACCAACAGTGCACAAGCATTCCAGTTTCTCACCAACGTTTGTTTTCTGTTTTTTGATAGTGGCTATGATAGTGGGTGTGAGGTGGCAACTCATTGTAGTTTTGATTTGCATTTCCCTAATATATAGTGATGTTGGACATCTTTTCATGTGCTTATTGGCCATTTGTATACCTACTTTGGAGAAATGCCTATCCAATTCCTTTGCCTATTTTTGCATCAGTTGTTTGTTTTTGTGTTGTTGAGCTTTAGGAGTTCTCTATATATTCTGGATATTAATTGCTTATCAGATACCTAATTTGCAAATATTGTCTCCCATTCAGTGGGTTGCCTTTTTACTCTGTTGATAGTGTCTTTTGAGGACAAAGTTTTAAATTTTTCAATAAATACGATTTGTCTATTTTTCCTTTTGTTATCTGTGCCTTTGGTGTCATAACCAAGAAATCATTGCCAGATCCAATGTGCTGAAACTTTTGTCCTATGTAGTCTTCTGAAAGTTTTATTGTTCTAGGTTTTACATTTAGATCTTTGATCCACCTTGAGTTAATTTTTGTACATAGTGCTAGGTATCCAACTGCATAGTTTTACATGTGGTTATCCAGTTCTCCCAGCGCTGTTTGTTGAAAATATTGTCCTTTCCCCACTGAATAGTCTTGGCACCCTTGTCAAAAATCATTTGACCTAATATGCAAGGGCTTATTCCTGGACTTTATTCTATGCCATCGGTCTATATGTCTGTCTTTATACCAATATCACATTGTTTTGATAACTGTAGTTTTCTAGTAAGTTTGGAAATGAGGAAGTATGAGTCCTCTGGTTTTATTCTTTTTTTCAAGATTGTTTTGGCTATTCAGGGTCCCTTGAGATTTGAGGATGAGTTTTTTTATTTCCACAAAAAAACATCATTGGGATTTTGATAGGGACTGCATTGAGTTACTGTCTAATGGCTTTTCATTCCATTTTGCAGGACTCCCTTGAGCATTTCTTGCAGGGTAGGTCTAGCAGTCAACTCACTCAGCTTTGATCTATCTGGGAATGTCTTAATTTCTCCCTCAGTTTTGAAGGACAGTTTTGCCAGATGTAGGATCCTTGGTTGACTTCTTTTTTTTAACTTTTGGAACTTTGAATATATCAGCCCATTTGTTTCTGGCCTCCAAAGTTTCTGATGAGAAATCTGTTGACAATCTTGTCAAGTACCCCTTGCATTGATGATTCACTTCTCTTTCTGCTTTCAAGATTTTCTCTTTGTGCTTGGCTTTCGAAAGTTTGATTATAATTTGTACCAGTGGGTCTCTTTGATTTACCTTGTATGAAGTTGGTTGAATTTCCTGACTGTTTATATTAATGTTTTTCATAAAATTTGGGAAGTTGTCTTGCATTATTTCTTCAAATATTCTCTCTGTTCTTTTTTCTCCTCTCCTTCAGAGACTCTGACAACATGTCTGTTGGTGCCCTTGATAATGTCCTGCAGCTCCCTCAGGCCCTGTTAACATTTTTTCAATCTTCTTTCTTTCTGTTCCCCAGATTTAATCAATTTTATTGTCTTACCTTCAAGTTCACTGGCTTTTGTCTTCTGTCTGCTCAAATCTGTCTTTGAATCCCTCTAGTGAATTTGTCATTTCAGTTATTGTATTTTTTCAGCTCCAGAATTTGTTTTGGGTTTCTTTTTAAGTTTTCTATCTCTTCAGTGATATTTCCATTTTGTTCCTACATTATTTTCTTGACTTTCTCATATCTTCCTTTAGTTCTCTGAGCATCTTTAAGGTAATTGTTTTAAAGTTTTTACCTAAATAGATCTGCCATTGGGATTTTTTTCAGGAACAGTTTCTACTGATTTATTTTTTTCCTTTGAGTGAGCCATATTTTCCTATTTCGTTGTATGCCTTGTGATATTTTTGTTGAAAACTGGACGTTTGAATCTAATAATGTAACCCTGGAAATCAGATTCTTTGCCTTCTCCAAGCTCATTGTTATTTGTTATTGTTTTTGTTATTTAATTGCTGTTGGTTGTCTCTGTGCTAAGGATCAGTCTGAGGTGTAAACTCAAGGTCTTCTCTTAGCCTTTCTGGGCAGGCATAGTTACTTTCTAATTTTTCTTGTACATGCAGGTTCTTTTGAATGTCCGTCTTTAGTGTGTGGTTCCTAAAAGGAGAGAAATGATAGGGTGGAGTGGAAAGGGCTCTGGTCTTTAAATATTCTGGAATTCACTTCAGTAAGAGAAGGGGCTCACAACAGTGGTGGGAGATACAACAAACGGCTGCCCCCTCTTTTTCTTTACCTCTGTGATCAGAAGGAGCAATCAGCAACCAGAGCACAGACACCTGATGTCTGTGGACAGGGTCCTTTTCGCCACCCCTGGCTCTTGCAAGCTGTGTGCAAGCTGCTTCAGGAATGTGTGCACAGCTGCCTGCCATGTGGTTGGGGAGGGGGCATGGGTGACTGCTACTGTGCTAAGCCCTGAAACTGACTAATATTAACTGTGCTTTCTGGTCCAAGTCTTCCCTTGGAAGGTGAAAACCTTTAGTAGACTCCAGACTTCCACAGTAGTTACATCAAACAGATTCTGCCAATGCAGTTGTTGTCTAGATGGGAAGACAGATTCTGGTGCTTCCTACTCCACCCTCTTCCCAGAATCCTCTGGTGTAATTTCACCCTTACTAATTTTTTAAAGAAAATAATTGGAGCTATTTTAAAAGATGTTTGTATAAGACTGGTCATAGCAATACTATTCATTATTGCAAAAAGTGAAACAAGCTGTGTTTCCAAAAATAGAAAATTGTTCAAATAAATTATGGCACATTTATAGAATACAATATTATGACATTAAAATTATGCTATAGATCAAGGTTATTATATAGAAAAACACATCATGTGCATTGCTAATTTTACAAAAATCAGGTTAACTGGTTCATGAAACATTAAAAATAGTATGATTGACTTTTTGTAAAATAAATATATGTCTGTGTGTGTGTATGTGTATATGTAACAGAGGCTCAGTAAATTGTAACTTTTTTGCATGAGAAAGTCAAAATCCACCTGTATTTGTTGTGCATGAGACACTTAATCACGTCGAGAAGAATCAGTTGCATTTCCCTTGTCATTATTTAGATGTAATTCAGGTTCTTGTTTTAGAGGAACATTGGAACAGACATTTTGTTTCTGGTTTAGCACAGACTAAGAAATAGCTCTAAAATGTTTTAGGAAAATCTCACTCATAACAATGTAAAAGTTAGAAGAACGGGCAAATCTGTAAAGGGGCCAAGAGAGTTCTTATGAGAAACGAAAGAGAAAATCTCTTTCTTCTTTTTTGAAGTTCAGCATTATGAGAAAATTCCCCATGGCTGAAGTCACCATGCAGGCAGCTATCAGAGGCCCTTTACAGAACACTCATGTGTGGGAAGTAGGAAAACAGGTGGGCAAATTATACTAAACACCAGGGCATTTGGTCCTGGGCAGCAGAGGGTCCAGGTTCAGCAGAAGGCTAATGCTATTGTCAATCTTCTGACTGACCCTGCTTATCAACCCTCTCTTAGTAACCCAACTCATTTTGGGGGGAAGGCACGGTTCTGAGTGCCGGGGAGACAGCAAAACCTATGAGGGCATGGCTGTGTGTGTGAGTGTGTGTAGATACACTGAAGGAGTTCTGTGGTGAAGTATAACATGAGAAAACAAGAGCAAAAGAGAAAGAAACAAAAATTGCAAACCATAATTTTCTCAGAGTAATTGACCTCTCCGGCAGTGACTTTTGTGAACCTGCTGGCTTGTTTTTGTAGAACTTATTTTTCTGTGTGCTTTGGAGAAAGTTTGTAGTGAAGCCAGCTACACCATGGATTACTCCTAATTACTCTTCCTAATTTATGCAACACATATAAGAAATAAAATTCAAAGTAATTTTTTCATGATCAGCTCACAAAATGGTTGAGGCAGATTTTGGGCAAATAATCTCTATTGTTCATTCAGCTAATTGGTTTCTTTTCTCTCTTATTTCTGCATTTTGAGAGTATTTATTCTTTCTGCAGGAATGTTTTGGGAATTTTTGCTGACTGCTTTTTGAAATTGAATCCTCTGGGAGCAATACCAGAGAGAGATAAGCCTGTAGGTTTCCACTTCAATAAATTTTATAAGTTTTGAAAAAATACAGTCAGGACACCCCTCACGTCCCTGCTTTCTTGAGTGTGGGAGAATAATGCAGCGGAAGGTCCTTGCACAATGCATGCGTGCCCCCGGCATTGGCCTTGTTCCCTACGCTCGATGAATAATTGCCTAATGAACTCGTTCATCCAACAAGCATTAAGTGGTTACCTAAGATATTCTAGGTGCTGTGGAGAAAGCAATAAATAAAGTTCCTCCTTTGATGTAGCTTATATTCTTGTCCCCCCAAAAGTGAACCAACAAAAAGATAAAATGGCAGCTGGAGAGAGACAGGTACAGGGAGAATAAAGCGGGCACAGCACAGAAGGAGTATGTTTTGTATGAGGGATTCAAGGAGCTACAAGCAGGCCAGCAAGGCAAGAGGAAGGTGAGTGTGAGGACGAGTTGAGCCCCGGGCACCTGGCTTTTTGGGCGGTGATAAACCACTCTGCTGTTCTTGAAATAGCTGCAAAGCCACTCGAGAGATTTAAGCAGAGGACAGAGAGGATCGGACTTGCATGTTCGAAGGCTCCTTCTTGCCAGTGTGTGGGGACAGACGCTCTTGTCTCCCAGGTTGGTTCACTGATATTCTTTGTTCTGCTCTCTATCCTAAGAGGGATGGCTGGGAGGCCTGGGCTTTGTAGCTGCTCAGGATTTCAGTTAGGTTTAGCTTTGCTGCTCCCTGGCAGGGTTAGCCAGAGAGGCTCCAGGAAAGACGGGGACAGGCCGAGGGAGAAGCTGGGTCTTCCTCTCCCTCTTTGTCTCTTCCAGGCAGCCAGAATCCACTGTTCAGATCCTGCATGATTCTAGGTCTTTCTTACTACACTGGCTTTCAGAGTCTGGAAGCATCATCTCACCTATTTGTGCCTGCAGCCCTCAAGGCGTTTCCCCACAATCCCGTTCACCTTCTCAGCCATCGCTATGAAAGCAATTTCCTGTATAAAATTCCCTCTATTTGAAATATTTAGAGTAATTATTATTGCCCTGTTAGACCTTGATGGATACAGAGGCAATTGCCTTAATTCAGGCAAGAAATGATCATGGTTGCACTAGGATTTAATGGCTAGAGACAGTAATAGAAAAACAGAAAAACAAACACAACTCAGGGATCAAGGCGAAAACTTCCAAAAAGCTATAATTACTCTCAGAGAGATACAAAAATATACTATAAACATGAAAGAAGAACCAGATGCTATGATAAAAAGAAAAAGCAAGGCAAAACTATTTAAAATTGAAAACATGATAGGTAAAACAAAGAATTCAATTCTATGGACTGAAGGTTTATATCCTCCCAAAACTCATAGGTTGAAGCCTTAAGTCCCAATATGATGGTCCTAGGAGATGTGGCTTTGGGAGGAAATTAGGTTTACATGAGGCCATGAGGGGGTTTAGATTAGTGTCCTGATAAGATGAAGAAGACCAGAGCCTTATTTCTCCCCCCACCCCACCATGTGAGGACACAGCAAGAAGATGGCTGTCTGCAAACCACAAAGAGATTGACCATCAAATACCAGATCTGCCAGTCTGCCGGCATCATGATCTTGGACACCAGTTTCCAGAACAGTGAGAAACTGAGTTTTCTGTTTAAGCTGCCCAGTCTATGGTATTTTTGTTACAGTAGCTTGAACTTGACTAAAACAAAGGGATTGACAAGGAAGTCTAAGAAACTCCCAGAAAACAGATCAAAACAACAACAGAGACTAAAATTATCAAAGGCAGAAAATCAGGGACTAATCTAGACAGTGGAGAGGACATTACTGAACAAATAATACCATTTTGACTCAACTTTCAGATCTGTAGGAAAACGGCAGCTGCCCGATTTCAAATCTTCCCACACCCCCTCCCACACATGAGCAATTAAAAGCACACAGGAGCTATACCTTCAGCAGCACTAGGAAACAGAGATTGCCACAACCTTCAGACCAAATTCCAAATTCCACCACCACCAAGCCTTTGAGTGTGAAAGCATGGAAGGGGTGATAAGAGAATGCGTACAAGCAGAGAGGAGCATAGGGGATGCAGAAAAGCAGAACAAATCACCAAAAGCAGTGACAAAGTACTGAGCACTGTCAGGACCTGATAAACCACAGAGAAAGGCTTAGAATGACTGGGACTAGAATGGTAGCCATAAAGAATCAGTGCTTCCGTAGGAGAATCAGCTTCATGGAAAAGGGTGGTGCCTCTTGGAGACATGCTAGAGAAGAGAAAGAAGAGATAGGAAGGGGAGTTAAGTCTTCCGGTGGAAGAATGGTGTGTTAATGTCATATGTTTTAACAAAGTAGAAAGAATGCGGCTAAAACGGAAAGAGAGAGGGGAAGGCAGAATAAGATGATTAATTGTTCTACCGGTAATAAGTAGGAGTCAAGGATACCTCTGAACTATAGATGAAATAGTAAAATGTTAACTAAGGGGCTTCCCTGGTGGCGCAGTGGTTGAGAGTCCGCCTGCCGATGCAGGGGACATGGGTTCGTGCCCCGGTCTGGGAGGATCCCATGTGCTGCGGAGTGGCTGGGCCCGTGAGCCATGGCCGCTGAGCCTGTGCGTCCGGAGCCTGTGCTCCGCGATGGGAGAGGCCACAACAGTGAGAGGAAAGTTAACTAAGAAAAAGGGTAAATTAGGAGCACAATAAAGAAAACTTCTAGATAATATATATTTTGCTAACTACCAAGTGAAATTATTTAAAAACAAGAAAGATATACCAAAGAGAGAAAAATCCCAGTAAAACACACACAGCCTCATAACTGAATTCTGCCAGCAGCCACGTGAGCTTAGACAGGACCCCAAGCTCTAGAAAGGAACACAGCCCAACCAACACCTTGACTGCAGCCTGGGAGACCCTAAAAGGAGCCACCACTGTGCTCCTGACCAGTGGAAACTAACTAGGAGATCCTGAAGTGTGGTTGTTTTAGAAGTGTACAGGGAAATTAAAATAAAATAAAATAAAATAAAAAACTGATATTATTACATGTACAAAAAATACTATTAATATACATGGAATAAAGATATTAACATATGTGGGAGAAAATTAGGTAGAAATAATAGGTAAAGAAATCAATTCATCAATCAGAAGTGAAGGGTAATTAACACTAACAATATGTTAAAGATTTTATAAGAAAGGAGAAATTTTTAACCATATGGCTCAAAAGTACTTTTTTATTTTTTCAATTTTTTAATAATATTTGTAATATAATGTTGATTTAACCATAAATTGTAATGTAACTATGTTAGGTGATGTGGCGTGTAGGAGAGCAATACATGAAGTCCACACATTAGATCTAATATGAATAAACCAAGGAAAAGAATAAAGTATTTTTTAAAAAGCACCAGTGGAAGCAGCCTAAGTGTCCATCCACAAAGGAATGGATAAAGAAGATGTGGCACATATATAAAGTGGAATATTACTCAGCCGTAAAAAGGAATGAAATAGTGTCATTTTTAGAGACATGGATGGACCTAGAGACTGTCATACAGAGTGAAGTAAGTCAGAAAGAGAAAAACAAATATTGTATATGAACTCATATATATGGAATTTGAAAAACTGGTATAGACTATCTTATTTACAAAGCAGAAATAGAGACACAGACGTAGAGAACAAACGTATGGATATCAAGGGGGAAGAAGGGGTGGGATGAATTGGGAGATTGGGATTGACATATATACACAACTATGTATAAAACAGATAACTAATGAGAACCTACTGTATAGCACAGGGATCTCTACTCAAAGTTCTGTGGTGACCTAAATGGGAAGGTAATCTAAAAAAGAGGGGATATGTGTATACGTATAGCTGTTTCACTTTGTTATACAGTATAAACTAACACAGTATAGCAAAGCAACTATACTCCAATAAAAAAAATTTTTTTAATAAAAATAAAAAATACCAGTGGAATCAGCTAGAGGAGTTGAAGTGGATCGCATCTTGGGAACAGGTCTGAGTGGAGGGAAGAGGTAAGATGAAGTACCACTGTTTTTTATAAGACATTACAACACTTTTACTTGAACTGCAGGCAGATGAATTTTTCATTACATTTGGGGTTAAGCAGCTATGCTAGAGCCGCCTTGTAATGGTTCATTTTCATGACTTACACTTTCAAGTTTATATTTACATTTTCATAATTTTACATTTTACATTTTCCAGAATCTGGCATGCCAGTTAGTAAACAGCCATTATTAAAGGGTGAATTATTTAAATTTACACGTAAATAAATTATACTTAAAAGGTAATAACTACTTAGAACTCATCACTTCCTAGTTATTTTACTATTGGTATGCTTTACTCCTGGTACACTTTGGGGTTATTTATGTCTGTCTAACTTGATGACGGAAACTCTGCTACAGAGCATCTCTGCCCAGCTCCTCACTCCTGATGTCACGTTGACGGTCTAAACTGGCCCTGGTGAAAGTATTCACAGCATGGAAATTAGCAGATGCTTCATTTCAGAGCTTGATTTATGGCATTTTTATTGTCTAAACATCATAAATTGATGAATAACATGTTAAGAATGAAAAGTTAAATTTTGCCCTGTCTGTAGCTGCTGTATTGTAAACAGCACAAAATGTCTTAAGAAATATTCATCCAGTATTTGAAAACTACTATTTAACTCTTCAACGAAACCCCCATGAGGGCAGTTCCAGCACACAACTTCACTGTTTCACATTTGACTTACTTGTTAACACAAATGAAAACTGATCAACCAACATTCACGTCACAACTATGCTCACTTGTCAATTGCAAACGTAAATTGGCTGCTGACACAATAGTTCGGCAAATTATCAGTGAAAGCCTTCTGTGAGAGTCAATTGACTCTCTGGAATTTACAATAAAGAATATTGGACACTCTACTATTATTTGTAAATTAATGCTACACATCCTTTATATCAATAGAATATAATAAACTTTTGTACATAGATAATGCATACTTTTTTCTTATTCAGAAAGCCAGTTGTTAAAATATACTAGCACATTAATGAGTTAAAGTATAATTCATTGAGCTCTATTACAAGAAGTCTGTGTTTCCTCACTTTTCTCCATCTAGAATTATGAATAATTTAAAATAAATTTAAATAAATATATTGGTACCACCTTTTCCAAAATTAAAAAACATGAGACTCCAGGTTGAAAGTGACCCACAAAAGATCAAACACAAGAAATGGATGCTGACATAGACCAAGTCCTTAAAAGCAACTTGCCTTATGTTTTAAGAGCCTTGAAAGTACTGAAAAATTTTACCAAATAATTATACATTTAAATATATTTCACAATGGAAATTATTAGAAACATGAACAATATCTACATAATAAGATAATTATTATTTGCAAAAGCAAAAATTGTGAGAAAATGAATATTTAAATTAAGTGTTAAAGTAATTATAATACACCTATGTGATAATGAAATTTGCAGGTAGTTTTTATGAAATTAGACTCATTTATAGTATAATATTAGCAATGCATAAAAATAATGTATAAAACTCAAATATGCAAAGAAAAATGAATAGAATTTTTTGAAAAATATCAACATATTTATTATTATTATTGGACTATATGGGTTTTTTTTATTTTTGCATCTTTTCACATATCAGTGATTTCCAAATTTCTCCACCAGCACTTCCATAATGAAGAAAGTATAAGGATAACATAGAAATATTACAAAAGGAAATGGAGTAGGACATTATTAGACCCTTGGAGACAGAACTTGCTATACTCAGAGACCATGAAATGATGAAAGAAATTAGATAAATAGGCAAAAGACATAATCTAGTGATTCATATTTTATAAGAATATGATATAGTAAACAAGCACATGGGAAAATGACCAATCTCAGATAGGAGCAAAAAAGAAAAGCAGTGTAAAATTAGTAAAATAAAGAATAAGACAATATATGGACAAATTGAAATGAAACAGTAACTTAAAATTCTTTGGAGTAAAAATTGGAATGAGACCTTTTGAATGTATATATATACATTGTGTGTGTATGTGCATGTATGCGTTTGTGTGCATAAGCACAGACATATACACCTATATACACACCCATCATTCCTAGTCATTGATTGAACAACTTCAGCTCTAGATTTCTACACTAAGCACCCAATTCCAAAACAGATAATGCTTTCTCACAGTGCAAACTAAAATATACTAACAGGAAAAACCAAAAATATATAACAGGAAAATGGCAGGTTGAATCTCACACGCACACGCGCGCACACACACACACACACACACACACACACACACACACAAACAGACATATTCACATATGACGGAAATACTATAAACCCAGTTAAAACTGTGTTTAAAATTTTTGATTTAAAATATTTATATCTGAATGGGGAAAAGTATAGTCTTATATAAAGTTAAACAAAGTGCAAAATTTTACAACCATGTAAATAAAAAAATAACAGCTAATATTCATTAAATACTGTATGTTGAACACTGCTTGATGCTTCATACTTTTAATTTTGTTCAATCCTCACAACTCTATGAGGAAGTAAAGTATTGCTCCAATCTTATAGATTTTGGAACTTCATAAACTAAAAATACATATAATAAAAATTGAAATATAACAAATGTTAAAAAAGGATTATGTTTTAGATTATGAGTTTTTCTTATTTTTACTTTTTTGTATTTTTTGCACATCTATAAATGAGAATCTATTGTTTTTTGTAACTGGGATAAAAAGCAATGCCCTTTATTTTTTAAACAGGTCAAATAAATACAGTGAACAAACAATAGGAAAATGTTTGATCTCAGATACTAGCAACAAAGATAAACAAGTGGAGAGAACATAAAAAGTGTAACTGTACATTAAAACACATGACTTGATCAGGAGGGTCAAGAACAAGTATATATTGAAATATCATTGATATGATAATATTTTTAATGCCTATCAACTGTGTAAAAATATTTAAGGTACATCCAAATATGATAACTTCCAAATCAAACAAAAATAAAACTTTAAAAATCTAAAAAGAAAATCTTCAAGTAATAGAATATTTACCAGATCTGTATCATGAGAGCAATCTCAGCTTTGAAGCAGTAGAAGAAATCACAGTGGGATAAACTAGTGTATTTGAAAATAAAATATTTACAAGCTACAGAAGGAAGAAAGAAAAAACCTATAAAGCAACAGATTAGAAAACATTTTTAATATTACAATTGGGAAAGAATCATATTTTTTAAATGTAATTTTATATTTTTAATTGATCTTTATATTAACATCCCATTAGATATCTGGGAAAAGATTAAAATATTTCACACAAAACTGTATAGAGGTTTACAAATAATAAACAAAACATGAGAGAATATGATCCTAAATAATAACCAAAAATGCTAATTAGAGCAATAGCTGAGAATCTTGCACTTAATAGCAAAAAATATAGTATAAAAATGATATAAACACCCAACGGATGTAATTATATTGAAACTAGATTATCATAGCTCACTTCAAAGTTTACAGTGTTTTAAGAAAATGTTTTAGCACAAAACAATCTCACATCATTTGATTGTCTACTTCCAGGTAGAGGACTTTGATTTTATGAATTTATTCTAAACCCAGTAAATTTAGTCTCTCATGCTCTTCTCACAGCCACTCTGAAAAATAGGTATTACAATCCCCATTTGGCAAAAGAGAAAGTTAAGGCTCAGAGCAGTGGAGTAAGTCGTCCAATGCACTTATCAGAACTTTATTTCTGCTTCGGGAGATTATGTTTCTTCCACTGATAACATGCAGTCAGCAGACCGCAGGCAGTCACCAGGGATGAACAGAGCTGCAAGCATCACTCCTTGTACCTGCTAGGTCCACCTGCCTGCGTGGATTCGCACGGTTTATCACTTACAGCAGAAACGAAACAGCCTGGTGTCAGTTCCCCACGTTCTTAGTTCCATGGATGACACTGAACCAGAGGGTCCAGATGACAAGCAGCATGCGGGTCACTGGCCGCCGAAGAGCCAATTCTAACTGCAGCCACGTGATTTATAGCTGCAGCTGTACCCAAGGGGCATGCGGAGGAATTCCAGCGCTTTAGTGACACCGGGGTGCAGATGCCAGGCACCTCCCGCGAGGTAGGGAGGGAGATGGACAACTGCCTTTGACAGCTGCTTAGGGCTGTGTGTCTCCGCGTGCTCCAGAGCTGTTACGCGGCGTCCCGCAAGTCATGAGTCTGGCCGTGGCTAAGCCTCCCTTCCCGTGTGACCGTGTGGAGACAGCAAGATCATCAGGGCACTGCAGCAGAGCTCCTCGTTTTGCTTTCATCTGTCTCCTTTGTGCTTGCTTTTCCCTCATTGATCTATGTTCTACTGTTGTTCTCCCCTGGGATAGCTATCTTTCCAGTACTGCCTCCAAAATCAAGAGTGGGACCCAAATCCATTTAGGACCTCTGGGCCTGACCGTGCAGAGCGTAAGTGGAACCAGGATGGCAGGTTGACAGGGCCAGGCTGCTGGCAAGGCTACCAGACACCCCGGAGGGCCACCTGCAGGACTGCAAGGAGCTGCAAGTGTGTATCAAATAGAATCACAGCCAACAATATATCCGATAAGGGGTTAATATCCAAAATCTAATACAAAGAATTCATACAACTCAACAGCAAAAAAAGAAACAACCCGACTGAAAAATGAACAGACATTTCTCCAAAGAAGACATACAGATGGCCCACAGGCACGTGAAAGGACGCTCACCATCACTTGTTATCAGGAAAAGCAAATCAAAACCACCATGAGATATCACCTCACACCTGTCAGAATGGCTGTTATCAAAAAACAACAAATAACAAGTGTTAGTGAAGATGTGGAGAAAAGGGAACATTTCTGCACTGTTGGTGGGAATGTAAATTGTTTCAGCCACTTTGGAAAATCATATGGAGATATCTCAAAAAATTAAAAATAGAACTACTGTATGATCCTGTAATTCCACTCCTAGGTATTTACCCAAAGGAAATGAAAACACTAATTAGAAAATATATGTGTGCCCCTATATTCATTGCTGCATTATTTATAATAGCCAAGGTATGGAAGCAACCTAAGTGTCCATTAATAGATGAATCGATAAAGATGATGTGGTATATATATACAATGGAATATTACTCAGCCATAAAAAAGAATGAAATAATGCCATTTGTGACAACATGGATGGACCTAGAGGGTATTATGCTAAGTGACATAATTCAGACAGAGAAAGACAAATACTGTATGATCTCACTTACATGTAGAATGTAAGAAACAAAACAAATGCACAAATATAACAAAACAGAAAGAGTCATGGATACAGAGAACTAACAAGTGGTTTCCAGAGAGGAGGGACAGGAGAAGAGAAATAGGTGAGGGAGATTAAGAGGTATAAACTTGCAGCTGAAAAATAAATGAGTCACAGATATGAAGTGTGCCATGTGGAGAATATAGTCAATAGCGATATAATATCTTTGTATGGTGGCAGATGGTAACTAGACTTACCATGTGGTCATTGTGAAACGTATAGAAATATCGAATCACTATGCTTTGTAACAGAAACTAACATAGTGTTATAGGTCAATTATACTTCAAAAACAAACAAACAAACAACCTCATAGAGAAAGAGATCAGACTTGTGATCACCAGAGGCAGAAGTTGCGGGGAGGGGGAATTGGATGAAAGCAGTCACAAGGTACAAACTTCCAGTTATAAGATAAATAAGTACAACATAATAAATATAATTAACACTGCTGTATGCTATATGTAAAAGTTGTCAAAAGAATAAATCCTGGGCTTCCCTGGTGGCACAGTGATTGAGAGTCCGCCTGCCGATGCAGGGGACACGGGTTCGTGCCCCGGTCCAGAAAGATCCCACATGCTGCAGAGAGGCTGGGCCCATGAGCCATGGCCGCTGAGCGTGCACATCTGGAGCCTGTGCTTCACAATGGGAGAGGCCACAACAGTGATAGGCCTGCGTACCACACACACACACAAAAAACAATAAATCCTAAGTTCTCATCACAAGGAAAAATATTTTTCTACTTCTTTAATATTGTATCTATATGAGATGATGGATGTTCACAAAACTTGTGACCATCATTTCATGATGTATTCAGGTCAAATCATTATGCTGTACACCTTAAACTTATACATTGCTGTATGTAAACTATATCTCAATAAAACTGGAAGAAAAAAATTAAAAATAAATAGAATCACAGCACTCGAGTGGTGATTCTCCACTTAGAATATAACTAGTGGTTTTAGGAGAAGATTCCCCCGTTACTACACCACCAACTGCACATTCCACGGCTGGACCAGCACCCACTGGGTGGGGCTGGCTTTACGCAGGTGCTGCTGTGGGGTAGGTACTGCCATCCGGCTGCTGGATTCTCTCTGCAGCAGCAACCACCAAGCAGGAGGGCTGAGAACGTCTTGAACCAGAAGGTCTCTCACAGTGAGGACCTCTACAATACCTGCTAATGTGGCTCATGTGATAGGACACCTACTAAGATGCTTCTATGGTCAAATACCTGGTAGAGGGACTTCCCTGGTGGCACAGTGGTTAAGACTCCACGCTCCTAACACAGGTTCGATCCTGTGTTCTAGGTTCGATCCCTGGTCAGGGAACTAGATCCCACATGCATGCCACAGCTAAGGAGCCCTAGAGCCACAACTAAGGAGCCCATGTGCTGCAACTAAGAAGCCAGCAAGCCGCAACTAAGGAGCTCACCTGCCGTAACTAAGATCCAGTGCAACCAAATAAGTAAATAAATATTAAAAAAAAAATACCTGGTAGAAAATACACATAGTTCAAGGGGAAAAAAAAGCCCTGAACTTTCTATTTTTCATCTGTGGGCTCTGATGATCAAACTATCAACAGGGACTCACTGGGCAAAGGCACTGTATTGGTTTCCTAGGGTTGCAGTAACACAGGGTCACAAACCAGGGCTTGAAACAACAGACATGTGTTCTCTCATTGTTCTGGAGCCTAGGTGGTTGACATCCAGGCATGGCAGGGTTGGTTCTCTCTGGGGGTTCTGAGCCCCTGAAGAAGGGGTTGGTCCATGCCTCTCTCCCAGTTTCTAGTGATTGCCAATATTGTTGGCATCCCTTTGCTTGTAGAGGAACCCCTGCAATCTCTGGCTCCATCCTCACATGGTGCAGTAGTCAGAGTCCTCCAGAGAAACAGAGCCAACAGGATATATATGCATAAAGGGACTTATTATAAGGAATTCGTTCCTATAATTATAGAGGCTGGCAAGGAGACCCAGGAGAGTCGATGGTGTAGTCCATCGACTAAAGGCTGGCAGGCTTGAGACTCAAAACAGCCTAACTTTCAGTTTAGGTCTGAAGGCAGGAAAAAATCCGATGTGCCAATTCCAGGCAATCAGGCAGGAAAAATTCCCCCTTACTGGGTGAGGGACAGCCTTTTAGTTCTAGTCAGGGCCTCAGCTGATTGGGCGAGGCTCACCTGCATTGGGGAGGGCAATACGTTACTCAGCCTACCTACCTAAATGTTAATCTCATCCAAAACACCCTCACAGACACCCCAGAATAATGTTTGATCAAATACCTGAGCACCCTGTGGCCCAGTCAACTTGACACCTAAAATCAACCATCACCCATGGCGTTCTGTGTGTCTGTGTCCAAATCTCTCCTTCTTATAAGGGCACCAGTCAGTGGATTAGGGCCCACCCCAATTCATTATGACCTCATCCTAACTTGATTATAGCTACAAAAAATTAATTTCCAAATAAAATCATATTCACAAGTACAGGGGTTAGGACTGGATCATGTCTTTGAGGGACACAATTCAACCCAAAACAGGTATCAATAGATGAAATAGATGCCTTGATTTCTGGTAGATCACATACTCATGGAACAATAGACCTTGACTGGAATCAGTTGACAATTTTGTAGAAAAATAGGAGACAAAAGTCATCTATGCTCTGGCCCTCTTGTAATGGGCTGGCATCCATAGTGAGGGAGTTAGTTCTGAAGATGTTAGATTGAATTTGGTCTGGATACAAGATTGTCTAGCTCCTACAATGTTAAAGTGATGACTTCCAATCAGACAAGCAATTTCCCTTTCCTAAAAGAGTGAGGGTAGAAAAATGAGGGGGAAATAACCAGTAATTATCACTGGTGGGGGTGTAAAATGGCACAATTACTTTAGAAAACTGTTTGGCAGTATCTACTGAAGTCCATGACATCGCCCTGCCCTCCTAGACATATACCCAAGAGACATGAGTGTGTCCACCAGAAGACACGCACATTTGCCAAGAACTGGAACAGCCCAAATTTTCACCAACCAGAAAACCAATGAATATATTGTTGTCTATTCATGCAATAGAATACATCCCAGCAATGAAAATAAAAGAGCGAACTAGTAGTAGAGCAACAACATGGATGGATCACACAGACATCATATTGAGCAAAAGAAGGCATATGTAAAGGACTTCAAAACGTGTGGTTCATGCATGCGCAGTTCAAAAACAGGCAAAACTAACACAGGGTGACAGATCAGCAGTACCTCCTGGAGGGAGTATTGAGTGGAAAGGGCCAAGGGAATCTTCTGGAGCGACAGACATGCTCTGTATCTTGGCGGTGGTTCTGTGTGGTTCTGTGCATATGTAAAAATTCAGTAAGCTGTACACAAGACTCACACACCTTACTGCATGTATTTCATAACTCAGTAAAAAAAAAAACTAAACTAAAGAATGAATATCTTGAAGCCCTACTATGTGACAAGCATTATTCTAGGTCCAGCAGTAAAATAAAGTCTCTGCTCTCATGGAACTTACATTCTAGGGAAAGAAGATATTTCATAAACTAATAAACAAAAACAAATGAACAAGATGTGTGTGTGAGAGAGAGAGTGTGTGTGTAGAAACAGGGACAGAGACAAAGAGACAGAGAGATAATGAGTGGGAGAGAGTGAAATGGTGGTAGATATTGAATACAAGTGAAGTACACAAGAGGAGATAAAAGGACAGTGCCAGGAGAAGTGACCCTATGCACCAAGTAGTCAGGAAAAGGCTCACTGATGAGGCACCAGGTAAGCAGAGGCCTGAAAGGAGTGTGGAGGCAGCCAGAATTCTCTCCAGGTGGAACAGCATTGAGGCTGAAGGAACAGCACATGCTAAGGGAAACAGGAAATGCTCGAGGGATGGCAGGGAGGGCGATATGAGTGGACAAGAGTAGAATAGTGAGATCCATGAGGATGTGACAGAAATGGTGAGATTCTGGGACTATTTTAAAGATAGAGCCAACAGGATATGCTGATGGATTTGAGGTAGGATTTGTAAAGAGAGAGATTTTTATTTTGGTCTGATCATCTGGAATCCTAAAGTTCTCTTTTACAGATGTGAGGAATATGGAGTGGGATGCAGGTTTGGAGATGAAAATCCAGAGTTCAATTGAATTCTACTAATCTGTGATGCCTGTTAGGTTTCCAAGTGCTGTGCTCAGGCAGGCAGCCAGATACACGTGTCCAGAGCTCAGGGGAGTGGTCTGCACTGGACACTTCCATTGGTAAGTTCATGGTGTAGATTTGATTTTTTTAAATAATGGGACTGGATAAGATGGACAGAGGGATCTTGGGGGCTAGAAGGGTTGGAAACTGTTGGATTTTTTAAAAGGCCCTATAGAATTATCTGACTCCTTAAATTATGTGCCGGCATGATTTTGATAAAACAAAAACTATAAATAAATGTAATAGTAAATATAGTCTCATAGTTAAATAATTTCTGTACACATTATATCCATACCTTCCCTCCAAGCTCATTTTTCTTCTTACAGAAATACATCTCGATATGTTTTAGCAATTGTCAAACCTCTTAGTCTTTTTATATCTAAAAATGTCTAAGTTACCCTGAATGATAATTTAGTTGGTATAATAGGATATTTAGTAGGAAAATTCAAGGTACCAATGTACAAAGTGGGTTCTAAGACAGATAACCCTTTAAGATGTGAACAATTTTACAGGAAACAGCTCAGCAATGGTTGGACAACCTTTAAAATATCACATGAAAAACAGTGGGGAGGAGCTTCACTGTGTCCTCCCCCCATACCCCCGGCAATGGTGGGGGTCAGTGGTGCCAACTCCTCAGATCGAGTTCCAGTTGGGTGACGTGGAGAGTTTCATATGTGGGCTGTGAAGTACGGTGGACACGGCGAACTGGCTTCTGAATCCTGCCTGTGAAATCTGAAGAGCTCGAGACAGCAGTCTAGCTGCTGAGGGAGAGGGGACCGTGGTGGGACCAGCCAGCACTCCCAGCGTTTTTTAGGACAAAGGGGAGCATGCACTTAACCCATGGACCAAATGTGGGCGGCACCCTGAGAGCACTGGCGTGAGTCCTCTGAGGTCTGGCTTCCAGTGGGCAGGGGGTCTCAGCACCAGAAGCTGGAGGTGGATCACTGGATTCTTAGAGGACAGAGGACAGAGGGTAAAGAACAACACAGGTCATGTGGGTCAGGCCCATGCAAATCAAGCCAGCTTCCAACATTACTCAGGCCCAGAAAGTGCAGAGCCAGCTCTGATCAAGTCCAGGGAAATTTTCCTGTTCCCCTCCCTGACCTCCCCTCTCCAGCAACTTCAGAGTAATTTTGAATGAAGGGGAATTAGGAACTTTAACTGTGGGATGGAACTGGACGTCTCGGTTTGAATGTATTTCACATCTTAAAGTGCTCATAAAACTTTATTAACCTAAGAGTGCTCAGAAACATCATGGGTCTGCTCACTTTGAGAGAGAGAAATGACTTCCCTCACTGACAATATTTTAAAGGAGTTGGAAGAGCAAGAAAACTTGCAATTATGTCGTCCTCCCATCTGGGCTTGTCCAGCATACAGGTAAAGGTAGCTACATCAGCACACTGAAAATACGATCCCTGTTTACCAAGCCTACAATTGCCATCAGTAGACTATTGGTCATTGCCCTCAGGATGCATATTAGATTTTCTTTACCGTCTTATATTCTGCAGTAGGTTATGTGTCTGGATGTGGATTTGTTTTTTTTATCTAGCTTGGAGAGCTTGGGCTGCTCTCTGGATCTCAGGTCTCAAGTGGTTTTGTTTCAATGCTTAAAATATTGTGTCCTCATCATTCCTTCTATTTCCTTATTCTGGAACTCTTATCATATCCATATGGTGTATTCTCTGTCCATTTTCCAGGTCCCATTACTATTATCTCACAGTCTGGGCTCCAGCTCTCTCAGCAGCACTCTGAGACAATCTCTCAGTACGAACTTCTGTTCACTGCTTCATTATTCAATGGTGTCTGGTCTAAAATCCTTCCCATCTACCTCTTTAAAATAGTTATATTTCTAACTGATGGATTAATTGATTCTTCTTTATATCTTGCTGCTTTTACCTTTTCTACTTTTTAACATAATATTGGTCACATTTTTATAGATGCCATTCCTTCCTATATCTTTTTACGTCTTAAATGTGATTATTGCAAATATTTAGCAAACAACTCCAGATAATTTTATCTGAAGTAATTTAATATTTCACTTCTTGATTTTTTTCTTCTCTTTTTATCCTTAAATATTTTATGCATTTTATAAATTTTTGTAAGCTTGTGTTTGGGGAATTTTTCAGTTTCTTTTTTTTAATTGGCTTTCATTTTCTCTTTGTTGTTTTTCCTGTATACTTCTTCCTATGTAGAGATTTTTACGTTGTCTTCCAGATACCAGTTTAGAGAAAGGTAGTTTTAGGACTCTTAGTCCATATTCATATTGGGGACAATGCTATTTTGTCAATGCTATTAACCCAGGAGGTACCTTGGCTCAGGTGTAGACGTGAAACTGTGTCTTTGTTCAGCTGCCTTCCCAGGCCAAGATCTTCTATAATGAAACTTTATTTGTATTTCTCTATCTTCTTTCATGAGAAAGAGGGTTCACCCCTCATCTGGCTTCATGCTGTGAGCCTGGTTCCAGAATTTTTACCCAATAGGTGCTAAACCCCCACTATTGTTATAGCCACAGTCCAGTAACCTTTGCCATCAACATTGCTCTATTTTGTCTTTTTACATTTTATCTATTATTGTTTGGGGTTGAGGATATGTGGTGCACCAAATATTCCACTTTGACCAGAATCTCCTTATCTATTCTAACTTATTGAATAAACACTTGGTTTATTGATTTCATCTCTTTGTTTAAAAACAAAAGCAGTCCCATGTAATGTGATATGACAAGAAAAGGAACTAAAGAGTATACGAACTGGGAAGGAAGAAATAAACTTTTTTTCATAAATAATATGATCGTCCATGTAGAAAATCCAAAAGAATCAACAAAAATCTCCTGGAATGAATAAGTAATTATAGTAAGCTTCTAGGATACAAGGTTAACATACAAAAGTCAATCACTTTCCTATATACCAGTAAATGAACAAATGGAATTTGAAATTAAAAACACAATACCACCTACCTTAGCACTTAGTATAAATCTAACCAAATATGTACAAAATCTATTTGAGGAAAACTACAAATCTCTGACAAATGAAATCAAAAAACTAAATAAATGGAGAAATAGTCCATGTTCATGGAAAGGAAGACTCAATATTGTCAAGATGTCAGTTCCTCCCAACTTGATCTATAGAGTCAATGCAATACCAGTCAAAATCCCAGCAAGTTATTTTGTGAATATAGATATACTTATTCTAAAGCTTATGTGGAGAGGCAAAAGACCCAAAATAACCAACACAAGATGGAAGTAGAAGAGCAGAGTTGAAGAACTGACACTACTCAACTTCAAGTCCTAGTATAAGCTACCGTAATCAAGATTGTGTAGTATTGTCAAAAGAATAGACAGGTAAATCAATGAAACAGGATAGAGAGCCCACAAATAGACCCTCATAAATATAGTCAACTTATCTTTGACAAAGGATCAGAGGAAACACAATGAAGCAAAGATGTTCTTTTCAACAAATGGTGATGGAAGAGCTGGATGCCCACATGTAAAAAACAAACAAATAAATCTAGACTTTACAACCTTCTTAAAAGTTAACTCAAAATGGACCACAAACATATTTGTAAAATGCAAAATTATAAAACTCCTAGGATATAACATGGGAAAAAGTACAGAGGGCCTTGAGTTTGGTGATTGCTTTTTTCTTTAGACACAATGCCAAAGGCACAGTCTAAGAAAGAAACAATTGATAAGTTGGACTTCATTAAAATTAAAATTTTTTGTTCTGCAAAAGACACTGTCAAGAGAATAAAAAGACAAGCCAAAGACTGGAAGAAACTATTTGCAAAGACACATCTGATAAAGTACTGTTATTTTATTTTATTTATTTTTTTACTAAATTTTATTTATCTATTTATTTATTTTTAATTTATTTTTGGTTGTGTTGGGTCTTCGTTGCTGCATATGGGCTTTCTCTAGTTGCAGCAAGCGGGGGCTACTCTTCGTTGTGGTGCACAGTCTTCTCATTGCGGTGGCTTCTCTTGTTGAGGATCATGGGTTCTAGGTGCATGGGCTTCAGTAGTTGTGGCACGCAGGCTTCAGTAGTTATGGCTCACGTGCTCTAGAGTGCTGGCTCAGTAGTTGTGGCACATGGGCTTAGTTGCTCCGCGGCATGTGGGATCTTCCTGGACCAGGGCTCGAACCCGTGTCCCCTGCGTTGGCAGGCAGACTCTTAACTACTGTGCCACCAGAGAAGCCTAGTACTGTTATTTTAAATATGCCAAGAACTCTTAAATTCAACAAGAAAAAAATCTCATTAAAAAAAAATGAGACAAAGTCATTAACAGACACCTCACCAAAGAAGATACGCAGATGGCAAATCAGCATATGAAAATGTTCTCTACATTATATCAGGGAAATGAAAATTAAAACAATGAAATACCACTATACACCTATTAGAATGGCTAAAATCCAGACCACTGACAACATCAAGTGCTGGTGAGGATGTGGAGTAACAGGAACATTCATTGCTGGTGGGAATGCAAAGTGGTTTGGCTGCTTTGGAAGACAATTTGGCAGTTCCTTACAAAAGTAAACATAGTCTTACAGTATGATCCAGTAATAGCACTCCTGGGTATTTAACCAAGGAGCTGAAAACTTATGTCTACATACACACACACACACAAACTGTACAAAGATACTTATAGCAGCTTTATTAATAATTGCCAAAACTCGGAGGCAACCAAGATGTTCTTCAGTAGGTGAATGGATAAATAAACTGTGATATATCCAGACAATAGAATATCATTCAGTGCTAAAGAGAAATTTGCTATCAAGCCACGAAAAGACAGGGATGAATCTTCAATGCATATTACTAAGTGAAAGAAGCCAGTATGAAAAGGTGACATACTGTATGACTCCAACTCTATGACATTCTGGAAAAGGTAAAACTATGGAGACAATAGATCACTGGCTGCTATGGGTTGGTGGGAAGGAGAGATGAATATGAAGCACAGAGGATTTTTAGAATAATGAAACACTCTGTATGATACTATAATGGTGGATGTGTCAGTACACATGTGTCCAAACCCATAGGATATACAATACCAAGAGTGAACCCTAACGTAAACTGTGGACTTGGGGTGATAATGACATGTCGATATCAGTTGTGACCGATGTACCTCTGTGGTGGGGATGTTAATGGGGAAGACTGTGTGTGGGAAGAGGGTATATGGGAAATCTATCTTCTCAATGCTGCTGTGAATCTAAAACTACTCTGTAAAAAAAGTCTAAAATAAAACAAAAAAAAAACAGTTATTTTAGGGTTCGGACCAAACCTGATTTATCAGACCAAATCAGATAAATTTTTATACAGTCTTTTCATTAACATCATTTTCTCAGTAAGTGATGATTATATTTTTTTATTTCCTCTTTGACCAAAGAGTTATTTAGGAATTTTTGCTTCTTTTCCATCGTAAATATGAATCAGTGAATAAATCACCTCTTTTTCTAATTTTAAATCTTTTTTTTCAGTTATTCTATATATGCATTTCTCACTCTGTGAACCATGAAAGAAAAGTCCCAAGTCATCAAAGTCCCTATTAATCTGTTCTCAGGAAGAAAAACACGAGAAATCCTACCTCAGCAAGCTTCATAGCTGTTTCCTATGTTTCACTGCTAACAAGATCCTGGCTAAAATTCCCCACAGCTGACAATATAACCAATAAAATAATACGATATTTTTAAATAATACATGCCTCCATTCCATAATGTTAGCTTTATGCTGTTTTTTCTTTATCTTATACATACTCTGACAATTCAAATTGAGAGGGGAAACGAAAATACTTCAGGAGACTTATTTAATATCCATTTTATTAAATTCACACTCAATCCACTAAGACATTCTAGACTGTGCCTCAGAGCCAGAACCTACTTGGGGCAAATTTTTATATTTTGATCCTACTTCACATTGTTAGATCCAGTAAATATACATTGAGGAAACAGGAACATTAAATGAATTTAAATCTTATTTCAGCTGCTGACTTAATCTGATAAACGTGCACCCCTCTTAAGACAGTGAAGTAAAAGTTGAAATAGGCTCTGTGATTTGTGAGGTAAAAGGATAAGCTAAAGGCACTGTCAGCAGGGATGCCGGTCACTCCAGCCTATCTGCCAGCAGCTTTGTCTGAGTCATTTGGTGTGCAAGCACCTCAGTGGCCAAAATGAACTGATAAGAAGGAGAGAAAGTTAGAACTGAGCTTGATAGAGGTTTGGAAGAAAAGCAACTGGGTACCAGAGAGGTGCCCCTCTGGACAGTACTTGATTCAAGAGCATCAGATTTACCTGTGAGCTTCTTAGAAACACAAATACGTGGACCCTTCCATGACCTATTGAATCAGAATCTCTGGAGATAGAGCCCAGAGAACTGTGTGTTAAAAGCTCTCCTGGAGATTCTTCTGCACTAAAGCTTTGCATAAGTAGAGTAAAGCATAAGATTCTTGTGCATTACTGTTTGAGAACCACTGAGGTGGAGGAAGAGATTCATTTAGGCAAATTGGGTAGAAGAAGAAATTCAAGGAAAAATAATTGTCCCTATTAATTGAGGAAACACATATAAATACTTACGTGGCTCCTAGGATTGATGTAGTCATAGCAAGATCATAGTTCACAGCTGGTAGTGGAGAGATCCAGAGAGGAGGTATAGACTTTTGATTGTCAGAATTATTGGCCCAGACAAGCTAAGTGATATTAACAGTTTTAATCTACTCCCAACATGGAACTGGATTGTTAACCACTTAAACCAAAATTTGAGTCTGGTCATAAAGGTTAGAATCAAATTAGAATCTAATACAATCATTAGATAAATAGGGCAGGGGAGAAATGAACATTGCTGTGACACATGCTACACAGATGTCTGGAGCGAATCCCCAGCACGTAAACAGAGTCCAGGTCCCACAGGATGGGTGGATTTCGTCTCTGCTTTGGTCTGCACTGACTTAAACTGGTTCCATCAAGACAATGCCTGGCAGGTGGAAAAATGAAACAATAGTGGAGGACATGGGAAAAATACCCTGACTGTAGCATTTAAATCCAAGATCCTAGCAAAATCTTAGTCCCGGGAAAACCAAGATGTTTGGTCACCCTACAGCCAAGTAAGTTCTGATTTTCTAAGGAAAATATAACATTTATAAGATACTCTTTGTTATCTTGGCACCTCGTTAAGTCAATTAAAATATTACTTCGATAATAATTTTTAAATAATTCAAGATACTCATGTGCTTTGGAAGTGTATTTCCAGAAATTCGTGTAACGGTTTATAGATTGTGAACCCAAAACAATGAAAGGCCATGTGAAGCTGTGTGCTATAGGGTTTTTTTTTGAAATACCACTATTTTAAAAAATGAAAAAGGTCATATTTTAATCAAGCGTTGATTAATGGTTGCTAGGTGGGACACCCGGAGTGACGATGCTGTTGAAACCTTTGAACAGATGTGTTGTGAGTGAATTATGAAGTGGCTGAATGAGTCACTGAGTCACAAAACTTATGGGCACATAAAATGACTCCAAATAGGTGCAGAGTAAAGCAACCGACTCTGATCTCTTTGGGCAAATTTGAGGGCTTACGTCAGCTTATTCAGAACACTTGTAAAGAAACCCAATTCCCCTTCACTTGAAAAGACAGCAGGTCCGGGGAGCATGAAGTGTAGGGACATGATGCTGCTGAAAGTCCAGGGAAAACTCGGAGTTAAATCTGAGGCTGAAGAGGAGGCGTTGGCTGGGGGAGAGTGTTCCACATGGAAGAGAGTATGTGGTGAAGGCACTAAAGTAGGGGAAAGGATGCACTTTCGAGGGACAGAGAACTCTTCAAATATGGCGGAGCACATAGAGTAAGGAGGAGAGTGGCACGAGCTGAGTTTGGAGACCTTGGGGGGACTTTGGAGGCCATTTAAGAGCGATGGGAAGCTGGTCCAGTTCCTTCCACAGCAGTTACGTGAGGACACAGGATGTCTGGATCCCTCACGCTTGAGAGGATGTGGGGGACCTGGCAGGAGGTGATGATGGTGTTCAGGTGAGTGACAATGAGATTGGACGAGCGTGTGTGCGTGCTGGGGTGGGAGCACGCAGATATAGAGGAAGAGAGAAATTAATCAGTTCACATATTCAGATAAACAAAAAACCTTCTCTGAAAATAAATTCTCTTTAATATTTCAGTGACTTAGTGATTTCTCATCCTCAGCGTCATAGTTCTATTTGCCCTGGTATCTCCTTTGCTCCCTCTGTCTCTCTCTCTCTCTGTCGCTCTGTCTCTCTGTGTGTCTCTCTGTCTCTCTCTCTCACACACACACACACACACACTCATTGCCTCTCTTCATACATATGGCGATTTTATTTCCTGTTGAATGCTCTAATTTCACCATCAAATTCAGCCATTACCCAACTATCTCTCTTTTGCATCCACTTCATCAGAAGGCAAGAGGTAGATTGTAAATAAAATATTTATTTATTCTTTTTACACTTAGTTCTTTATTCCATATCAAAATTATTTCAGTGTATGGTAGAAATGAGTATCTATCTTTTTTTAGTCCAAATACTTGGCCAGTTTTTCCAAATCCCTGTACTGAATAGCCTCTCTCTTCATCTTTTGTTTTATGCACAGTACTTATACAAACCAGGATTCTTTTAGGTCTGCTTCGTTACAGTAGCTTGCCTGCTGGTTCTTGTATTACCATCTTATTGTTTTAATTTTTAATATTGCCTTAGCTAGTCTCATCTGTTTATTTTCCAAAGACCTTTAGAAATATTGAATCATGGTTAAAATTAGATTCAAATTGCATTAAACCAACAAATCATTTAGATCCAATGATAGTGGTGTCTAATTTATAATATTTCATATTTTCAGCCATAAACTATTTATTTCACTTTGTCTTATTCTTTTTAGTAATAATTTTTACTCACATTTCTTATTCTTGGATAGTATAGGCTTGTGCTGCCGTTGTTATTTTTCCAGTACAATTTATATCGGGCCATTCTATTAATTAAGCCGTTTAACAAATGTTTATTAATCATGAACCAAGTGGCAGGCACTGTATGTAATAGGTGCTGATGAACAAGACAAGTATTTTTTGAAGAGAGTTCAGATGTGCGCTGGCATGTATAACAGGAGTGCTTACCTAGTCTCAAGACATTTCTTAATGAAATGATGCTTAAACTAACTTATCACAAATGGACCCCTAGGTGGCATTTTTGAAATCTGCATGGGTAATTGTAGTTGTCACAATAAATGGGGTGCCTCTAACATTTTGTGCAGTGTGGTTTCTTACTGACATTTTGTATTCAAGGAAGTCTAGTCACTAAGTACAAGGATGACAAAACCAGATTGGAGGCCATGAGGGGGTGTAGATAGAAGTAACTGAGGATTTCTGGAATGAGCATATGGATATCTAATATTAAAACTCAGGAAAAGCTATAGTCATTGCAAGTAGGCATCACTGGCACAGGAATAAACAGAGCAGTGAAATGACCAAATACACAGTGGATTCCTGTAGAGTATAAAGGTGTCATTTTTAATCAGTGGGGGAAATATGATTGATCAATCATGCTGAGATAATCATCTAACAGTGTGGAAAAATTAAATTTGATTTTTTCCCTTAGAACCAAATTCATCTAAATGAATCCTAAATAGATTAGAAATTCAAATGGAAAAAAAACATACAAGGGCAAGAATACAGATAAGTATAATAAAATATTTTTGAAATAGAGAACTTATTTTAAAGCATATTATCAAAGAAAAAAGCTCAAAGGAAAAGATTGACAGTTTTGACGATTTAAAAATTTGAATGTCAAAAATACATCATATTTGAACTGGATATTAGGTGATATAAAATTGTTGTTAATTTTATTAAGTGTAGCAAATGGTATATGGTTATATATATATGTTTTATTTATATAATTCAATATTTTTACAGATACATTTGGAAGTATTTAGGGGTGATGTACTATGATTTCTGAAATTCATTTGCCAATGGTTTAGGGAAATATATAGAGAACACACCAAATAAATAGGGAAAATTGTTCACAGCTGTGAAGACAGGTAGAGACTATACAAGTATTCATTGTGTTAGTTCAGTGCTTCTGCATGTTTGAAAATATTAACAGTAGAGTTTTGGAAAAATACACTGTAAACAAAATTAAAAGGCAAATTATACACTGAAAAATTTTATTTGCAACTTACTGTGCCAGAGAACCAAAAGAAATCTTGCCTTAGCATGAAAAGTTTTGGCCATTTACCATAAGAAAAATTTGTCCTTCCTTCCTCCAGGAAAAAACTTGGAAACTGACATCAGAGGACTGCTGTACCAACAGACTCATATAGAAGTTATAATCAACAGAAAAAACAGAAGTATGAGGTAAAAATAATTATAGCTTGCTCTGTATCAGAAAATGTTCTCATGCTGGCTCTGCTGTGTTTCTGCTGGAGTGTAAAGGAAGTGCAACTTTATACCCAGTCAAGAACGGAAAAGCTGTAATTTGATACCATCGCTGGCAATCATCCCACAAACTAAAGAGGGAGGTGCGTCCTTCATCCAGGGAAAATGTAGTGACTAGATTGTGTCGACAAAGGTTTAACAACTGACCAGCCTCATCTTTGTCCTCATCTCCTAAGATACAATGGATCTAGGAAACAGATCAAAGAAATATACCTTGCCAACAGAAAGCTGTAGAACCACTGCAGATTGTACTCAATCATAAATACTATTTGTCCAGAAAGTAAAGGGGACTTAAAAACTAAAACTAAAAAAAAAAAAAACCTCTTCTGACTAATGTCACCCTCTTGAATTCTCTCTGGCTGAAACACAGACAGGACATAGAAAAGGTTAACTTTGTAAAAAAATATATAAAGAGCTCTTACAAACCAAGAAGAAAAATATTTTTTAAGAATAGAAACGTAGGGAAAAGTCAGAATCATGAAATTCACAAAGTAATAAATACAAATGCAAGTAAACAAATAAAAAACAAGCTCAATCCTACGTTATTCAATGAAAGGCAAATTATAGCAACCAAAAAATATATAATTTTCATCTATCAAAAAGGCATACATTCTTGAAAGGATGATAATATATAGCAATAGACATTTCTTATATACTATTCATATATGACAGTTGTAGACATAAATTTGAAAAAGGCATTTGGAAAACTATCTTTAGCAGGAAAAAGTCATGAATGTGCATAAATATGCATCTATGTAAAGCAATAGCTGATTAGTGAAATAAATTCCGGTACATTCCTAAGATGCAGTCAAGAAAATAAAGTTGAATTAAAATATTTGTAATTTAAGCAAGTAAATACATATAAACTCTGATTCTAATTTTAATTTTCATGTGTAGGCAGAGAAAAAACTTTGAAGGTAGTCACACCAAGTCCCCTCTGCAGTGGAATTCTGAGATATCACCCCTTTTTTTTGGTGTGTTTATTCATTTTCCATGAGTATGAATAACTTTCATAATTTAAAAAGAAAAAACTGATGTGAAAACAGGGGCTCATGCAGCTACCCTAACTTAACAAAAATCAAATTGGTGATTAATGGTAAAACCAAAATTCAAACATGTATGGTTTTCCCTCTAAAGTCCATGGTTTTATTACTATGACATTTAACTAGCTAGTTGAAAAAATATATATTAAATTTAAACGGCGGGGCCAGAATGTACAAGACTCTTGAAAGCACACAGGGTGGCCTTCCTGGGTGGATGGATTAGAAGCGTCCCCTTCCTCCTGGATGATCCTGCTCGGTGCCAAGCCCCCCAGCTCTGACCAGTGGACGCCCCAGCTGGCGCCTTTCTGCTGTACACACTGTACCACCAATGGGCTTGGGAACAGGAGAGACCTGCAAGGTCACTCAAAGGACACTGGATTTAAGATTTACAATCTCTTCAAGTTCCCCGTTCCCTCAGAAAATAGGAGCAGAAAATAACTCAGAACTTCACTGGCACCAAGTAAGATTCTCATGAACTCTGGGGGAGCAAAGTTCTTTATCGTATGAAGTGTTAAGTATGTACCTCCTGCTGCACTGAGAGAGAAGTAAATGACAAGGAGCAAAAGCAAGAGAGCAGATATTCATCAGCCAAGGCAAGGATGAGGGAGCATTTCCTAATAAGCAATAATAGACATTTAATAGGACTTGAAAATCAATATTTCTCTACAGTGCTGAAGCAATTCAGTTAAGATGAAAAAATATATAAATATGAGCTTTTTGTTTAAAGATGTGTGCAGCTGCATTCAAAGTAAGAAAAATTTATAAGAGATTCTGTGAAGTAACTATAAATATGGAGTTCTAATAATACAACGTGGCCCACAAAATGTATAAGGAATCTAAGGTACTATGACTTAAACAAGGGATACACGATATTCATCTTAGAAAAATCTTTCCAACTTTAGGTTGATCATACAGTATTCTGCTTCCAAAATCATGATTCAGTCATTTCACTTCTATGCTTCTGGCATTGTTTTAACAGCATGGCCAAAATTATACCATGTAGTTTGTCCCTCTATTCAAAATCTGATTTTTTTAGTATATCTAAGGGGCTTGGGTTATAGCCGGAAAAGTTACATCCTCCAGTAGCTCCCAACCAGATTTCCCCCAACCTTCTCACATGACTTGCCTGTATTAATTCCTTGACAGCATTGTCTGTGGTCTGACATTCGGGTGTGCATGCCCCATTCTCACCCCACTCTGCTCTATAATTAGCTTAAGAGTTTCCCCTGGATAGAACCAGACATAGGGTTCGTTATGTGGTCAGCTCCCAAATTTTATCACTTACTCTCTCTCTGTTCAAGGATGATGTGATGGTTAATTTTATGTGTCAACTCGACTGGGCCATGGGGTGCCCAGTTAAACATTGTTTTGCAGGGTATTTGTGAAGGTGTTTCCAGACGAGGTTAACACTTGAATGAGTAGTCTGAGTAAAGCAGATTGCCTTCCCAGGCAGGCTGTGCTTCTTGTCCTATATTTTTCTAAGTAATTATTTTCTAAGAGTAGCCTTTGGTAATTCTGTGAGTCTGAATGTTTAATTGAGCTTAAGAAGAAGACTCTTTGTTGGGTATTGCAGTACCATCTGAGCATAGCACTCTTCACCAGGATCTTAACATAGCTCACTACTGGAACCCCTACAGACCACATTGGTGACTCTTAAGTTGGTGAGTACATGCCTTAGAGGATGCTACTTCTTGCTGCCTGCTTCCACACTGTCAGTATGCCATGCAGGCTGGTCTTTGTGCTGGTTGATGGTCACTCCAAGTCACATTTCTGCTTCTTGTGGTAGGGCTATCTCTGCTCCTGTCTGGAGAACTTGCAGCTGTCTTGAGAAATGGCCATCCCTCCACAGTGACAGGAAATTAACCATGGTTATTGTAAAATCTTTACCTATAAGTTCAATGTCTCAATCACTTATGGTTTTATTTTTACTGTCTGACATTACTTTTAGTTATCACTCACTTGATCTTGTTTCCCAACATGCCTGGTGATTTTGTTTGAATGCCTGAATTTTCAATTTAATAACTACATTTTTGCATTTCTAGAAATCCCACTGGCTACTTTTTAAATCTCTGTTTTTTGCATTGTCTTTTTCTTTGGTTATAATGCCTTTTCCTTCTTTTACATTTATAATTATTTTAAAATAGAGTTTTAAAATAAAGTAATCAACATTCCACTTGTTTGACTTTCAGATTATCCCTTATTTAAAATTCTTTAAGTACTATATTTTGAATTGTTTCTTAATTTCCTTGTACACTTTATTAATTATGATATGCTCAGTTATGCCATGGAAGCATATAATCTCCAAATTTAAATGATTTTAAGATGCATATGTATCAGGCCTCAGGTTCAAGTTACTAAGACAGTGTCCTCAGTATGAGGGCTCAGAGTTGCATCTTCATTATCAACATATATGCTTTCACAATCAATCACCAAGGTAGAATGAGAGTATTACAAATAATAGCACATACACTCTGAAATGCTCCCAGCAAGAAATGACACATGTAATCTCCACTCACAATTTGTTAGCCAGTCGTGCCATTCACATGGCATTCAAGGGAATGGGGAAATGCATTAATACTGAATACATAACGGGAAACACCCAGAAATGTTGGTGAGCAGCCTTAGGAAACTACCATCTATGGTGACTAATGTTTTATTGTTAGCTCAACTTTTGGGGTTACTTTTTTTCTGTGGGCACTCTGTACCCTATAAATGTGAGGTGCCCGTACGGAGAAGATTTGTGTTAATTTCTGCCTGATATCCCAAGGATTTTACAGATATAACAGTTTTGTGTTAATTTTTCAGCTTTGGTTTTCTTACAAATTATTGGCTCCATGCCCACTGGTTGCCCAGGTTTAGTGTTTCAATATTTCACTAGGTTGTTCAGGTAGAAATTTTAGACCCTTTACATGAAAAATGCAGCAGTCTGTTTCCATTCTCTATCCTTCCTCTCCCTGGACACCTTCAAACCCTGGCCTCTAGCCTTTAAAGCTTATATCCTGTTGGATGTCTTTATAAACCACTGTAGCATCACTTTACACACTTAACGTGCTTTAAATTTTATCCTCTTTATTTGTGTCACTGGAAATTTCCTGGCTATGCATTCAAAAATTTGTCGAAGTTTATTCTGCATATTTTATGTTTTGTCTGGGTTATTTAATCTGCCATGTTGCCAAAAACACAGGTGCTGTGTACTTGTTTAATTGTCGATCTTTTCTACAACACTATAATTATCACAAAGATAGGAACCATGTCAATTTATGGACTCCATCTCCATTTTGTTTCCCAGGGCTCAATAAATGTTTGCCATCTGAGAAATAAACAAATATTACCACTCTAGGGTAACAGATAGTGTTAATGAAAGCAGCCATTAACGCCTTCTGTTCGTGTACATGTATGCCTCTCATCTCATCAACAAAGGAAATCTGTCTTCCCTCCCTTGAATCTGGAGTGGTCCTGTGACTTGACTGGTCCAATAGAAAACAGTGGAAGTGATGTTCTGGGGCTTCCAAGCCCAGGCCTGAAGGGGATTTCAACTTCCACACTCTTCTCCTAGAGCTCAGCCATTTGGATGTAAGGAAGCCCAGACCAGAGCCCTAAATGGAGCTTGGCCCTGTAGAAGGAGAGGGCACCTTAGATATCCCCACGACCAAGCTTTCAGCTAAATGCATATGTATAATAGACCTTATGCAGAGAACCACCCAACTGAGCCCTGGCCCATGAAACTGTGAGAAATAATAAATTGTGTTGTTTAGGCCACCAAATTTGGAAATGGTTTATTACCTAACAATAAATAACTGAGAAACTTGGCTAACAAACGGTGATTGGATGTGCCACTGAAGGAGACAGCGGAGGAGAACTGGACACTTACTTAAAAATTACATTTTTTAATTTTTAAGGGAAAATTTCTAGAAAGTAGAATGACTGTCTTTAAGGTAACATGACTAAAAGAAAAAATTTGAATTTAATTAAACAATTTGGAAGTTTTAAAAACTTCTAAAACTCAGAGGCATTGGTCTTTTCTTGGGTTGAAAGGTAAGCAGTTAATCATTTTGACTTTGCCAACTGGTTTCTGAAAAGATTTGCTGAATTTGAGGTTGGTTTTATTATATGTGCATCACTTCTCAGAATTTCTTAAGAAGAAGAAGAATATAACGTACAGATTTCCAGCTGAGGAAACCCACCAAGGGCTTTCTTTTCACATTCAAGTGAATACAGTTCTTTACTGATGTGTCTTAAATCTGGCATTTTGAAATAAAAGAGATAACACCCCTCCAGAACCAATGCCAAACAAAGGCTTCAGCAATAATCACCACGAAGACTGTAATTGTTCTTGCTTTTGGCAGTTCATAAATTCTCACTCTAAGTTTTAGAGAAAATGGAAAAAATTCTAAATTAACCTATTTTATTACAAATATAAAAAACACATTTTATATTATAGCACAATAGTTTTTATTTTATGAATGTCTAGATCAAGGAAATAAAACCATTTCCATGCATCTCAATAGAACTGTCCAAACGATGTGTCAGGTGTGTGGATGTTCTCACCTTGGGCAGGGCTCATACTGAACGGAAAGTGGGTCTCAGCTTTATTCTGGGTGACTGCTGTATTTCTGCAAAGTTCCTAAAAAGTAACAAACTGAAGCATTCTCTAAACTTAACATTCCTTGTTTGATGAAGTACATTTATCATCCATATCATTTGTGTTGATTGCTAAAGCATGAAATAAGAGAAAAGAGAAGAAAATTGGCTGCTACTCACTGTTAAGCCCATGTTAATGATAACCCTACCTTCTGTGTGAACTTTTTGCATAAAACTGTCCTTTGGTCTTAAAATAGCTCCTCCAATACAGTTCTTCTGACATTATCCTTTCATTAAATAATCACTCAGGTAATTGCATCCTATTGATGAAAGAAATCTACTGATACTCTATTTCCTTTTTATCTAATAAGGGTCACATTAAGTGAACCTGGCTATTAAGTAAACAGCAAATAAATTGAAGGCTGTAATAAATGTCTTCATCTGTATACACTACAGAGAGGAAGAAAAATACTGTAAATATAGATTTTAAATGAGTTTAGATAAATATAAAATACTGTAGTATCTTGAGAAAATACTGCATAAATGAAAGTCAGATGGCTCATAAGCAATGGATTTCAAAGTGTGGACAATTTTTCATTACTATAGAAAACTTTACTGCTAGTCCAGTAGGACACTCACACTTTTCTCCTGGTTTGAAAAGCAGATATGTAAGCTATATCTACATAATACTAAATAACTAGAAGAATAATGAAGGATTATACAAATTTTATTTCCTTTATCCATAGTACATATTAGGAATTTTATCTGGACTTAATTATTAACCAAGAATCTGGCAGCTATACAATGCACACACACACCACACACACACACACACACACACACACACACACAGCGTAATTCTTGAAGCTCAAACTCAAATAAAATATCGATAGTTACACTTTCTACCAACTCATGAAAAGAAGTAAAATATCTTCCTTTTAAAACAAAACTATATTGAGTAAATAGAAGTGAACCTAAATTTTAAACTAGCATAAGTTTCAAGCATCAAAACAGTCCTTTAAGCAATTCTTCAAAGACTTAAATCAAAGGTGATTATTCGAATTTCCTGATACAGAGATGGTGGCATCAAGATAACGGTACTTTTCACTAAACATTCACAAGTGTCTCATCATGTATGCAAATCTTAGAACTTCAGCATATATTTTACACACTAAAGTGACATTGGGAATGCTACAAGACAGGATCAAGATGAAACATTGCAGTAATGAAAGAGACTGATTAACATAAGATGTGTTTGTGACAAACAGATTAGATTAGAAGAGGGATCACGGGTTTCTATTTTGCCAGAATGAGAAGGCTGAAAGACAGAAGACCTGTTTGTACTACAAATGACAGGAGAAGCAGGACTTCCATGTAAAGACTATGTTAAATTTGCAGTGCTAATGTTGACAGACTGACTTTACAGGACACCAGGGAGTCAGGGCTGGAACACCTGAGTGCTGAAACCACTTCTTCCTCAAGTGACAATGTGGTCTTAATGAATTTGACTCAAGAACCAAACACATCGGGACTTCCCTGGTGGTGCAGTGGTTAAGAATCTGCCTGCCAATGCAGGGGACACAGGTTTGAGCCCTGGTCCGGGAAAATCCCACATGCCGTGGAGCAACGAAGCCCGTGAGCCACAACTACTGAGCCTGTGCTCTAGAGCCCACGAGCCACAACTTCTGAGCCCGCACGCCTAGAGCCTGTGCTCTACAGCAAGAGAACCACTGCAACGAGGGGCACGCGCACTACAACGAAGGGTAGCCCCTGCTCGCTGCAAGTAGAGAAAAGCCCGCGCACAGCAACAAAGACCCCACGCAGCCAAAAATAAATAAATGAATTAAATTTTTAAAAAGAACCAAACACATCTAGATGTCTGTAAGTATTTTCTATTTAGGCCACAAACTAGTGATCTCCATCATATATAATTACACATGCCCCAATTACACAAATGTGTGTGGCATCTTATACAATTAAGATTCTCCCACCTGACAGGACCCTTACCTCAATGCTGCCAACAGCCAAAGGCCCTACAGAAACACTCAGGCCCTCAAGCAGCTGCTCTGAACAGGTTTTCCTTCTACTCTTAGGGGCAGCCTGGCTTTCAATATGTATTGAATAAATCAAGAAGCTAACCCAAATTTACTTGATATGCAGTAGGGAAGGAGCTCTTTCCACTGATTTTGAGGGCTTCATTTAAGATTCTGACCCATTATAAGATAAAAGTAGGCTTAAGCTTGGTATTCAGAGCTGCAGAGGGATTAAAATTAGCTCAGAATTTTAAAATTAAGACCCAAAAATCTGTTGTCAATACCAGGTCACCTGAGAGATCCATCCATCTGTGCCCCCAAAAGTGGGCAGGCTGGACCTCAGAGGCTGCAAAGTAAGGGGAGTGGCAGCAGACGTGGTGCTGGGTCAGGCACGGAGTGGGACAGCAGGACCTTTCTGGCAGAGGAGGTGAGGGTAAAGGCAATGAGTGGGGCTCTGTCCTGCCGTGTGTCCTGCAGCTGGAGGGACCTGCTCTCCCTGAGGAGAGACTTGGTGATGGGTGAGGGAAAGAAAGGGAAGTAGGCAAAGAGATCTGAAGGGAAGCTCTCCTGCTGTCTCCCCGGATGCTGGCCCAGACCTCTGGGACACGCCCCCACCTGAGGATCCCTTACCAGACATGGACCCCCCTCCCCCACCAAAGCTCCAAATGCTAAGTACACACCTCCCCTCACTCTGCCCCCAGACTTTCTTTTTACCATGTTCTGACCTTAGCTTCATCAGCTCCTCTAAGAGAAACCAAAAACTTGTGGACAGCGCCACCTTCTGGAAAAGAAAAGGAAGGCTCCTAACTGCCAGCAGCCTGTTGAACTGTTAGAATCAAAATAAAGCTTTACCTGAATAAGAAAGGCTTTCACTACTTCAAATGTAGCAGCAAAGGAAAAACTCATCAAGCAGCATAGTAATTGGTTCCACACACAAAAAATGACAATTTTCCAGCAACCAAACCCAAAGACAGAATATCACAATATAACTGATAAAGAACTCAAAAGAACTGTTATGACAAAATTCCGTGAGCTATGGGAAAACTCATAAAGCTAATACAATGATCTCAGGAATAAAATTAATGAAGAAAAGGAGTACTTTACCAAAGATATTGAAACTCTAAAAAAGAACCAAACAGAAATTCTGGAGCTGAAGGACTCAACAGATGAGATAGATGAAGAATGCATTAGAACACATTGGAAATAATCAGATCAGATGGAAGAGAGAGTTAGCGAGCTGGACGATAGAATCTAGAAATGATTCAGATGGAAGAGGAGAGTGAGCTAAGATTTTTAAAAAGTGAAGAAATTCTACAAGAACTACCTGATTCCATTAGAAAATCCAAAATAAGAATAATGGGTATTCCAGAAGAGGGAGAGAGGGAGAAAGCAGCAGAGAGTGTATTTAAAGAAATAATAGCTGAGAACGTCCCAAACCTGGGGAAGGAACTGAATATACAAGTCCATAATACTATTAGAAAACTTTTTATCTCAATGCAAAAGAACTTCTCTAAGACACATTATATTAAAACTATCAAAAGTCAATGATCAAGTATTTTAAAGGCAGCCTGGGGGAGAAGACAGTAACCTACAAGTGACCCCCATTAGGCTATCAGCAGATTTCTAGCAGAAACTCTACAGGCTAGGAGTGGAAGGACATATTCAAAGTATTGAAAGATAAAAACCATCAGCCAAGAATACTCAATCCAGCAGAGTTATTATTCAGATATGAAGGAGAAATAAAGACTTTCCCATCAAACAAAAGTGAGAGAGTTCACCACTATTAGACCTGCCTAACAAGAAATGTTGAAAGGAGATCTTCAATCTGAAACAAAAAGTACACAAAACTCTGATCAAGGTGATAAGTAGATAGTCAGAATTAGAAAACTGTAACTCTTTTTTAGAATAGTATATTAAACTCTTAACTACAGCACAAAGGTTAAAGGAAAAGAGCATTAAAATATGTATAGCTACTGCAATTCAATAACAAAATCATAACATAAAAAGAGATAATTTGTGACATCAAAAATACAAAAGGGAAAGAGTAAAAGGATGAAACTTTTATAGACAAATGAAGATAAATTACTATCAGCAGAAAAAGGACTATTTTATCTAGAAAATGTTTTATGTAAACCTGATGGTAATTACAAAGCATAAAGATAGAGAAAAGACACAAAACATTAAAAAGGGGAGACTGAGCAAATCACCACGGGAAACCACCAACTTAAAGGTAGAGAGAAACAAAAGGAAAAAGAAACAATGGAAAGACAAAATAACCAGAAGGCAAAAGATAAAATAGCAGTAGTAAATCCTTACATATTAATAATCACTCAACTGTAAATGGACTGAACTCACCAATCAAAAGGACAGAGTGGCTGGATGGATTAAAAAAACAAGACCCAACTATATGCTGCCTACAAGAGGCTCATTTCAGCTCTAAAAGACACACATAGGCTCAAAGTGAAAGGACATAAGATGATATTACAAGCAAATGGAATCCAAAAGAAGGCAGGTGTAGCCATATTTATGTCAGACAAATAGACTTCAAGCCAAAAAAGGGTAACAAGAGACAAAGAGGTCATTATATAATGATAAAGGGGTCAGTACGTCAAGAAGATATAACAATCTTATATATGGTCACAACACCCAAGCACCAAAATATAGTAAGCAAATAATAACAAATCTTAAGGGAGAAATAGATAACAAAACAGTAATTATAGGGGACTTCAATATCCCACTATCAGCAATGGAGAGATTGTCCAGACAGAAAGTCAACAAGGAAACATTGGGATTGAACCACACTTTATAACAAACTGTCTTAATAGACATATATAGAATATTCCATCTAACAGCAGCAGAATACATTCTTCCCAAGTGCATAGGGAACATTCATCCAGGATAGATCATATGATAGGCCACAAAACAAATCTTAGCAAATTTACAAAGATTGAAATTATACCAAATCTCTTCTCTGACCACAGTGGTATGACTCTAGAATCAATTACAAGAAGAAAGTAAGGAGATCAGCAAATATGTAGAAACTAAACAACACACTTGTAAACAGCATTTGGGTCAAGAAAGAAATCCAAAGGGAATAAAAAATTACCTTGAAACAAATGAAAATGGAAATATAACATATTAAGTATAGTGGGATGCAGCAAAAGCAGTTCTGAGAAGAAAGGTTATAGCAATAAATGCATATATTAAGAAGTTAGATCTCAAATAAACAACCTAACTTTACACATCAAGGAAATAGAAAAAGTAGAACAAATTAAATCCAAAGTCAGCAGAAGGAGGAAAATAAGAAAGATCATAGTGAAAATAAAATATAGACCTGAAAAACAACTGAAAGAATCAACAAAACTAAGAGCTGGTTCTTTGAAAAGATAAACAAAATTGACAAACCTTTAGTTAGACTAAGAAAAAAAAGAGATAAGAGTCAAATAAATAAAATTAGAAATGAGAGAGGAGACACAGTTGATACTACCAAAATACATAGAATTGTAAGAGACTACTGTAAACAATTTTATGACAACAAATTACATAACTTAGAAGAAATGGATACATATCTAGAAATGCACAACCTACCAAGACTGAATTAGAAAGAAATAGAAAATCTGAAGAGACGAGTAATGAATAGAGATTGAATCAGTAATTTTAAAACACTCAACACAGAAAACTCCAGGACCAGATGGCTTTACTGGTGAAATCTACCAAACATTTAATGAAAAATTAACACGAATCCTCCTCAAACTCTTCCAAAATATCAAGGAGGAGGGAACACTTCTAAACTCATTCTATGAAGCCAGCATTACATTGATACCAATACCATATCAAAATACCAGAAAAAAGAAAGCTGTAGACCAATATCCCTGATAAATATAGATGTAAAAATTCTCCATAAAATGTTAGCAAATCAAATTCAAGAACACATCAAAAGGATTCTGCACGTGACCAAGTAGAATTTATCCCTAGGTTGCCAGAATGGTTCAACATATGTAAATCAGTAAATGTAATACATCACGTCAATAAAATGAAAGTTAAAAATCACATGATCATCTCAACAGATGCAGAAAAAGCATGTGACAAAATACAACATCTTTCATGATAAAAACCCTTAACATATTGTGTATATAAGGAACATACCCCAACATAATAAGGGTCATGTATAATGAACCCAACAATAACATTATACTCAATGGAGAAAAACAAAGTGTTTCCTCTAAAGTCAGGAACATGGCAAGGAAGCCCATTCTCACCACCCCTATTCAGCATAATACTGAAAATCATAGCTAGAGCAATTAGGCAAGACAAAGAAATAAAAGGCATCCAGATTAGAAAGAAAGAAGTAAAGTCATCAGTATTTGCTGATGATATGATCTTATACATACAATTTTTTAATTTACCCAAAGAGTCAGTCAAAAAAACTGTTGGAATTAATCATCAATCTAAAAAAAGTGGCAGGATAAAAAAATCAACATACAGAAATCAGTTCCATTCCTTTATACTAATGATGAAGCATCTGAAAAAGAAATAAGGAAACCTTCCCATTCACAATAGCATCAAAAAAATAAAATACTTAGGAGTAAACTTAACCAAGGAAGTGAAAGAGCTATACAATGAAAACTACAAGACTTTGCTGAAAGAAATTGAAGACAAAAACAAATGGAAAGACATTCATGTTCATGGATGGAAAGAATTAACATTGTTAAAATGGCTATACTACTCAAAGCCACCTACAGACTCAACACCATTCCCATCAAAATACCAAAAACATTCTTTACATAAATAGAAGAAACAACCCTAAAATTTGTGTGGAACCACAGAAGACTCTAAATAGTCACAACAATCCTGAGAAAAAAGAATAAAGCTGAACATATCATGCCTCTGGATTTCAAACTATACTACAAAGTCATAGTAATAAAAAGTTTAGTACTGGCACAAAAATAGACATACTGATCAATGGAACAGACTAGAAAGCCCAGAATTAAATCCCAGTATATATGATCAATTAATATTTCACAAGTGAACCAAGAATATCCAATGGAGACAGGATAGTCTCTTCAACAAATGGTGCTGCAAAAACTAGAGAAATGTTTGAAGAAAAATAAAATCAGACTTCTATCTTACACCACTCACAAAAATTAATTTGAAATGGATGAAAGACTTAAACATAAGACCTAATACCATAAAACTTCTAAAAGGAAAGGTAGGGAAGAAGCTCATCTATATTAATCTTGGCAATGATCTTTTTTTAACATGACACTAAAAGCCCAAACAACAAAAGCAAAAATTAATAAATGGGACTACATCAAACTGAAAAGCTTTTGCACACAAGAAAAAAAAAGTCAAATGAAAAGACAACCTACAGAATGGGAGAAAAATTTTGTAAACCATATATCAAATAATGAGGTAATATCCAAAATATATAAAGAACTCAGTTAACTTAATAACAACAAAAAAAGAAACAATCTGATTAAAATATGGGCAGAAGAACTAATAGACATTTTTGCAAAGAGAACATCCAAATGGCCAACATACACATGAAAAGATGCTCACATCACTAATCATCAAAACCACAATGAGATAGCACCTCGTACCTGTTAGGATGACTATCATCAAGAAGACAAGAGACAACAGGTGTTCGTGAGGATGCGGTGAAAAGGGAACCCTTGCATACACTGTTGGTATACTCTTGAGTCATTCCTCCCTCCCACCGTATTCCTGGAAGACTTTATTCCTGGCTTGCTCTCTCCACCCCTCTACTTCTAATGTAATTCTTGGTGATGTTAATATCCACAAAAATAATCTTTCCAATACTTTTGCTTTTTGTTTTCTTCCTCACTTCCAAGGATCTGGATTTTCACCCTACCTTAGTTGCTGTTTCCCACGGTGACCAGTGTTATGACTGGTCATTATCAATAACAACACCACCTCCATAATTTAAATTCAAGCATTCTACTTTTCAATCACAAACTCCTATCTTTCTAGTTCACTCCCTCCAAGACCTTAATTTCAACAAAGCTTCAACCCACTGGGACCCATAATCCATTGTCCCTCATCCAACACTTGTCCTCTATTTCTTACCTGGCTTAAATCCCATGGCACATCATTATATCACTGTCTGACATGTACCCTCAATCCACCTGCCTATTTATTTCCTCACTTGGAAAAAAATCAATTCTATATGCATATGCTCTTTCTTTCTGTTAGCAAGGATGAGGCAGTCCCACTGCTTGGGCAGTAGATCCCCTCTCTTCTCACCCCAGCATTAAAATGTTTCCCTTCTCTCCTGGACCATTCCTACCACTATAAAAACACATTACCATTTCTCTCATGTTAAAAATAAACCCTCTCTTGACCCCACTACTCCTTTCAATGGCCACCTTTTACAGAAATCTCTAAAGACTCATCCATAATTCATTTCTTGTATCTCTAGCCCCTAACCCACTCCAGTCAGGCCTTTGTCCCAACACTAAAACTGCTCTTATCAAGGTCACAAATACTCTGTACATTGCCAGATTTGTCATATCTCACTCTTCATCTTACATAACCTCTCAGCAGCACTGACTCAGTGGTCACTTGCTTTCTGAAGCTCTCTCTTCACTTGGTTTCCATAGCGCCATGACCCCCAGGGCTGTTTCCTACCTCACTGGCTGCTCCTTTTCCCTCTGAGTCCTCAACATTGCCGTTCCCAAGACGCTACCCCAGGACTTCTTTTCTTCTCTTGCTACCTTCATTCCTTTGATGATCTTATTCCATCTCAAGGTTTAAAAAATTTTCTACCCTGATGATTCCCAAATTTATATCTCTAGCAGAACATCTCCCGGAAACACCAGACTAGTATATCCAACTGCCTACTCAACATCTCCATTTGACTGCCCAATGGGCATCTCGAAGTACCATGCCCAAAACCAAACTCCCAATTATCCTCCAAATCCACTCCTATCCTAATCATTCCCATTTTATTAACTGCAACCTCATCAGGCCTATATTTGTATGGGAGTGATTCTCCAAGATTTGTATATAATTGTTCAAAAAGGAGAACTATTTTGATATCTATGTGGTCTTCAGGTCCCTTGGGATTGAAATATAAACTATTTAAGTTGGGGGCTTCCCTGGTGGCGCAGTGGTTGAGAGTCCGCCTGCCGATGCAGGGGACACGGGTTCGGGCCCCGGTCCAGGAAGATCCCACATGCCGCGAAGCGCTTCAGAAAATGATGGCCAGTACCAAGGTGGAGTGTGGACATACTTTTGAGCGTGTAATTTTACTCTTAAGTATGACCCAAAAGAAACGCTTGTACAGGTACATGTATAAGCAAACTCTTAGCAGAGTTCTTAATAGCACCAAAAAAAAGAAAGAACAAAAGAAAGAAAAGAAACAATCCAAACGTCCATCAACAGTAAAATGAGTAAATAAGTTGTGGAATAATTTTACAAGGGACTGTTTGTTACACAGCCCTGAGAATAAATGGACTACAGCTACTACATCTAAGTATCAATATACATGAATATCAAAAACACTATTTTGGGCAAAGAAGGCAAGTCATAAAAGAATACGAACAGCATCTTTCCATTTACATGAAGCTCAAAAACAGGCAAACTAAACAATATATTGTTTATGCACTCATGCATGTCGTGTACAGCCTAAAGAAAACTGAGGATAGTTATAACCTCTGTGTGGGTGGAAGGAGAGAAATACAACTAGGGAGCATATAGGATGCTTCTGCTTGGATTTGATTTCTTAAACTGGGTAGAGAACATGGGTATGTGTGTTATTATTCTTTAAACTGTTGAATCATTTGGTATATTATGTCTGAATATAAGATTAACATCAATGTTTAAATAATAATGACCATTTATTGAACACCTACTTTCTTCCACCCACTGTGAAATAAACTCCTCGACATAATAGATTGAATATTTACCACAACCTTGCATGGCAGTTATTTCCTCCCTATTTTACAGATTAGTGAACAACACAAACTTGTCCTTATGGTTACTGAAAGCCCAGGGCAGGATTTGAACCAGTCTGACCCTGAAGTCTTCTGACCCTGAAGTCTTCTGATATCCCCTTTCTCATAATGTTCGTTATTATTGTGCTGGGAACACTTCCAAGCACTTTCATGCAACCTTCACAAGCACCCGGTTTTGAAGATGAGGGCATCAGGCACACAGAGACAATAAGATTTACCCAAGATGACACAACTGGCAAGTACTGAAGTTGCCTCCCTTTACACTCTAGTGCCTTCCAACTCTAACCTCCTCAATCTCCCTGTAATCCATCTCCCATGCTCTCCTTTCCTTCTGACTAGTGCTCTTCACTCAGGATAATCTCATCACCTCTTAGAACCTTAGACTGCAAACTACCTTCTGCTTTCAGTTTTACTCACTGTTATTACCCCAATCAGTATATCCTCTGCACTACTCCTACTATGGTCTTTCTAAAATGAAATTCTAGCTAGTCCCAGCAACAAGATGGACTGACCTAATGCAGACACCTCACACTATAAATGCAAAGAAATACTGGATAATATATGAGGAAAACAAATTTAATATGCACCCTGGATTGAAGAATGATGCTGAAAATAAAGAGTCCTGTTCCCCTTTCTCACTATAGGCAGGAAAAATTGCAGACAAGTGTTTTTCCCCAGACAAAATAATAATAAAATAACTTTATTCCAAAGATGGATTGGTCCCAGAAGAATACTTCCCATCCTGGTGATTAGGAGTCTCCAAACATAATGGCCAGCTACCTGCCACCATAGGTAAATTTTGTTGGTCTATAAGCTCCAAAGATTTGTCAGTAAGAATCCAGTCAAGAAAAGATACTCCATGTAGCACAGACAGAAAATTTAATACAAGGAGCTAGTTTCAAAGTTGTAAAGTTAAAAAGGAAAGCGGGAATGGTGAGAAAACACCCAAATTAGTAAAAGGAAGCCACTACCATGTGTAGGTCTGAAGGAATAATGGGAGAAGGGGTGTTCCCTGAGGCTTGGTGCCAAGGCCACCAGTCGGAGCAATGTCCGGGAGCCTAAACCAGAAGGGAAATGCAGCACTGTGGCAAACTTTACCTGGAGCTGAAAGAGAAAAGAAGAAACAGTCTAGGTTCTTCCCTCCTCCAGCCAGTGCCTCTCTATGGCTGAAACCAGTCACTAAGACAGTCTGGAAATCTAGTTTGCAGAGTCAGCCACTAGGATGAATCTTAGAGCAAACAGGTAAATGATTGGCCCAAAGAACTCTCCATGATATTTTTATGCCCTATCCTTAAATATGAGCTAAAAAAAAAAAAATGACCCAGCAGGAAAGATAACGCAAAGAATGGGAAAACAAACGTTCTTAAAATGAGAAACAAAACAATTCTCTTCTCAAAAAGACTTGAGATGTTATCGCATCCATGGAACAATAAGATGATGCTATTAAAAAATCAAAACAAAAAAGAAAGCTTAAAAAATGCTAAATCATTGCTGAAATTTAAAAATTTAAATTTGGAAGATTAAACTCTCCCAGGAAATAGAACTCCAGGACAAGGAATTTGACTAACTAGAGTTCTGGAAAAGAAAAAGAAAGAAAACAGGGAAAACAGAGGAAAGAACATTTTCAGAAATAATTTCCTAGAACTGAAAGACACAGGTCTTCAGACTTAAAAGGTCTAGTAAGTGCCCAGCACAAGAGACAAATCACACCTAGGCAATTCTTTGTGAAATTTATCAAGGTAAAGGAAAGCCCCTAAAAGCTTTCATAATATCAACAATAATAGTAATAATTACAACTATAATAACAAAAGTAACCAACAAAAAATGAGAATCACACTGAAAATATATCAAAAGCAGTATATTATCAGAGGCAATTATCAATATCTTCAAAGTTCTGAGGGAAAAATATTTAAGTTATTTAGAACCTAGTTTTTTATATGCAGTTAAACTATCAATCAAATACGATATAAGACTAAAGATATTTTAACCTCATACATTTTACTTAGGAAGTTATTTGGTGATATACTACAGTAAAATAAGAGAACAAAGCAAGAAAGTGGAAGAGAATCAAGAGAAGAAAGATCCCAGGGTGACAGCTGTACATCAGGACAAGAAAATGATCAGTCTGAACTGGAATGGGAGGACAGGCTTTAGAGGGAGGTGGGAGGGATGCAGAAAAGGGAAAATGCCATACATTCGATATTCCTTGAGAGATGGTGACAAGGCAGGCCATGTTAAGGAAAACAGAAATAAAAACATCAACACACAAAATACATACAACTGGTCAAAAAAGGAATGTAATCGTGGTATAATACTTGGCCAGAAAATTAGCAATATTTACTTGTTAAAGTAATGTAAACCCCAGCTATTAATTTTTAACTTTTAGAATCTACCTGTATAAAAAGGACATAGCATCAAGTCTGAAAATGTAAAATTAAAAGCTGAGATGACAAGAGATGAGAGGTGATGGAGAGGGGCCAACTGAAGAGAAAAGCAAGTCCACAAAATCCTCATCCTCACGGCGGGGAGTTGAAAAGATACCTTCCACACTTGTTAAAACAAGAAATAGAGGTGTGAATATATTATTTAAAGATACAAAGGTAGTCAAAGCAATTAAAAATAGTGGTTTAGCTATGTTAGGAAGATGGAAAAGAAAAAGTGGCAGGTATGTGAGCTAAAGTATCACCTATCATAACAGAATATCAAGAGTATATCTACATAGATGAATCTAGAAATAATTTCTATGGTTTTGAGATTATCAGAAGAAACAGCTAAAATAAGAGTATGCTTCTAGAGAGCGGGACTGCCAAGCTGAAGGAACAGAAAAGGTCGATGTTATTTATAAGCCTCTGTAACACTTGAAAGTCTTGCTTCTTATTAGTTTGATAAAATGTACGTGTGAGAGTTGCAAAGGTTTAAGCTACAGAATACCCAGGTACGAATTTTACACCATAGACTAGGATGCAAGAAATTCACATTTTCTCCTCTAATAAAAGTTAACCTGTTCCAAGATCCCATCCTACAGGTGGTCAGGAATTCAACCTCAGTGGTTTGCAAAGACCCTCCCCCCAGGCCCGATGTTGCACAGGCCCTAAGGGCACACGAAGCCTTCAGCAGTCACAGTCTCCCTGGCGTTAGGTCCATCCAGCTGGCTGTCAGTAAGCTCATCATCTAACCCCTCAGCCCTCTAGAGGCAGAAGCAGTAACCCTGTGCACTTCTACCTCATAGAGTGCAAGCCTTTGTTTTTTAAAAAATCAAACGGAATACATTTAATAGAAAATATAAGAATGCACAGTGAAAGGATAAGTACTGTTACCTAACCCTTTCCTTTCTCGTGTGTGTTCATGGACTCCTGTGCGTGTTTTTTTTACTGACCCTGAACAATGCTCCTTACTGACTTCTTTTTCTAAACATCTTGTCCAGTTACAGAGCATTCAGATAATGGCCTAGCTTACAAGCGTAGTTTTGCGACTGCTGGTTCCAACAAAGGCTTAATCTAGTTCAGGTCACCTCAACATTAAGACCTATAATATCGACAGATAAAACATAGATGAGAGAAAGAACCCAAGCCTCCTAGGTACCCTAACTGTGCTGAAACTAATCAGGACAATCGAGGTCAGGTAAAGGCAATACGTGCAGAAGGCCAAAAAAGAAATATTTAGCAAGAGATGAGTTTTCAGGATTTATTACTTTTGCTTTTAGTACAATTTTTAATAATGGCAAATTTAAAGACAATAATGAATCATAAACCATTGAAAAATATGAATCAATGAGTCCAAGTAAAGCAAGTAAATAGAAAATTGAATAAGGCAGGACTCTTGCTCAGAGTAGAATTCTAAGGGCCAGGAGTAGGGGAGTGTCCACTTCTATAAAAGGAGAAGGACTTGAGGATCTCCTGTGCTTTTCAACCTCTACCATTTTTCCTTCTAACTTTATGTGCTTTTAAGGTTATCTGTAAAATCTTTTAAATGAAACATGTTATTACTGAACAACAATGGAATGGGGAAAGACCAATATGTAATAAATATTGAAAATAGTCAACACGTATTTCTTTAAACATATAGCATATAAATACACATATTATTTATGTGTATATATATATAGACACACACACATATACAACTGTAATCGTTAAGTAGATGACTGACCTGGGTTGTAATTCATTCTAGTGAGTTATTGAACCTGAGGACAGTTGCAGAAACCCCCGATTTGTAGCCAACTGTCATAAGTAGGCGTCGTCTGGGGACCCCACTTGCAGTTGGCGTCTGAAGTGGGGCAGTCACATGGGACTGAGGCCTTTACCAGGTGGGATCTGAGGCTACTCGAGACAGCGTTAGGATTGAGTTCAACTGCTGGACACTCAGTTGGTCAGAGAACTGGAGAACTGGGGTGGAAAAATGACACATACTTGGTGTTAAAAGAAAACCATTACAGATCCAGGGAGTGCCCCTGAACTGAAGGCCAGCTTTGGTGGGGTGGGGACACTTTCAGATAACCTAGAGTCTCCTCTGAATACGCCAGATCACAGAAAAGCAACACTAAGAGACACCTGAGAAATCGCCTCTATTCTTCACAGAGACTAAACAGGTAGAGAGTCGTGCACAATTTTTAGATGTCTTGAGGTGACTATTTTGCAGCTTCCTAAAACGACTAATCATGCGTTTTCTATTGCCTACAGTGGATGTAATTCTTTCTACCCCAGGCTGATTAGGGAAGTGGTCAGAATAAACTACCAATAGGACTTTCTGCATCCTCTTTATACAGCCACACTTGGGAGGTTACACACGTTCTTCTCGCTTCTTAAGAAGGCATACCTGGGCTTCCCTGGTGGCGCAGTGGTTGACAGTCCGCCTGCCAATGCAGGGGACACGGGTTCGTGACCCGTTCCGGGAAGATCCCACATGCCGCGGAGCAGCTGGGTCCCTGAGCCATGGTCGCTGAGCCTGCGCGTCCGGAGCCTGTGCTCCGCAACGGGAGAGGCCACAACAGTGAGAGGCCCGCGTACCGCAAAAAAAAAAAATGGCAAGCTCCATTAGAACCTCAAGATCATGAGATAGGCATATACATTACTATAATAGTGGTTAGGGAGTGAGAGATGCTACAGGTAGAATAAGCCTTACAAAACTGCATCCACAGAATCTAGAAAATCTGCCACAAGACTTCTAGAGCACACTATGACATGCGTAACTTGCAGTAGATCCCAGCTGCTGTTAAGCAGGAGTTTTCCAATATGAGGTGCACCCTTTAAACATGAAGCACCATGGTGCCTCCCGTACTCAGGTGAAACTAAGTACCCTTCCTTCCAGGCAGATAAATGGGAGACAGATGCCCCAAGAGGGACAGAGTCTGGAGCAAAGCACTGCTTTCCAGCAGTAACAAAGACACTGAAATAGAAACAGGGCTTTACTTCCTACCCTTTCCTATCAAGACCCTGCCATCCTGTCTGGACCATTAACTCCCTCCCTCTTCGACGTGTCTTTCTGTTGTTAACAGCAGGTTTTAGTCTAGGTGGCCAAGCACTTGGTTGTAAGGTGTAGGGGTTCATGGAAATGCCAGAACTGCCACAAGGGCATTAGTATGTTTTGCTGCAGGTATTAAGACACCAGAAAATTATCAAGAGCTTTAAAACCTTGCCACTGAAAGTGTGTTCTGTGTACCGGGAGCATCAGCAGGGAGACAGAAATGCAGACTCTCAGGCCCACCCAGACCTGCTCACTCAACACTCTTCAGGCTGGGAAGAAACTCCCTCAGGTGATTCTTAAACTTGCTGAAGTTTAAGAAGTATTGTTTTACAAAACAAACACACTAGCATATCTTAGATATACTAGGGGTATGGTTAGTAAGAAAAATCTAGTTATTTATTCTTTCCTATTTAAGAATTCAATTGTTGAGTGTGAAGGTTATTCTGTTTTATCACCACAATCCTTGGTCAGCCCTCACTTCACATTTATAAATACAAAATATTTACGTCATGCCTTACCTACCCATGTGTCAGGAACCAGTAAGTCAGAAAAATAAAAAATGAGCTGCACAAATGTAGGCTATAGAGATTCATAATTATCTTACATCAAGTCAATATTTATGTACAGATTTTATCCTACAAGAAAATACACACATTTGCCAGAAGCAAGTCTGACATTTTAGCAAGTGTACATTTTAGATTTCTACCATAAGTACTCAATACATATGTGTATATATGTAAACATGTATATATGTGTATAGACACACTATATATGAGTGCTTGTGTAAACATAGAGACAAACATACATATGCACACATGCACGTAAACACACACACTTCTGGCCTTTAAGGAGCTACATAACTATCAAATGTAGCTATATGGTCTTCTTAAGAGCAGAGATGGCCAAGGCTTTATTTCCTTGAAGACATCAATTCATTCAAGACTGAAAACAGTTATCAGTATTTCAAAAATAGGCAGAAAATCTGTTATCATCACTATGAAAACAGACTTTGCTCTCTGAACCATGGATCCCAAAACTGAGGAATACTGCCAAACAATACCAGTTAGACACCTGTCTACCTTACTTGCTAAGAATCAGAGGACACCTACCAAATGTGTGCTGCTATACAATTTTTTTTAAAAATATTAGAACTTGAGAAATAAAGTTCAATAACTAAACACTGAATGAACAGATTAATAGTTTTATAAATAAAACTAAGAATAGACTGTCTCAATTTTATACCAGTATTTTTTTTAAAAGGGAAAGAAGACAAGGCACCTTTTCATCTCACATTTAATTATCAAAAAAATTCTTTAAAATATTTAGAACTCCAATGTTTATGACAGTATAACAAATTATAGTTTACCTGAAGAGGAGCTCTCACTTTAAAGTTTTTAACCATGATTTTCAGGAAGCTATTTCAAGTAGCACATAAACTTGTATATAGGTCTGACTACCTACTTACACCTTTAGTGTTTAGGGACAAAACTCCTACCCCAACTTCAAGCTCTCTCTCACTATCTCTACCATCCTTTACTTGCTGTTTCTTCCTCCATGATGGCAAAACACTGATCTGATAGAGGAGTACTCAGAAAGTGCAATATTCCACTGTGCCCTTTAATTTCTCCTGTAAACCAAAATATAAAGGATTGAAGGAAGGAAAGAAGGGAAGAAGGGAAAAGAACCCATTACTTTTTAACCACTAAAATTTGACAAATATCTGTGATGGGAAAAAGAGAAATTTGTCAATTTTGAAATTATTTTAATTTACAAATAGAAAACATCTTGGAAGAAAAAAATGAAAGAAAAACACAAAACATATAGGCAAATTTTTAGTCCATGAGCGTCTCAAATCCTCACTTGTTCACCAATCCCCAAGATGAAAAACACTTTTCTAAAAAGGTATTCAGCCACCACTGTAAAAGAAAAAAAGATGGTCAATTTTGAGTGTACATAAGATTTCAATAAGAAGAAAAATTTGAAATGCAATATGCTGTAATTTTACGGAACCAAAACCAGTTATTTGAGAACCACGCCTACGTTACTCCAAAATAGCACAAAAGGGAAGAAACTGAACTTTAAAATCTTGGAACTGAAAAGGTCCTTACAGAGGACGTGGCTGCTGGAACAGGCTTAATCTGTTAACCCTCAGAATCCTCATTTGGAAAACATGCTTAACAGTCTAGCATAACATCTTTCTCAACAAGACGAAAAATATGAATTACATAACAGGGCGGTTAGTTGAAAACTTTTTCAATTTGATGTACAATCAGCCATTTGAAAATCAAGAGTGCAGAGTAGTATGCTGGTTCTCAACCACTATATCTTCCCATAATCACTCAAAAACCTGGATTAATAATGAAAATAAAAATCACCTTTTCTACAGAAGACCTTCCAAGTTTCAAAAGCATAAACATTAAAACTGTATACTGAGATATACATTTTAAAACTGTGATGTTAAAGAAAGAGAATAATTCCAGTACTAGATGAAAGTTATACTCCTAAAAGAAACACTCCTGCATCTATACTTTAACGTGAAGTGCTTTAAGTGCTTATATCATTAAACTGTATTGCTGCAACTAAAATACCCACAACTATAAAACTCCTTTAAATTATAACCCTGTGGATATTAATTTTGACTGCTGTAATTGTATAGAAGAAAAAATTTCATCATAAGGAAAAACGTGATAATTCAGCCTAGTGAAAGAGAAGCTTGTGTTTATACTTCACTTGCTACTGCCTCAAAATGATTTAAACAGTGATTTATGCTCTTTCAAGTAGGAAAAAAAGATTTTTTAGTTTTACAGCTGTCATGGCGTATCATGAAGAAACTTAAAGTTTTCTGATAGCTTTTCTCACAAAATGTTTTATTTGGCCTTCATTTTAATGTAAAAACTATTTAGAGATATATTTTTTTAACTCTTTAAACACTGAAAACAATTGTGTTACTAGAAAACTTTTCTAAGCAACTAGCTTCCAAAAGGTCATAGTTCAACAATCTCTGACCAGCAAGGTTGGCAAAAGGTATATTGTGCCTGCTGCAGAAATAAGAATTAAGAGAAAACAAATTTTTCTTTAATTTTCTTTTTTTTATTAGTTGGTCAGAGTTTGAATGCAAGCCAAGGTTTCTAAGAGGAAAAAAAAAGCAAAGAGCAAGCATAAAAGTAAGGACATATTGTTTTTCTTCTCTGACTTGCTACCTGTAAGTTTCCCTGTGCCCTTCATTCTGGCAAAAATTAAAATTCATCTCAGTCAGGAAACACACACAGCATAGCACCTGTATAGTCTAGTGAGACCAAGGCAAAAGACCACTGATAACGTGCATTTTCCATGTAAAAGACAAGTTCATTCAATGGATTTTTTATACTAAATAATGATAATTAATCCTTGAATCTAAGCACACTAATACCACATGCTGATTAATTATCCAGTGACAAATAATATTTACATTTTACTGGACGGAATCAACCTAACAGAAATAGCCTTGGCCGGTGAATAAATGGATCCTTTTTTCTCAACAATTCAAATTATTACTGAACGTTTGTTAACTCCCTTGCCTTTTTTTTTTAACATCTTTATTGGAGTATAATTGCTTTACAATGGTGTGTTAATTTCTGCTTTATAACGAAGTGAATCAGTTATACATATACATATGTTCCCATATCCCCTCCCTCTTGCATCTCCCTCCCTCCCACCCTCCCTATCCCACCCACCCAGGTGGTCACAAAGCACCAAGCTGATCTCCCTAAAATAGACAGCTAGTGGGAAGGGAGAAAACAAATCTTTAACACTTGTTTCAAAGACCTGTTGGGAACAACTGGACTAATGAATCTCCATCCCGAAAGGGTGTGCTAAGAGTGCACTGTCCTAAAAGGTACTTTAGGTCACAACTCAGATCATGAAATAAAAGATGTCTGAACACAAAACTAGGATAAATAACAATGATGAACAGGTTAAAAATGCAAAAGTCTTCCATAACGGAATCTAGCAAAAAGGAATTTAACAAGGGGTAATGTTCCATTCTTAGGCTAAAAACAAACCACACCAACTATGTAAACCCAGGATAAAGGAAGTTTATTGTAGCCGTTATCTGTGAGAAACTGAAGATTTTAGCCTTTAGCAAGAAAACATCCACAGTAAGCACTGGATTCTAAACACTAGATTTTAAGAGGGCTTAACGAAATGCAAACTGGAGCCTGAAGTGAGGCGCCTGACTCAGGATGAGTAGTGGTCTGAAACTGAGCCGGAATGAGAGATGGCCTATACAATGGTTAAGAACACAGGCTCCCAAGCCTGGGTTTCACATGCTGCTTTACCACTTATAGGCATGCGACGTACTTCCTTACTCTCCATGCCTCAGTTTCTTCATCTATAAAATGGAAATAATAATACTGCTACCTCACACAATTGTCATGAGGGTTAAAAGAGTCAGCTCACATTAAGCTGTGTGTCCTCAGCACACAGCAAGTGCTCAATAAATGTTAGCAATTATTATTACCATCATGATCCTTAGAAAAAGGTTAAGAATCTGCCGTTGTTCACTTAATTCAACACGTACTCAAGTGTTTTCAACGTGTACAAGAATACACTGGACTAGGTTCTGTAGTGTATACACACACACAAACTACAGAATATATATATATATATATACAGTTACGTATTAATATTACCTTACCAATTAATTAAACTTCATAACAATTTAAAGAAATAACTGTCAGTTATACCTGACAATGGACTGGGGAGTAGGAGAGCAGAAGCACTGAGCTTATGTCACAGACTCCACCCTACCTCCTCTGTTTACTGACTAGGTAGGGGCTGTAGCCCAGAGACACTGAGCTCAGGTTTCCTAATTCTACTTCAGGATTCGCTCCGTGATTCCACTATTCCAGAAATGGCATTCCTCACTAGGAATATAATAGAGATTTCTGAACTGATGGAGGAGGTTTGAGAGACTTGGTCCTTTCCAGGTCTAACTTTCTGTGATCCTAAAATACCCCTTTGTGGCATGTCTGCATAATAGCTATGAAAACCTACTTAAGAAAGCCACCTGACAATACTCATCCAGTCTCGTCATTTAAAAGACAACTTCCACCAGCATCCATAATAAAATATCTAGTACTTAAAGAGACTTATAGTTTACAAAGCATCCCCACCCCATAAAATAAGTCTAAAAGGCTTCTCTCATGATTATCTCACTGGCAGGTAAGGCTCAGAGATCAGGTGAATACAAAATCACAGAGCAAATAAGTACTGCAACTCATACTAACTCTTTACACCAAACAAAATGGCCTAAAACTGACTGCTCTAATTGCACACTGCCATAAGGTGTTCCCAACAACTTGTAATGAATCTTGTAATGAATCTGAAAAGCAAAAGCATTTAGAATAGAATAAAGTAATCCCAGTGTTCCTCTGTCTTTTCTCCTCCTAATATACCTAAAAATATATTAGTATCAATGGCTCATTACAATAACCACAACTTCCATTTAGGTTCTTACCCAAATTATTTTTTAGGGTTTTACATGACCTAAGTCATTAATCTTTCCATAGCCCTAGTTAAGAACCATTATCCTTACTGAATAAACTGGGCACAGAGGAGCTAAGCAAGCTGTCCAAGGTCATGACAACTATTAAGTAACAAGAAAGAGAATCTAAACCTAAGCAACCTGGTCCAGAGTTTGAACTCTATTGCTGTAGTGATTCTCAGATGGGGAGTATTTTCTCTGTGCCTTAAAATTCTTGTGGACAAGTTAATATATTGCAGAAAGAGGACTTGGATTTGAATATTGGTCCTGTCACTGAATACTTGTTTTGTCTCATACTGAGTGCCTTTAACTCACTTCCTTGATCCTTTAAAATTTTACTTATTAAAAAATTAGTGCCTATCTCACAGAGTAGCTATAAAAATTATATAAGATTTAAAGTCACTTTGAATTATCTGGTACTCAGTAAACAGCAGTAGACTGTACCAACATTAAAAAGTGAAGAAACATATCTGTGTATTAACGAAATAGCAGGCTGTTAACTCAAATGGTTTGCATTTTCATTCTATCCTAGATATTGTCTATTTCATAAAGTTTACTTACACAATGATGTTATTAATAGGAATATGGATCAATTTCACAAAAAAGCCAATGAATCCCATTATAGCAAATCCTATTGCAGTTGCCATGGCAATCTTCTGGAATTCTGGATTTAAAAACACAAAATTTACATTATTTTTTGCATTGTCACTGCAAGTATAGGGGGAAAAAATTAGCACTGACATAAACTTACTGATGTACATTTCTCCTGATAATAAGTACATAATTTTACATAAAACATGACAGTATTAATAGTAAATAAGGTATTTGACAGATTTTTTAACTTTCATATTTTATTGATATTTACTGATATATAAAAATAAACTGCATGTTCAGGCTAGTGATTCCATCAACCAACAGTGACATATATATCTTCCTAGCAAATGACCAGAATACCAAAAAGAAATGAAACATGGACAAAATACACAGTATCTGTCTTAAAAACTTTGTAACATTGCTAAAAGTATTAATTATAAAAGCACAGAACATAACTTTTTATAAATAATAGGTCAACAGTCTTTGATATTATAATGAAGCCAAAAATAAGGCTTGAAAAACCGAACTGGGTTGAGCACAATTTTATGTAAAGGTCCCAGACCCTGGTAATATTTCCATTTAATGTTATTTCCTCAGGGAAGCTCTCCCTGACCTCCTGACTTGGTCAGTCCTCCTATTACATGCTATCAAATATTCCTCTATTTACCTTCCATAATACTTACCATAGCAGTAATTAAAAATTGTAATTGTCATTATTTATGACTATCTTCTCTCAAAGAATCTAAGGTCCATAAAAGCAAGGACTGCTCCCTATTGTATATTTTTATATATTATGCTATATATGTATTATAATGCATCATATTATAGTCTCTATTATATTCCCACCTCCTAACTCAGGCAGCAGTCAATAAATGAACAGAAGCAGACAAATTGTGGTACACCTTTTAACACATGAATTGTGATAAATAAGAAGTTAAACTTCCTAGGTTGGCACCAACTATGCTGTTGATTTCACGTTAAGGCCTTTTTTGCTTGGGGGAGGCTTGGGGAGGGAGTGGCACCACAGGAAGAGCTCCAAAAGATTTTCCAGAGTAGAAATGTGAAAGATACTAAAAACTCTCAAGTCATTAAATACGACTAAGGCAAAAGCAACATGGAAAATAAGGCTGTAACAAATAACCTTATACGATGTGAAAATACACATAAGAGAAAAATTTATGAGGTGTGTAAAAAGTATACAAAATTTAGAAAAAATAACAATGTTAAAAAGCAATAAAGCAAAATAAATCAATAAAAATGTTGATGAAAGAATTGCAACAATTATTAAACAGGAAGACATTAATCAAATAAAGGGCTTAGAGAATGCAAAGATTTAATTTTTTTCTCTCATTCCAAAGCTATTTATTACCTTTTCTATCCGGTTTGGTGCATCTTTTAACCAGCCGAATTGAGTCCTTCACAAACTGCCGACTTGGCTCAACGAACTGCATTACCTGATCCATGATGCCTATTTAAAAAACAAAAAAGATACTCACTGATGTTATTTATTATAGAGCAAGGACTTGTTGAGTTATATCAAAATGTGAATGAGACCAGCCTGATACGGGTGGGTCGATATCATCTCACAAAAAAAAAAAAAAAAAAAAACAGACTCCAAGAGTAAATTGACATTATTTTTTGCAATCTCCAGCCAATCATCAAAACAAAGGCAATAAGAAAACCACAGGTTTTCCCGTGTTCTTATCACTGACAAAGGACGCAAGCTCTTAATATAAAAGGGCTCTCACTACGAAAAGTCTAATAAGCACTTGACAACAGATCCGCTCCTCACCCACCCTGCAGTCCTCCCACTGCTCCTGCTGAGGAATCAACAGGGTTGGGACCCAACAAATATTTGCTATATTTTATTTTAAACTCCCCAGACCCCAGTGTCCCGTGCAGTGAATGCTAACTGTGATGCTTCAAGGGCCTAGAGTAGAGGTAAATGTGGACTTCCATCTGACTGTTCCAAACCATGGCCACACAACATTTTAAGAAAAGAGTTTCTCTGCATGGGGCAGATCATCTGTACAATTTTCAAAACCACAAAAACTGGCTAAACCAAGACCCAGACTCTCAGAAGCTATCCGCTGAAGTCTGAACCTTTAGGTCTGGACACACCTTTTAAGGAAAAGGGCTATATGTATGTTACCGATGGGCTCTCTTGTGGAACCCGTCACACAGTAGAAATGTCATCCAACCTTGGCTCTGACAGTCACTGGTACAACAGCCAATGAAGCCGATTCGCTACTTGGACTTTACTGTATTTCAGGTGCTTACAACCGTGGCCAGGCACCCAGATACTCGATAAGCTTTTGTTGAGCTAATGCCACCCGCAAGACGTAGTGGTTCAAATCCCTTTCTATGAAATGCAGCCTCTCTAAGCCCCGGGTTCCTCACCCAGGAACACTGAAAGGACGTCCGGAATTCTATAAACGTCCCGGGCCACGTGTGCTGGGCCCCTGCAACACACAGGTAGTAACGCCTGTTTCCTTAGTCTTGCACTTAACTCTGTTCTGCAAATCCACTGAGCCTAAACTTTACAGATACCGTGATAAATGCGAAGAGTCCTTTCAGGAAAAAAAAAACACACAAAAAAACCCGTGCAACACCCGAAACACTGCACTGAACGTCAGGGGAGGGGATCCAATAACCCACTATGGCCTCCTGATCCAGACTCTAGATCAACCCTTTCACCCTCACAGCACAGGGAGAAGCTCCCCGAGACACGCTCCACACACACGGCCCCAAAGCCAACACCTAAGAGACCCTCCGTGACCACAGCACCGAGACGGCGGAAGTGTTCCCAGCAAGGTGGCCGAGCCCGCGCGGCCGCAAAGCCGGCCCCGAAGGACAGAGGCCCTGGAAGCCTTTCTCCATCGGGTACGCGGGCCGCGGCCCCGGGTCTGCTTCCCCCGACGCCGTGCGGGCAGCCGGCGGACGGTCGGCGGACTCGCCCACGTCCGCCACCTCCGCGAGTGACCAAACGGTAGCCCGGAGCCCCCGCCAGACACAGCCTCACCTGCCCGCCGTCCGCTGGCCAAGTCCAAGACACGTAGCACAACAGCCGACACACAAAGGCCGACCGGAACCGGAAACCGCCTACTGCCCGCCCACCCCTCCGTTCATTGGTCCTTCGGGAAGACGTCGGCGCGCAGGCGCAGGCCGACGTGCGTCTCGGCCCCGCTTCCGGAACGGGCTCGCGGAGTGCGAGTCTATGGCGTCGGCGACGGCCTGGGTAGTTCCGTGGAGAGCGTGGGGAGTGGCGTGGGCCCCTGCGCGGCGTGGGCGGGGCGTGCTCCCCGCCGCGCTCCTCACCCGAACTCCCTAGCTGGGTCAACTCTGCTGGACCGGTCCGGACGACAGGCTCTGATAGGCTTCGTCTTGGGCGGTGACCTCTTGACTGCCCGTCCCTTTGTACGTATTTAATTGTAGTCGTCAACAGTGAACCTTATAAGCAACATAGTGTTTTGTGACCGACCTCCCTCGAAACGGTCTCCCACCCGCAAAACCTGGCCTTCCTCTGTGTCCATCTTTGGAACTCCCCAGGAATTGAGGCCATGATCTGGGTTTGCCGTGGGGACATGGTACAGGGTATACGTGTTATCCGACTACGGGTTTTGCTGAGACTATTATGAACCCAGACATTTGGTGCTAAATGGTGCTGTGATGTTACGTTTTTGGAATGAATCAGTGTGTCCTCGATTATTTATCAAGCACCTAAGGTGTATAACGCTTTACTAGGTGCTATGAATGAGCCAGATATGTCATGCCCTCTTATTACGGTCTAGTAAGGGAATTTACAGGGGAGGGAAGGGAACAGACAAGAAAGCAAAATATACGTTAGTAAAAATACTGTATGGCAAATAAAAAGTGTGTTGTGAAGAGAGAAAAAAATAAAGGGCGGTGGGATAAAGACAGCATTCCTTTGGATGATCACTGTAGGACTCTAAGGCCACGTCACCTGAGCTAAAGGCCTAGGGGTGAAGACTTATTTAAACACCCCAATCTGTCCAGAATTTTAAAATTCTTAAAACTAAGGCCAAGTACCCATGTGAACTTTACAATACGTATGGACCACCTGCAGTACAGTGTATGAAAACTGTTAAAAACGTAAATTCCTGACCTCTAACCCACTGAATCAGAATATTTAGTCATTTAGGGATTAGAAACCTACATTTTTTTTAAACTTAGCAGGAACGTTTAGGTACTGAAGATCACAGCACTGAGGGTTCTAACCTCACTCTGAACTCAGCTCTATCAGCTGCTCCTGAGTTACATTTATTCCTCTGGTACCCTTGTCATGCTCCATTGTTAGGCAGAGAGAAGAAGTATGTTTTACAGACCTCTGGGCTTTGGAAAAGTTTTTACTCTGCTTCATTCCCAACACATCCTGTAGTCAAATATTCTGTGCAATAACTATTAACAGGCTCCAGTATTTTGCCTTGACATGGGACAAAAACCCATAATCATACCATCACATATTCGGAAAACCTAGGTTCTTACCTAGAAAACAAGTGATGCCCATCACCCTGACAATATATATATTACAGCAGACCGCTGAGCTCTGTGGACGCCACATTGAACCATTATGTCCATGATATTTAGGTGAGACTATATTTGTATATCCACACTTGAGTAATTATAGAGTTTCTCCTTGAGTTCTGAACTTATGGACATAGATACGGAAATGCCAAATGTCATACAAGCAGAGTACAGCCTTTTACCATGGAAGGGGTGCATGGAACTATACTATTGCAACATTCTTATATTTTTCATGAAGTGGTGTAGTATTAAGACTATGTTAAGAATGCAACCACTAAAGAAAAAAATTAAAAACTGCAAAGCTATATAGCTGAAAAAACAATCACGTATTAAAATGGCATTCAGAGAAATACGCAATTAACCCAAAACCCAAAAGGAGGAAGGGAGAAAAAAAAAAAAAACAGGAGAACTAAATATAACATCTGTAATTTCATTACATCCAAATGTAATTTTTATGTTTAAAAACTCCCCTTAAAAAGCAGATGTCAAAGTGATTGGAAAAAAAAACAAAGATTTAGCTATATGCTGATTATATAAGTACACTTTAAGTATAAAGACATATAGGTTGCAAGTAAATAGATGGAAATGCAAACAATAAGGAGACGTCAGAATTTGGTACCGGGGTTTGTTTATATCAGATAATATTAGATAGTGTAGACTTTAACATAGGAATTACTGGAGATAAAAAGGAAGCATTTTCATAATGATAAAAGGTATATCAATCATAATATCTTCATCAGGAAGGTATATCAATCAAATTTGTGTGCACCTAGTAACTGAGGTTAAAAATACAGGAAACAAAAATTAACAAAAAGAACACTGTACAAACAAGTAGGGGATTTTATGTCTTCGTTCCACAACTTACAGCATTAGACAAAAAAGTAAATCAACAAAGAAATAGAAGATCTGAACAACATTGTCAACTACCCTGACCTGATTAGTCTACAAGTGGAGCATTACCCCCCAAAACTGCAAATACACATCGTTTTCAAGTGCACATGGTCACTTTACCAAGATAGAACATATACTGTGTCATAAAACAAGTCTTATATTAAAAAAGTTTCAAATCATACATTTTTTTCCGACCATTGTGGAATTAAATTACAAATCTATAACAACCAGATACTTAGAAAAATCTCCAGGTATTTGGAAATTAAATAACATGCTTCTAAATAAATAATTCAAAGGGTTAAAGCAGAAATCAAGAGGGAAATTAGAAAATTATTTGAACCGAATGATAATGAGAATGTAGTATATCAAACTGCAGTATATCACTACACACCCTGAGAATGCTTAAAAAGGTTGACAACATCAAATCTGGGTATAAATATTAGATCAATCAGAACTGTTATCATTGTCAACAGGAGCGTAAAATGGTACCCAGCAGTTTTATAAAATTAGGTGTATACCACTCTATAATCCCTCAATTTCAATTTTAGGTATTTACTGAAGTGATATGAAAATATATTCACCAGAAGACTTGTACAAAGATATAGCCAAAAAACTAAAAGTGAGTCGGGTCCATCAACAAAGAATGGATGAACAAAAAGATGTATTTCCACAATGAAATACTATTCCACAATTAAGGGAAAAATATATATATATATATATTTATGTAACACCATTGATTAATATCAGAAACATTGTAGTGAGTGAAAGAAGTCTATGCAAAAGACTGCATACTGTAAATAATATTTGTAAGAAGTTCCAGACAAGGCAAAATTAATATATGTTGAAAACAGTGTTTGGGCATAGGGATTAAGACGGAAGATGAGAGAACTCAGGCGTGAAAATAATGTAACTTGACAAGGATTAGGGTTACACAGGAGTCTTAGTTGAGACTGCTGTAATAAAATACCATCAACTGGATGGCTTAAACAGTAAACAATTATTTCTCACAGTTCTGGAAGATAGAACTTCCAGATCAGGGTGCCAGCGTGGTTGGGTTCTTAGTAGAGAGTGTGGTCCCGGTTTACAGATGGCTGTCTTCATGGCATCTGCACATGGATGCTAATCCCACCATGGGGGCTCCACCCTCATCACCTGATTACTTCCCAAAGTCCCCACCTCCAAGCACCATCACATTAGCACTTCAGCAAATGAATGTGGGGCGTACAGACATTCAGTCATGGCAGCAGGTGTGTGCATTTCTCACACGACATCAATTGGTACTCATAAGGTCTGTATTCTACTTCATGTAAAGTTTACCTCAAAAAATAAAACACCGTACACAAACACTGAACTCTCGCTCTAGTTAAATGATATAACCACTGACAGGAGTGAAGTGTACAGGTACAAGTATACAGTCATTGAAAGATTCTTAGGTGTAGTAGTATGGGTATTCACTGAACAATTCAACTTTTACGTATGTTTGAATTTTTTCATGATGTGGAAAAGATCTATACGCACATCACTAAATCAAGTTTTAAAAATTTTGTTTTGACATAAATAATGTCGACTATAAATTGTAAGTATAAATAGTAGAAATTTTAAATTGCCCCTAATTTAAAAATATCAGTGAAATATAGTGTTATTTGAGATAAGCTGAATTAATGCTCCATTTAGATTCCTGAATCTCTGCTTGAAGTAAGAAAGTTTAAAAACCCTTGTATAGATACAGGATTTTTTTAAAAAACGCCAAGTTTAAATAATACACCCTCCAAGTAGGTTAAGCAATATTTTACCCAGAGTTCTAGTCTTTTGTTCCTTAAAGTAGAAAAATATAATCTTTCATTGAAAATGGGGTATATGATTTTTTTTTACATTTATTTTACTAACAAGCAAGATCTCTGTGCTTCTCTGAAAGAGAGTTAAAAATTATACCTCTAGGGCTTCCCTGGTGGCGCTCCGCCTGCTGATGTGGGGGACACGGGTTCGTGCCCCGGTCCAGGAAGATCCCACATGCCGCAGAGTGGCTGTGCCCGTGAGCCATGGCCGCTGAGCCTGCGCGTCCAGAGCCTGTGCTCCGCAACAGGAGAGGCCACAACTGTGAGAGGCCCACGTACCGCCAAAAAAAAAAAAAAAAAAAAAAAAAATTGTACCTCTATATCTTCTTTCTATAGGTTTTCAAAATGGGTACAGGTGTACCTCAGAGATATTGTGGGTTCAATTCCAGACCAGTGCTATAAAGCAAATATCACAATAAAGCAAGTCACATGAATTTTTTGGTTTCCCAGTGCATATAAAAGTTATGTTCATACTATAGTATAGTCTGTTGTATGCAGTAACATTATGCCTAAAAAGTGTACATTACTTAAAAAATATTTTATTGCTAAAAAGTGCTAATCATCATCTGAGCTTTCAGTGAGTGGTCATCTTTGTGCTGGTGGAGGGTCTTGCCTGGATGTTGGTGGCTGCTGACTGATCAGGGTGGTGGAAGCTGAAAGCTGGGGTGGCCGTGGCCATTTCTCCGTAAAGGCAGCAATTAAGTTTGGCACATGAATTGACTTTTCCTTTCACTTGAACACTTAGAGGCTGTTAATTAGCCCAATTTCAATATTGTTGTGTCTCAGGGAATAGAGAGGCCTGAGGAGAGGGAGAGAGATGGGGGAACAGCTGGTCAGTGGAGCAGTCAGGACACACACAACATTTATAAAGTTCTCTGTCTTACATGAGTGTGGTTTGTGGTGCCCCAAAACAATTACAATAGTAACATCAAAGATCACTGGTCTCAGATCCTCATAACAAATATAAAAATAATGAAAAAGTTTGAAATATCATGAGAATTATCAAACTGTGTTACAGAGACAGGAAGTGAGCAAATGCTGTTGGAAAAATGGTGCCAGTGGACTTGCCCAACACATGGGTGCCACAAATCTTCAATTTGTAGAAGTGCGGTATCTGCGAAGCACAGTAAAGTGAAGTGCAATAAAATGAGGTATGCCTGCTTTAAAACATGTAATTCTCTAATAATTATGTTCTCATTGCAGTAATTGAGCTAGTTCTATATTGGGTTACAAAATAGTAAATATCATACCACAAAATAGTAAATATGTACCACATTGGGTTACATTATAGTAAATATCACAACATCTATGTATTTATATATGTCTGAGGGAAAGCCTTTAAAGATATAGATCTGATATAGATTTGATGATGTTTGCTACTTTAGGTTTGATACTGTTTAAATTTTTTTCCACTGACAATTTTTACTAGTTTAAATTTTAAAAAAAATTTTAAGTCCTTTTTTTAAGGTAATAAGATATTTGATAAAACAGGAGATAGTAAAACTCTACAGATGACTTAGTTTTCTAAAATAATTGCAAGAGAAAAAGAATCTATGAGTCAAATATATCTAAAAAGCATATTAACTTATGACAGCTTATATTTATCTTGATTCAATAAAGAAGCTGCTATTTTATACATACACTAATTATAATATTAAAAATTATTGTTAACAATTTAGGAATGATACTGGGTTATTGTCCTAAGATTTAAGGTATGTGAAATAAGACTTGCTAATTGGGGAGTGGAGAGGATAGTCCACCAATTTAGTTGTTTCATAAAGTAGATTCTGCATAATTAAGTCTGTGGTTGTGCAGTTTTTGGTTGCTGTAGCATTTTAATCCCTCATGTAGAGGCAGATGGGAAAAGTTAAGACAGTGATTGCTACCTAACCCCCTAAGTTATGTGGTACTGCTTCAGAGGGTAGAACCTGTGTAAACATGATGTCAAAATCTAACACTATAGTATGTATTTAGAGCAAATTCCATCCATATTTGGACATATAGCTGTTATCTTAATTTTTTTGGTTGTTGAGTACATCTTTTTTAAGCAGTTGTGATTATATTTTTGAAATAACATTTTTTTTTTTTTTGCGGTACGTGGGCTTCCCACTGCTGTGGCCTCTCCCGTTGCGGAGCACAGGCTCCGGACGCGCAGGCCCAACAGCCACGGCTCACGGGCCCAGCTGCTCTGCGGCATGCGCGATCCTCCTGAACCGGGGCACGAACCCACGTTCCCTGCATCGGCAGGCGGACTCCCAACCACTGCACCACTAGGGAAACCCCTGAAATAACATTTTTATCAAAAATAATACATGCTAATTATTTTTAAAATTCAGACAGTACAGACAAGTACAAAGAAAATTAAAAATCAACCACTATCCTTTATCCAGTAAAATGCTTTGTTAACAGATGAACCCACTCCAGTTCTCTCTCTGCAAACATACAGGTTGAAAATATCTAGGTAAATAGCTAGAAAAAGTATACAGATATATAATAAAAATATGATCATATTAAAATTATATTTAAAATATCAAGTTTATCTGAGTTTAACAGAAGAAAAATGAACTGAAATGAAAATGAAATAATTTCCAAATTTCTGAATGTAAGATGATAAACATTTCTTTACCACATGCTATATTGCTCCTTAATTATAACTCTTAGATTAAGAGGAAACATTAGGTTGGAGTTATTATAAGGTATATATTCTTGAAATGTTTTAATTTTAGTAAAATTGGTGCCGTGCTATGATGAGAAATTTAACACACTTCCTCCCTCCTTATTCCTCTCCCCTCCAACTTCTGTTAGTGTATTGGAATAGTCCCTACACAAGGAATTAATCTCTTGGTGAAGCCCACTTTAATTCTTTTAAAACAATAAAGTAAAAATTATAAGAAAAGTAAAAATTGTAAGACCTTCACACTCCTATTAACCATCATACTAGATGTCCTTACTCATGACATAGAAAAGGGGAGGGGGGAAGGCATATAGATGGAGAATAAAAAAAACTTGTCTTTTTTCACAGATGACATGATAGTCTATGTAGAAAATCCCAAAAACTCAACAAAAAAATATCCTGGAACTAATAAACAATTACAGCCAGATTACAGGATTAAGGATACCAAGTTAATATACAAAAGTCAATTGCTTTCAAATTGGAATTTGAAATAAAAAATATATCACTTTTATTAGCACCAAAAAAAAAAGGGAGAGAGAGAGAGGCAGGAAGGAGGCAGGCAGACATAGGTAAAAATTTAACAAAATATGTGCAAGATCTATACTAAGAGAACTACAAAATTGTTGAAAGAAATACAAATGTAAATAAATGCAGAGATATTCCATGTTCACAGATTGGAAGACTCAATATTTTAAAGATGTCAGTGTTTCCCAATTTGGTATTCAACAGAATTCCTATCAAAATCCCAGCAAATTATTTTGGGTATCAACAAACTGGTTCTAAAGTTTATAGAAAGACAAAAGAGTAGCCAACACAATATTGAAGAAGAATAAAGTTGGAGAACTGTCACTACTAGGCTTCAAGACTTACTGTATATCTGTAGTAATCAAGACAATATGGTATTGGTGAAAGAAGAGATAAATAGATCAATTGAACAGTAGAAAATCCAGAAATAGACCCACACAAATGAGACAACTGATCTTTGACAAATGAGCAAAGGCAATTCAAAAGAGCATAGATAATCTTTTCAGCAAAAGGTACTGGAATAACTGGATATCCAGTCACAGAACTTAGATATTTTACAAAAATTAAAATGGATCATAGACCTAAATGTAAAATGCAGAACTCTAAAATGTCTAGAAGATAACATAAGAGAAACAGAGGTGACCTTAGGTTTGGTGATGTATTTAGATACAACACCAAAGGCATGATCCATGAAAGAAAAAGATAAGTGTGACTTCATCAAGATCGAAAACTTCTGCTCTACATAAAGACACTTGAGAAAATGAAAAGACAAGTCACTGGGAGAAAATATGTGCAAAATGCATGTCTGATAAAAGACTTGTATTCAGAATATACAAAGAACTCTTGAAAGTCAGCAACTAAAAAAATTCAAAAAGAGGCAAAAGATCTGCACAAGATACCTCACCAAAAAAGATATACAGATGGCAAATATGAAGAAGTGCTCAATATCATGTCATCAGGCAATTGCAAATTAAAACAATGAGATGTGCGTATTAGAATCGCTAAAATCCAAAATACAACAGCAAGTGCTAATGAGGATGTGGAGCCACAGGAGCTCTCATGCCTTTCTGGTCGGTATGCAAAATGGTGCAGTCACTTTGGAAGACACTTGGGCATTTTTTACAAAGCTAAACATAATCTGACTATACTATCCAGCAGTCACGCTCCCTGGTGTTTAACCCAAATGAGTTGAAAACATACACAGGGATTTTTATAACAGCTTTATTTATCATTGTGAGATGTGGAGGCAACCAAGGTGCCTTTCAGTAGATGAATGGATAAACAATCTGTGATACATCCATAGAATAGAATGTTATCCAGTGTTTAAAAAAAAAAAGAGCTATCAAGCTGTGAAAAGACGTGAAGGAACCTTAAATGCGTATTTCTCGGTGAAAATAGACAATCTGAAAAGGCTGCACACCGTTTGCTTCCAGCTATGACATTCTGGAAAAGGCAAGACTGTAAAGACAGGAAAAAGTTAGTAGTTACCTGGGGTATGGGGACAGGGAAGAAGGAATGTCTAGGTGTAGCATGGGATTTTGAGTGCCTGGAAACTTGTGAATGAACCACAATGGTGGCTACATGATGGTATGCATTCGTCAAGACTCATAGAACTGTACAACACAAAGAGTGATACCTAGTGTAAATGATGGACTTTGGTTAATAATGTATTCATCAATAGTAACAGATGTACAAGTTGTGAATAATAGGGGAAACTGCAGAGGGAGTGGGAGGGGGAGGGTGTAGTCATTTTCTGTACTTTATATTCAATGTTTTCTGTAAACCTTAAACAGTAAAGTGAGTGAAAATAAAAAATAAGACTAGGAAATGGGAAGAAACTAGTCATTCTGCTGTTTTCTTTATGCTTTATCAAAACCACTGTTAAACAACACTGAGTGTCCTGTGCTCTTTCCCTCTACTACCAGTCAGTCTTTTCTTCCCCCAAGATGATAAGAAGTCCAGCACCTCTCCCAAGACAAAGTGGATGAGATGACTTTGATCCCAAACCTAGCTATAACCAGTTGACTTATTTCAAGAAGGCAAGGGGTTCTGACCTTTTCATTGCATTCCCTGGGGCTTAAATAATGGAGCATGATGACATTCAATTGCACTTTCTTTACATCGAGCCATGGAGAGTGTTAGGAGCCGAATTGTGTCTCCCCAAAACTTACATGTAGAAGTCTTAAGCCCCAGGACTTAGAATGTGATTGTATTTGGGGATGGGGCCTTTAAAGAGGTAATTAAGTTAAAATGAGGTAATTATTGTGGGCCCTATTCCACTGTGCCTGATGTTCTTATAAGAAAAGGAAGTTTGGACCCAGGTGCAGAGGGAAGGTGGTATGAAGATACAGTGAGAAGACAGCCATCTGAAGTTAAAGAGAGCAGTCTCACAAGAACCCTTCCCTGCTGACATCTTGATCTCAGAATTCCGGCCTCCAGAATTGTGAGAAAATAAATTTCTGTTTAAGCCATCCAGTCTGTGGTGCTTTGTTATGGCAGCTCTAGCAAACTGGGGCAAGTTTTTATTGCCTTTTTTCCTTCCTGTTTTCTAAAAGACATAAAAGTTCAAGCAAGTATAATTTTTGGACACAGTAACATCACAAGAATATAAAAATCATGAAATGTTGTTTTCCATTGTTGCACTGTAGAATTAACCTTTTAGGAAGATATTTATAGAGCTTTGTGAAAATTTATATTGAGAAAGATTGCAGATTTTAAACTATGTTTTCAAAATTATTTCTTGATCAGTTAAATTTCCTTGTCAAGTAGTTTTATTTTTTTTAAAGGTTCTTATAGACAGTACATTTCCTGAGTTCACACATGTTTGAATATATCTGTCTTTATATTTTAGTGACATGGGTGAGTATAAAATTGTCACTTTATTATTTTTAAAAATTTGGCTGAAATTAATCACTCCGTTATATCCTAGCACTAAGTGTTACTAAGGAGAAATTTGACACTGGCTTGAAATATTCCCATCTTACTTTGTCCCCTCTGTGCGATTAAAGAATTATTTCTCTATTCCTGAAATTCAGTGGCAAACAACTCTCAATAAAAACTGATATTCTGTATAATTTTTTACATAGACTATTTGATTCGTACTTCAGGGAAATTTTGTAGTAAGTTTTCTGCTTGATCTGCTGGGGTATCTGTTTAAGGAAATGACCTTTTGTTAGCTTTTCTTCTTTCTTTATATATTATATTTTCTTAATGTTTTACCTTGCTTGTTCCTCTGTTCACTGTGATTAGCTCAAGCCCTTTTGTACTTTATTATTTCAGTTTTTAACTTTATTCTGTTTCTTGCTATTTCTAATTCATTCCCTGATATTATTTTGTTCTCAATTTTTTTCTTTAGTAGTACAGTTTTGTCTTTTTTATTCTGTTTTTAAAATTTAACTGACGAGTAATCATTTTCTGGAGTTCACGTCCTTATTAAGGTTCTTTTGTCACAAAAAGTTGTAGAGAGTTTCCTTCTGTTTCTTTGAGATTTCTACTCTTTGTCTTCTTATGCTATCTTCATATCTCCTTGTATTTACCTTTCAGTAGTATGCTTGTATAATTTAAATTTAAACAATCCTTTAAAAATATTTATTATGAAAAATTTAAGCCACAAAAATACAGGGAATGGTATAATTATGTCCTTTCTTTTCATCTTGCATATGCAGAACATAGGCTACTCTGCTTGACTTGCCTTTTGTTCTCTATAGTGTGGTCGAGTTTTCCTCAGTGTCGTTCATACTCAGAGTCCTGATTGTTTCCTTAGACCTGCAGCTCGGAAGGTGAGCATTGCTCCTGTTGCCTTCTCTATAGCCTGAGGATGCAGGGAAATGGCATAGGCCTGGCTCCAGCTATGTTTCCTTTGCTTAAGGATATGGATTCTGTTTTCTCCTTTGACCCAGTGCCCTATCTTAATATTCGCTTGGCCCAAAGTGCACCCAGTTATTGTGTGGGTGATCCCTTACTCTCAGACTGTTCTTCCAACCCACACAGGTCTTAGAGCTCTTCTGCCCCTCCAGAGCGTCTTGCTGTAGATGCTTTTACTCCTGAAGATTTTGTTACCGAGCCCAAGCTCATACTGCTCACCACATGACAGGCCAATAAATTGAGAGACGAGTTGTTGGGATAAGAAATAATGACTTTATTCAGAAGACCAGCAGACTGAGAAGATGGTGGACTAGTGTCCAAAAGACCCATCTTGCCCAGGTTTGGATGCTAGTTTCTTTTATGGAACAGAGAGGTGGGAGGTGAGGAGGTAACATTAAAAAGATAAGTTGTTGCAAATATTTCCTGGTTTCCGCCAGACTCCAAGGGGGTGGGTCAGTTTCTTCTTTCCTGCAGCCATTCACAGGTGGGCCTGGTCAGGATGCTTCCTGTGAGCTGAAAAAAGGGATTTATCTTAATGTTCAGGCATAGGAGGTGGGGTTCCCAGAGATGGGCTGTTATGCATAACAAAGGTTAAAGTAAAAGAAATACATCCAATATGGAGTCAGATTTGTTCTTCCCTATTACAATTTCTTTTTGAATTTTACCTGAGCTTCCTGTTCAACCCTCCAACTACTTTTCTCCAAAGTAAGAAATAATTGTGGAAATTCTCAATATTTCATTCCCTCTCTTTCTGGAGCTTAGGGTTAAGGCTAGGAAGCTATGCCAAGCCATGCCAGAATATTTTTTTTTTCTTTTTTCACTACTTATTGAAGTCTATGGCATGAAGTTGTATGCTTTTCCTTGTTTGGTTCTTGCTCTTGAAATTTTCGCTGTGCTAATAATTATTGTTAGTTACGTTAGATGTTGGAGGAGATGAATTCTGAGCTCCTGCTTTAATTCACAATCATTGCTATTTTAATAAGAAGATTGGAGATTAAAATATCAGGCCCTGCTATCTTGTGATTGTTTTTAATCCAGAAGCTCTCTTTAACTGGAAATACAGAGATCTCTACACTATTACAAGAGGCTATTTGATATGCCTGTTTTTATCTTCTATTCACTTTCCTAGCACTGCTCTTAGCACCTACCCTCTACTAATTGATGCAATAGGAATAATTTAACCCTTAAGAAGGTAACTGTTCTAGCCTATGATATTACACCAATTAACATGGGATAATACTAGGAATAATGGTGAGAAAACAGAACAGTAGTAAAAATCGCCAAGCCAGAAGGATTGTTAAAGGACAAAGAGTTCAATTGCCCATTTTTACAGATAGACATGGAAGGAAGTGTGGAGGATTATAAATGCAGAGTCTTGGCCTTTGAGCCAAGCTTCCTAACTCCCAGGAAGGAATTATTTTTGCATTTTATCTCTTTCTCTACTACCCCATAGTGAATCCTCAGATTGTTACTTTCTAGCTGTTTTAAGAAATGAGAAATTTAATACTTAGCCCTCAGGTTAGTTCAACCCAGCCTAAGGATTAAGTACCAAGGAAGGACATGATTTATTCACTGCACAAGAGGACCATCTATCTACCCACAACATCCAGCTCCCTCCATTATAGCTGGTGTTGACTCAGTGGATTATAATATCTCCTCCCTTTCTATTATTCATAATGCATACCACTTAAGACTGATAGTGCTATTAAGAGCTCTGTCAAAGGGGTTGAATATACCAGGTGAAGGAAGATTACTGGTTTGGTCAAGCATGTATAAGAACTTCAGCTTCCAGCCATGATGGAGAAACTAGAAAAAGACATGTCCTCCCATTGTTTAAAAAAAATGAAACTGGACAAAATATATGAAATAACCGCTTTCAAACACTGAGTCTTAAAATCACTCCAGCCTTCTGCCTGAAGGGCACTGTCTAAAGCAAAGCTTCAGGGTTGAGGGGAGGATCCCTTGCAGAGGTCTTGAGTTCAGGAGATTATTATTAGGGATCAAGAAGTCTGAGATGCTGGAATTTCTGGGGCAGAGCAGCATAGAGGAGGGAGCTAGATGGAGAAAGAGCTGTAGAAATCTTCAGGGTTCTCTGTGAGTCTGTTGATAAAAACTAAGCTATGCTAACATAAGGTAAAACTCCACCAGGCTGGGCTAACAATGACCAGGTGCCCTCAGATGAATCACTCCCAGAGGACACAAGATCTAGGAAACATGCAAGTTCTGACCAGCCAAATGGGGAATCTTTGTCAACTATATGGAACATTTAGTAGAAACCTCAGAAGGGTGATACCTTAGTAATAGTACTAAATTAGACATAGAGTAAACACAGAGAGGAAGGGAGGGAAGGAAGAAGCAGTCGAAGCCAAACAGGAGTTGACAGTGTTCCTGTCAACAATAACAGGGAGTTAACAATGAGTTACTTTGAAACAATTATTAAAAATATGGTCAAGGGGCTTCCCTGGTGGCGCAGTGGTTGAGAGTCCGCCTGCCGATGCAGGGGACACGGGTTCGTGCCCCGGTCCGGGAAGATCCCACATGCCGCGTAGTGGCTGGGTCCATGAGCCATGGCCGCTGGGCCTGCGCTTCCGGAGCCTGTGCTCCGCAACGGGAGAGGCCACAACGGTGAGAGGCCCGCGTACCGCAAAAAAAAAAAAAAAAAAAAAAAAATATGGTCAAGGGACTTCCCTGGTGGTGCAGTGGTTACGAATTCCACCTGCTGGTGCAGGGGACTTGGGTTTGATCCCTGGTCTGGAAAGATCCCACATGCTGCGAGCAACTAAGCCAGTGAGCCACAACTACTGAGCCTGTGCTCTGGAGCCCGCGAGTCACAACTACTGAGCCCTCGTGCCACAACTACTGAAGCCTTTGAGCCACGACTACTGAGCCCACGTGCAGCAACTACTGAAACCCGTGCACCTAGTGCCTATGCTCTGCAAGAAGAGAAGCCACTGCAATGAGAAGGTAGCACACTGCAATGAAGAGTAGCCCTCACTCGCTGCAACTAGAGAAAGCCCGCACACAGCAACAAAGGCACAACGCAGCAAAAAAATATATATATATGGTCAAGGATTCAAAGAAAAACATCATGAAAAGATCAATGGAAAGTATTATAACAAGATCCAAACAGAACTTTACAGCTGAAAAATACAGTATCTTAAATAATAAATTTACAGTATAAGGGTAGCATCCAATGAAAACTTAAGAGTATCAGTAAATGTGAACACATAGCAACAGAAACTACCATAATAGAAAAACATAAAGAAAAAAAATTCAAAAGAACCAAATTTTAGTGACCTGTAGGCAGTAAATTTTAACAACTAGCTCCATGGGGGAAAAAAGACTTGATTTATAGCATAGGCCAATTTTTATGATGTAAATACTCACACTATTGTTGATTTCAAAGTACCAATGTGACATCACTGAACACAAAATTTTCCAAATTTGATTAATTATAAACCAACACACACATCCAATAAGCTAAACAAAGAAACAAACAAATAACCAAGCTGAAGAAACAGAAAAACACAGCAAAGTATATCATTATCATAATCAAATTTTTGAAAATCGTGATTAAAAAGATCATCTTAAAAGTAGCCAAAGGAAGCAATACACAGAAACAAAGACCAAGAGCAAGCATTTCATCTAAAACCAATCACATCTTTAAACTACTGGTGCTGGTTGGGGGAGTGAACCTAGAATTCTAAACTCATTGGAAATGTCCTTCAGAACTGAAGGATTAAGATTTCTACCTTACAAAGCTAGAAAATGAGAGAATATCAACTCCAAAGTACAAGGAAGGAAAAATAAAGATGAGTTGAAATTAATAAACCAAGGGTCGGCAAACCACAGCTCGCAGGCAAAATCTGGCTCACCACTTGTTTTTGTAAATAAAGTTTTATTTGAACATAGTTCCACTCATTCATTTACTTGTTGTCTAGTGCTGCCTTAGAGATCATATGGCCGAAAAACCTAAAATATTTATTTGGCCACGAACAGAAAACATTTGCCACCTTTTTAAGTAGAAAATAGAGATAAATCAATGAAACCAAAGGATTCTTTGGAAAATCAATAAAATTGGTAAATCTATACCTAAGATGATAAAAGAAAAAAAATACAAATTTCTAATACCAAGAATGAAAGAGAAGACATCACTATCAATCCTACAGACATTAAAAGGATAAAAAGAGAATAGTACAAATAAATTTATGCTGTTAAATTTGGTAACTTAGAAGCAATGGACAAATTCTTTGTAATATAAAAATATATTTGTAATATATATATTTAATATATATATTTAATATATGTAATATATTTAATATGTAATATATTTTATATGTAATATATTTAATATATGTAATATATATATTTGTAATATAAAAATTGATAGAAAATCTGAATAGCCATTTTCCTTTCTACAAGGAAAACTCCCAGCCCAAATGTCTTCACTGGTGGATTTTACCAAACATTTTTTTTTAACTTTTTTAAAAATTTTATTTATTTTATTCATTTATTTTTGGCTGCATTGGGTCTTTGTTGCTGCGTGCGGGCTTTCTCTAGTTGTGCTGATTGGGAGCTACTCTTCATTGCAGTGCACGGGCTTCTCACTGCGGTGGCTTCTCTTGTTGCTGAGCACGGTCTCTAGGCGCGCGGGCTCCAGTAGTTGGGGCTCGTGGGCTCTAGAGCGCAGGCGCAGTAGTTCTGGCACACAGACTTGGTTGCTCCACGGCATGTGGGATCTCCCTGAACCCCCCTGCGTCGGTAGGTGGATTCTTAACCACTGCGCCACCAGGGAAGCCCTACCAAACATTTTAAGAAGAAAAAAGTAATAATAATATTCACAAACTCTTTTAGAAAATAAAGAAGGAACCCTTTCCAACTCGATTTTTGAAGCTAACATCACTCTTATACCAAAACCAGACAAATACGTCAAAGAAAAAAACCTGCACACCAATATCTCTCAGGAACCTAGATGCAAAAATCATTAATAAACTATTAACAAACTGAATCTAACTATGTGTAATAAGCATAATATATTATGACCAAGTGGAATTTTTCTTGGGAGTGCCAGGTTGACTTAACATATGAAAAATTACTGTAACTCAACCTTAACAGAATAAAGAAGGGGAAAATAAGTTTTCCTGCTTCAGGAGGAGAAGAAAAGGTGCATTTGACAAAATTTAGTCTGCAATTATTACAAAAACTTGCACCAAAATAGGAATAAAAGGCAACTGATAAAAGACATTTTTCTACATAATATGTACAGCTAACATCACAGTTAACAGAAAAGATTGAATCCATATTCCCTAAGATCAGGCTCCATCCCCATCACTTTTATTCAGCCTTGCACAAGAAGTCCTTGCCAGGCTAGCCAGTACAAAAAAAGCAAGACAGCAGTAAAAGGCATTTTTTGTCTTGGAAACAAAAATGTTCATTTGTTTTATTTGCAGATGACATGATTGTGTGTAGAAGTTCCTAAGGAATCTCCAGAACTTACGTTAGAGCTAATGAGTGAATTAAGAAGGCCACAGGATGCAAGGTCAGTATACAACACCACTTGTATTCCTACATACTGAAAAATTAGAAAATGAAAATTTTTAAATACCATTATATTTATATACTGTCATCGAAATCATGAAATATTTAAAGATAAATTTAACAAAATATTTGCAAAACCTATTCACTGAATACTATAAAAAAATTGGTGAGAGAAATTGAAGATGTAAAGAAAAATATCGTGTTCATGGATTGAAAGACTCACTATTGTTAAGATGTTAGTTCTCCCCAAATTAATAGATGCAATGCCAATCCCAATCAAAATCCCAGCTAGCTATTTTGTAGAACTTGACACGCAGATCCTAAAATGTATTGGGCTGGCCAAAAAGTTCCTTTGGTTTTTAAGTAAAAATAAAAGACACATTTTCACCACGAACTTTATTGAACCACGTAGTCACCATTTTGTCCCACTACCTTCTGCCATTTTTCAGGCAACTTCATAATTCCATCTTTCCAAAACTTTTTATCTTTTTGAGCAAAGAACTGTTCCAGGTGCCTTTTACAGTCTTCCAGGGGATGGAAAGTTTTTCCATTAAAAGAATTTTGTAAAGACCGAAATAAATGGAAATCTGAAGATGCAATGTCTGATGAATACTACGGATGAATCAGAACTTCCCAGCCAAGCTGTAACAGTTTTTGCCTGGTCATCAAAGAAACTTGCAATCTCGTGTTATTCTGATGGAAGATTATGCATTTTCTGTTGACTAATTCTGGATGCTTTTCGTCGAGTGCTGCTTTCACTTGGTCTAATTGGGAGCAGTAGCTGTTGGAATTCATCGTTTGGTTTTCTGGAAGGAGCTCATAATAGAGGACTCCCTTCCAATCCCACCACGTACACAACATCACCTTCTTTGGATGAAGACTGGCCTTTGGTGTGGTTGGTGGTGGTTCATTTCATTTCCCCCACGATCTCTTCCGTTCCACGTTATTGCACAGTATCCACTTTTCATCACCTGTCACAATTTGTTTTTAAAATGGACCGTTTTCATTACGCTGAAGTAGAGAATAACATGCGGAAATACGGTCAAGCAGGTTTTTTTTCGCTTAACTTACGTGGAACCCAAACATCAAAGTGATGAACATGACCAAGCTGGTGCGAATGATTTCCAACGCTTGGTTTGGATAATTTGAATATGTCGACTATCTCCCGTGTGGTATAACGTTGATTGTTCTCAATTAAAGTCTCTGTTTGATCACTATCAACTTCAACTGGTCTACCCAACTGTGGAGCACTGTCCAGCGAGAAATCTCCAGCACAAAACTTCGCAAACCACTTTTGACACGTTCAGTCAGTCACAGCACATTCTCCGTACGTGGCACAAATCTTTTTTTTTTTTTTTTTGCGTTTCAGTTGTGTTCTTATCTTTATTGAAATAAATAAAGCATAATATGCAGAAAATGCTTTTTCTTCCATATTCGATATTAAAATGGCTACACAAAAATTCACCAATTTTGATGTTTTTTTTTAAATGCACGCTTATATGACAGCTATCACAATACAATCTAACGAAATTGTTTCAAATGAAGTTAAAGACAACTAAGGGCAAAAAACCAAACAAACTTTTCGGCCAACCCAATATAAGGAAATGCAGAGGACATACTGTAGCCAAAATAATTTTAAAACAAGGACACATTTGGAGGATCTCAAGACGTATAGAATGAGAGTAATCAGGACAAGTCTAAGTTTTGATAAACAGATAAAAGGAATAAAATAAGGGGTCCAGAAATATACCCATACAAATATGGTCAATTGATGTTCAAGAAAGGGGCCAAGGGGAACAGATGGTCTTTTTAAGAAAAGATGCTGGTGCATTTAGGTATCTATCTAGGAAAAAGGAAACCTCAGTACTTCCCTCTTATCATATACAAAAATTAACATGAAAAGGATCATAGGCCAAAATACAAATATTAAAACTATAAGGTTTCTAGAAAAAAACATAGGGGAAAATTTTTGTGATCTCAGTATAGGCAAAAATTTTAGATAGGTAACAAAAAGCTATACCTATAAAAATTATTGATGAATAAACTTCATCAAAATTTTAAATGTTTGCTCTTCAGAGGACACTTAAGAATACAAAAAGGCAAGTCACAGACTCAGAAAATATACTAACAATGCATGTATTTGGCAAAAGACATGCAGAGCATATACAAAGAAATTTATAACTCAATAATTAGAAGACAACCCAACTTTATAAAAAGAGGGAAGCAAATTAATTAAACATTTGACAAAATAATATATATGAATGACCAATAAGCATATGAAAAGATGCTTAACAGTATTAGTGAACAGGAAAATGCAAATTAAAATCGTCATGAGCTACTACTATATATCCATCATAATGGATAATATGAATGACAACACCAAATATGAAAGATATGACTAAGCTGGAACTCTCATTGATTGCTCTGGGAAAATAAAATGGTAAGGCCATGCTAGAAAATACTTTGTCTGTTTTATGTAAAGTTAAACATCTATTTACCCTGAAACCCAGCCGTCTACTTCTAAGTATTTACCAAGAGAAATGAGAACATTTGTACACACTTACTATACACATACTTTCGGAGCAGTCTTACTCAAAATAATTAAAAACTGGAAACAAGCTGTGGCCATCAACAGGAGAATGGTAAATAGAGGAGTAGTCACGCAAAGGAACAGTACTCAGGAGCAAAAATGAATGAGCTACTGATAGATGCAAAAGCATGAACAGATTTTAACAATGTTATGATGAAGAAAAAAAGCACATACTTAAATACAGGCACAAAAGAGTACATACTGTATGATTTCGTTTATATGAAATTCTAAACATCAAAACTGATCTCTAATGATAGAGAGCAGATGAGTGGTTGCCCGGGGCAACAGCTGGGCATGGGGTTATCTGTAAATAGGCACTAGGGTACCTCTGGGAGATGATGGAAATGTTATGCAATTTGATTGTTCTGGTGGCTGCCTGGGAGTTTACATTTTTGAAACGCATTGAAAACTGGTGCACTTTAAAGGGTGCATTTTATTGAGTGTAAATCATACCTCAATACAGTCTTTTAAAAAACTCTTCTTTAAATAAATAAAACTTCTGTTTGAACCTTGAAACAAATGTTCAAATTTCTTTAATTAGAGAACATTTAGGAGTGCTAAAAGAAATAAGGGTTTGCTTATTTTTATCAGCAGTATTTAAGAAAGACGCAAGATGGCGATGTTACTCCAAGAAAGCATATACTCCCCCGGCCTCCTCTCAAATCAGGTTCTAGGCCCAGCACTTTCTTCTCCAGGGGCTTTCAGGAGTCTTTTCCAATATACCTAATTATTGTCTACATTCCAACTATGCCAACAGATTCTTTAAATATCTCCAGAACTTTTAAAGTTCTTCTAAGCATTAAAAATTTTTCTATTGTTGTCAAAGTCAAAATTGAAATAGTTCACGATCAATAAGATTGTTGTTAGGAAGATTTATGTCTACTACAAGTTGTTACTAACCAATTGAACTGTCTGAGATTTGTCTTACCTCTAGAAAAAGTGCCTGCATTTCGAAAATAATACAGTCATCCCTCGGTATCTGAGGGGATTGGGTCCAGGACCCCTGTGGATACCAAAATCCAAAATCTAGGGATGCTCACGTTCCTTATATAAAATGGCAGAGTATTTGCATATAACCTACACACAAACTCCCCTATACTTTAAATCATCTCTGGATTACCTATAGTACCTAACACCATGTAAATGCTATCGTTATGTAAATAGTTGCTTATAAGTATAATATACATGCTTTGTAAATAGTTGCCAGCTTGCAGAAAACTCAATTTTTGCTCTTTGGAACTTTCTGGAATTTGTTTTTTTGAACATTTTGGATCGTGGTTGGTCGAATCCCCGGACGCAGACCCTATGGATACAAAGGGCCTGCTGTACTTTGATTTGTATTTCAGACAGTCAGCCACTAGGGGGCAGTACAGAAACATAAATAAGATACCAAAATGCAATGTGGAAAACGCCAGTGGAATTGTGTGGTTATTACGCTATGGGCACCGGGTTTAGCGTAGGAACCAACTAGATCTTCTACAAAAAGAGACTAAAATGAGATGATTAGTGAGCACCAAAAAGCATTCATTCTATCAGAGTAAAGGGTGAAAAGAAAATGAATACATTTCTAGAAACCATTTATTTGATTCAGAATTTTTTTGTTTAAAACATTATTTCTCAGTAATAGAGTGTCGAGGAACTCTCCTGAAGATAACTGTAATCTCGACATAATATATTTTAAACACTACATGAAGACGTAGGAGAGAGAGGAAAAGCAGGCAGATTCTGCAGGGGGGTGGACGGGGAAGGAGAGAGGTCACTTGGTAAATTTCCCATTTTTATGACTCTTCCCCTGAGAGCAGACCCCAGTCCCAGGGGTGAACCTCGTGATAGTGAAAGCAGAGGCCAGAGTTCAGGGCGGGCACGGTGATGGTGTGAGGGGAGGTGCCCTCACCTGTAGCAGCCCCACACCTGGCCCAGGAGGCGGAGCCCGGGGCTCATCCCTGCTGCTCATCCCTGCCACCGTCGGGGACACCTTGAGCTGTTCATAAACCTCCCTGAGCTTCAGTTTGTTCTTGCAGATCCTGAAGGAAAGCACATCTTTCTCACGGGTTCTTTTTGAGGATTAACGGATAATGTGTACGGGGCCTGGCACATCGCAGTTCGGTGAGTGCTGTCTGCTTCCCACTTCTCTTTTGTGGCTTACATGGAATCTTGTGACTAATTCTCAATTTCTGAGGTAAAGTCTGGTGGCCAACCCCGCAGTCAGCTTGAGACTCTGGTCCTGAACTTTTTTTATAAAGGGCCGTGAGAAAAGAAAAAAGCTTCTCACAAGCTTAGTCTATCTTCTCATCCCCCTTTTAAAATGCAGGTTTGAAGAATAATCTGCCACATTTTTGCAGTGAGTGCTAGCTTGCGGGACCCCCTAAAAGCAGCCCTCAGATGACAGCTGCCTGTAAGGAACTGCAGGAGTTAGCACTTCCCGGGAATGTTTCAGAACCACTGCCTGTCTCCAGCTTCCTGTCACCCTGCACCCTCCAGTCTTTGTTCATCTTTATTTCCTGTGGCCTCCTACTTTCTTCTTGGTGGTTAATTTTACAGAATTTTGAGCGATCGTGTGCACCAGCTTTTAAAAGGGCTACAGCCCCTCTCTACTCTGGAATCATCTGTGATTCGCCTTGTTCCCACCTCTCCCATCCCACCAACACTCACTGCAGGTCCCGTAATTAGACTAAGCAGTCTTTGCCCCTCTACCTTTCCCCACTCCCCTGGACCACGGTGGTAGCCTCCTAACTAGTTCCCTGCTTCCCTCCATGTCACCTGCATGCCATTCTCCTCCAGATCCAAGAGTTAAACTATTAAATATGCTTATCAATTTTTATTAATCCTTCACTTTAACTTCTCCCATAGCTCCTTCTTTTTTTTTTCTTTTTTCCCATAACTTCTTATTCCAGTTAGAACAAAACCTCATCTCCTTACCAGTCCCCTGATTACTTCTCTGAAGTCACCCCTAATACTCTTTCCCTCATTCACTGTGGTGCTCGATTTCTTTCTGTCCCACAGACATTTCAATCTCATCCTTTCATCCAAGCCACTGTTCTTGCTGTTCCCTGTGTTTGAATGTTCTTTCTCTGCTGGGCTGCCTGCCCTTTATCACTCCCGCTTTGACTCTGTTACCATCTCGTCCAAGAAGCCCTTCCTGACTGTCCTGCCTAGGTTGGTCCTGACCCAGCCTCAGTCCCTCTCGATCCAACTGCACTGTTCTGCTTCCTTCACAGCACTTATCACTATCGGAAATTGTATCTCTATCTATTTATTTGTTGCAGCACCATCCAGTTCAGATATAGAGTTTATTGAGAAAAACCTTCAAAGAAGTAGTAGAAGCAGATAGAATCTCCTTGACTCTTGTTACTTGTCAGAGCTTAGGCCGGGTATAGATATGTCCCATGGCCAAGGTACCAATGAAGAAGGACAGTCCCCTGCAATGTTCCATACATTTGTGGTGAGTACTTTGTGGATGAGGGACAGGGTCAGAGAACATCCTTGAGATCACGTAAGTTCCCTGGCTGGGGAAGTAGCTTTGATGGAAAGGAGGATGCTCCAGGTCATGGAAACTAGTAATTAGCCCATCCTTCTGTTAAACTGGCTCAGGTCTCCTTCCCAAGCTCTCTGCTCAGCCACCAGAAGTGGGGAGGGCCTGAGCAGCGGGGCCCATCGGCTCTGTCTCCCCATAGAGCCAGGGATGCTGTCTGTCTTGTTTGCCGCTAGAACAGTACATGGAAAGGCACATAGAAAGGTAAACAAAAAATAATTTGTTGAAGGAATAAAATAATAATAGCATGAGTAATGATGAAGTAAATGACTGAAAAAGGAACTGAAAGTTAGAAGGAAAGGCCATATTTACTTGAAGTTATGTCTCGGTAGTGACAGAGGCCTGCTAGGGAGATGTCTGAATTTACGGCAGTGCTGTAACTGGGAGCAGAAGCCACAGGTGCAGGGCAGTCACTGCTGTGACTCCAGCTATTGCTCTTAAATACACAGCCAAGCTCACGTCATGCTGTCCATACCTCATTTATAGAATTCTAATCGCCAGCTTGACGTGCACTGTCTCTTAAATCAGCGGTGCATTCATTGGTATTGGAACCAAAGTTTCATGATCATTTTTGTAAGAGGAACAGATCGGGATTTGGGGGGAGACATCTTCCCAGTGTCTCTGTTTCATCCTAAGACTGTTTTCTTCATCTCAAACCACGACCACATCTGCCCTGGATTGCTTTTGGCAACAAGAGTGATAATGAGGTCATTTCCACTACAATAGGGTCATTGTTGGTAATGCTTATTGCGTCGTGATCAGTTTCTGGAATGCTTCTAAATCAGCAAAGTTAGAAAAAAATTATTAAATGAAGGAAGAGTATATGATGAGCTAAATCCTGAGGAGTATGACTAATAGCACAATGTAAAATCCTCAAGTTCTTGATTAAATTCAGGTCTTGAGGATTTCTCATTATAACAAAGTTCCCTGGGGTTTAAGTCAGCATTCTAGTTTTACTTATTTCATAAATATCAATCCTTGGGGTGGATATTATTGACTCATAAAATTAATAAGATTTACTTTCATAATGTTGATAAAAATCTATAAAGTAGGCAAAACAAATCTTTTGCAGGCTCTACCGTGACCCATTTCTGGGGTCATTTTCCTCTACCAGTGTAATATCTGTTTTCAGGGCTCTTAGGGACTAAAGAATGACACATAATGGAGAAATTACACAAGTTATTTCGCTGTGTATTTCTAGAAGTCAAGTTATCTGCTGCAGTAATTTTAAAGCAATTTTCTTAAACTAACAGTTAGCTTAATACAATCATAAACTCTTACATTTTACACCCTTGGCTGACTAGTCCTTAAAATTCTCTTCCACATCATCTTTCCCCATTTCTATTCTACTCTCTTCCTGTTCCTTCTCGGACTATTTACTGATTGTTTTCTTGCTGTGATCACCTCCTAAACGTTAGTGAAACTCCACATTCAACCCACTGGTCTTCTCACTGGCCTCCAAGTCCCTCTGTCCCCCACCAAACCCTTTGTAATTTCATTTCAATATTGTGATAAACATCATCTACTTTCCAGCCTCTCTCACTTACCACCACTTTCCATACCCAGTCATCAAGCCTCATAGTATATATTTCCTTAGAACCTTTCCTATCTTTTCCTTCCTCCACATCTTCATTCTACCCAAAATCACTATAATCGCAGGTCTCTCTAAAGCTCGGTAGTCACTCAAGGTTCACAGCCACTGGGAGGCAGCAGTGCTGAATCCTTAGGTCTCTTGAGGATTGGCCTCAGGTCCACTCAAGCCCTCTTGTATGAAGCATGACCTCTTCACTATAAATAAGGCTCTAAGTTGATTATGCTAAAATTATAGGGAATATATTGGGATGAACGCAAATGATGCTAGCAGATACTTCTTAATATAAAGAATTTATAAGAATTGGGGAATAAAAACCATAGGAATGAAAGCTGTGAGCCTGGCATCCAGAAAGGATGGGGGAGGGGATGAGTGGGAAACCGCAGCTGGAGTGGCCTGGGGTCAGATTTCTGCCCCACCGTCAGTTTGACAGTGGGCGAGATACTTACGTGATTTTTAGCTTTTCCTGATCTGTTAACTGGAGATAGGAATATCTCCACTCAAAGAGGTATTTTGACAGTTAAATAATATTGTATATAAAGTTTCCATCCTGGAAACTTGCATGTGGTAGGTTCTTATCAAATCATAGCTATTAATACTTATAGGCACAGCACTTACGCACTTGAAAAGTAAAATATCAATAATATCTTTAACTAATGGCTTAAGGAAATAATTATCAAAATGCCATAAAGAAATGCACATTATCTGTCAAGGAAGAGTGCTGATAGCCATTCCTAAAGGAGCCTGGCGTGTCTGTAATGGAGAGAAGTTATAGGCAGGTCACCCTTACCTTAGACAGGGCAGGACCACGTACAAAATGTTGTTTGACACTTCAGCTTCTGCAAAAAAAGTTTGCCACACACAGCAAGGAAAGTATAGAAGGTTTGCAGATTTTGGTGGTCTTTAAATAAAGTCAGTCTAAGGGTCAACCTCTCATCTCTGCCCAGTGACTTCTAAGTTTGAAAGCATTTTCCAGCTACTATCAATTATTTAAGAGAAGTACTGGGGGAAATATAGATAAATAAACCATCGTACATTGCCACTCCCTGGACCACCAGACTCACCTGGCTGTGAGCTGGGTGGGGAGGGCAGAGGTGGTCAGGAGTTGCCATTCATTTGTGTCTACTGCAGACAACAGTAAGAGAGATTGCCACTCGATGGGATTGTAGAGATCCTTTAGTCGAGCATTTCATTTACCGAAGAGGAAACCCAAGCTCAGGCCGGCTGAGCTGGGCACAGTCAGGCAGCTGCTGAATGGCAGAGCCGGCCTGGAGCCCAGTTCTCTCAGCTCCTGGTCCAGAAGTTCCTTCCACTGCACCCCAGCTGCTGCTTTTCAGCATTGAGGTTTGGGGATTGTACTCATTCAAATGCAAATGTTTTGTGTGCTTCTTTAACAGGACATTCTTTTGTCTTACTTTACCAAGTAGGGTTTGCTGTACTGAGTAAATGAGTATAGACCTGGAGGTGTTAAAATCATCAACCTCTTCTAAAGCGTCATTCTTTCCCCTTTGTTTCTATTTGTAACGTGGAACACTTGCTTCTTTTTTTCCTTGCAGCTTGAATCGAGACAGCCATCCTTATATAACTTGATTTACTTGTTCTAGTGGATGATACAAGTACTGAGGATGAAATTAATGAAATCAGTGTAGCTCACAGGAAGCTCTTGCCCGTCCCCGCTCCCACCCCTCCTTTGGGAATTCATCCAGGGGATTCGTTGAGGGAATTCGTTGCTACGAAACAGGGCTGCAGCTGGGCTCAGTGAGGGGTCTGCGTGGTCTCACAAAAGCGAGCAACGTCTGCAGCTTTGAGAAGGTTGGAGATGTTAGGGGCCACCCAGTGTTATACCACTGGGAAAAGTTTCCCCGTCTGGAATGTCCCCACGGGCTCCATTCTGCCACCGCGGGCACTCTCTGACTTCCTGCCCAAGACGGAAGCCGTCCTCCGCTTCCATGACAATTGGGGTCATCACCCTGGCTGTCGCACCACTACCCACCCACTTGCCCCCATTCGCACCTGAGGAGTAAGTCTACCTGTAGGATCCCGGTCACCACCAGGCACATGAAGTAATTCATGATCAGAGTGAAAGGGAATCACACCCAGCACTGGCGGTGGTCAGGCGGGACAAAAAAGAGGCTGCAGCTACCAGGGGGAAGAAGAGAAGAGGAAGAACCAAGGCTGATAATAAGTAGATGCCAACATGGCCACACTTTTGTTAAAATACTGCAGTATTTCCAAGTGGCTGGTAAATGGTCCCTGCTCCAAGCCTTCACAACGCCCTGTCACTCCAGCCAGTCAAGGCTAATGTCTGTTTCATTTTAATGATTGGTGCCTGTGTCCTAGGCAGTGGATAAATATGTTAAATATTACCCCTTAAGAGAACTAATACTAAAAGTGTGGCAAAAGGACACACTTGTATCTACCTTTAATTATTTTACTCCAGAGAGGAATTTCCATGAGGTACAGTCTCTCATGGAAAATGGAAATACGTAGAAATACTGTTCTAGTTGGTATCCTTCATCATTTAACTCTGATGCGGAAGATTCTGCTTTTACTTTCCTTCCTTGGCAGAAACATCCAGCAGAGAAAACTTTCAGCTCTGGCTCCCGTGAGCCATTCGACAGGGCCTGGTCCTTAGGAAGGAGGAGAGGCACGAACCACCCGGCCTCTTGTCTGGAGTGGCACCAGGATGTCCCAGGACGTATCCATAGGGAGGGGAGGGAGGCACTTATAAGTTCTCAGGCCCAGTGTGGCTCCCTCCCTGAAATCAATGGCTCACGTATAGAAGTATGGTTCAGCCACAAACTAATTAAAAAGGCATCGCTGGCATCTTGCAGGGACCTCGAGAGAGACTCGGAACCCAGAGCAGCCCTTCTCCAAAGCCCCTTCCTTCACCCCCTTCCTTTGCACCCTGGATCTGCCCTCTGGTGGCAGACCCGTCCCCCCCAAGCCCCTCCTCCTCTCACATCCCCTTGCCTTACTTTGTAGACTGATAGCCTCTCCTGGCCCTCCTCTGTTCCTCCTTGTCTCAGGTCTCATTTCTCCTCTTTTCTCCATGTTTTGAAGATCCATAATCCAAAAGGTCCACAAATTACCTGGCAGAGGACGTAGAGTAAAATGAAGAAATCTTCCTCTGTCTGGGCACAGAGGAAGTGAAGGACCAATAGAATTGGTGCTTATGGGTCCATTTTGCTTTCAGAAGATTCAGGAAGTTTTGAAAAAGCCCAAACTTTGAAAACGTCAGTTTTTATGCATTTCAGAAGCTTAGGCTTGACCGTCCTAAATTTTTATTGCCTAGAAAATGATGGTGGTGCGTAGTTACTAGGAGGGGCAGTGCCTCAGGGAGGAGACTCATCTGAGGACATTAAGTCAGTCATCTAAGCAAACCACTTCCTGTGAGTAACATAAATTAATTCTAGTATTGGTGAGGGAATCGGGGTGATAAGGAAACCCTGTGGGGGCTTCAGACACAACCCAGAACTCCTGTAGCCTGTGCCATTAGCCTGGGTGACTTACCAGTCTGGTTTCAGCAACACCTGTAGTCCTTCCTACCTTGTGCATGTCTTCTGTTTGAATTTTCCATATACTATTTTAAACTCTTAAATGAAACTTACAAAATAAAATCACCCATAATCCTAACACACTAAAAGAATTGTATTAACTCTCCAGTGTGCTATTTTAGTGTTCTTCCATAACCATATAAATGTTACCATACCCTTTAAATATTATCTCAAATATTTTTCGTGTTATTACATCGTTTTCCAAATTACCATTTTAATAGCTAAATATGTCATTGAGCCACTATGTCCTAATTTCCTTAACCATTCCCTTATTGTTAGATATTTGGTTTGTTTTTATTATTTTACAGTTACAGATAATCCTGCAATTAATACTCTCATGGACCTAACTTTTTCTCCTTTTTACTATTTCCTTAGGATAAATTTTTAGAGGTTAGAGTACTGGTCCAAATTATATGAATATTTCCATAGTCGATTAACGTTCCGTTAGGGCTGTAGCAATTTATACCACTTGCTTTATTATATGTATGCACTCTGTTTGTATGTGTTACCCAGTCTTCTGTTGCATTTTTATTTTAACCCTTCTTTGCTTACAAAAATTTTACATTTCTATGTAATAGAATCTGTTGTTTTTCTCTCATACTTTTATATTGCTTCAATTCTTCAAATGATATCAACAGTTTAAAGTTATAACAAATTCTGCCTTTATGCAAGCTCGTCTGTGATTTCCCTAATATTTAGTTCTTTGATATATTCAGAGATTTCCGAATATGGTTATATATTTACTTTTTCCAAAATACTGTCTAATTTTTACCCAATATAATTTATTAAGTTTCTGCTGTTTCCCACTCATTATCCAGCAATATTTCAATAATCCCACACTGATCTAGGTCAATTTCTGGGCTGTCTATACTTTACCACTCATATGTTTTTCTGTTTTTCAGCCATATTTCTTTGCTTTAAACATGATATGTTATAGCATGTTTCTATATCTGGTTAGAGACTCTTATCTCATGTTATAATTTTTCTCAAAATATTCTTCTCCTGAACCCTGACAATCTTCACTTCTATTTCACTTAAGCAGTTTCTTCTCTTGGTCACACTGTGATTATCCCACCTCTGAAATAATGAGCTTAGATGTCACCGAGCCTGCCGTTCTTTCTCTTTGCCTTTTCTTTTATTCCGAGTAACACTGCTCTTTGTATCACTGGGATGTATATATCATCCTAGTTTCCCAGTTCACTCTATCAGCAAGGCTGAACAGAATGATTGACCATTTTACAATAGTACATCAGCATTGCACTTTTCTTGCTTTCTTATCTTTCCACCAAAGCTGTGTCGTCAAATCCCAACTCCAAAGGAACCCATCTGCCCACATTCTCAGTTTCTCCTTCACTGCCTGGTGCAGCCGGATTGAAATCAAGTGATGGCGGATTGACGTTATGACAAATGCTGTTCGTGAGCATTTAGGATTTGTGCAAGGCTGGTAAGAGACGGGAGTCTCAAATGTAGGTAAAGCCTTGACAAAAGAAAATAAGATGCGTTCTTAAGTCCACAACCTTCTTATGGTCGACATTAAAAAATCCTAGAGCAGATTATTAGAGGCATGTCAGTCACTGAGGAGGAGACTGTGTAGATACCCTGGGGATAAGACATGTGAGAACAAAATTCCTTTTTTGAAAGTAAAATAGGAAACTCTAGAAGAAAAAATAGAGGAGGGGTGATAAAGAGAGGGACAGAGACAGGGGGGACTTGAGGATTCTCATCTCAAATAGAAAAGATCTTTTAGAGTTTTTTAACACGTTATCTTTTTCAAGCCTGACAAAAATCCTTCACTGAAGTGATGACCAGAACTTGCAAAAGAGGGAGAGCTGAGACTCAGAGAAGTTCAGTGAGCTCAAGGAAACTGCACTCACGTCCGCGTGGCGTGAAGCCCTGTTCTCGTCTCCCGTAACATGCCTTTGCGACACTTCTGCAAGATGCAGGAACAGTGACTATGATACTGCCCTAGCCAGGGAAAGCTATGTCTTGTTGAATGAACGCACGGGTCTGATCCCCAGCCCCACAGATGCACCTGCCTGCCGCTTCTCCTGCCTGTGCACGTCACTGGCGCCTCACACCCCATCAGGCTGCCCGGACCTCTCCCCCGGCTCCAGGACTTCCGGTCTCGGTGAGCGCTTCCCCTTCCCGCCTGACTGTTCACGGAGGCCGGGGAGTCAGCTCTTCCTCTCAGCGGCCCCTGCTTTCCCGTCTCCCCGCTGTCCTGCTCCAAGCCCCGCAGCCCCTCTGGACTGCTGCTGCTCTCCTCCCCACGGCGCCTCTCACCTCCCTCCCGTCCGTTCTCTCTTTGAGAGGCTTGTTTCATCATCCCTGTTGTTTAAAACCGTGGAATGGCTTTCTATTGTGGGGGGAAGGAGGGCATAGAGTTCCAAGCCCTCCCCTCAGCCCATGCAGCCCAGCGTGCTCTGGCCTCGCAGCACCCTGTGGCCTCATCTGTCTCCTGCTCTCCACGTGGCCATCACAGACTGGCCTTTCCACACTACCTCAAACCCGCCATGTTCCTTCCAAGCCCAGATCCAGGGCACTTGAATAATTAATGATCCCCTCCACCCCTTTCTGTTTTTCCCATGATGCTTAGATTTTCCTAACCTATTTGAGAACTCATTTGTGATGTTATTGGTTATTGTCTGTCTTCCTGCTCACGAATATAAGTTCCACCAGAACTTATATCTTGCTCACTGATACCAGAGCAATGCCTGGTACACACCAGTTACTTAACAAATAGTTGTTGAAGAAATTGGTTCATTCATTTTAATTTATGACGTATACATGAACAAAGAACATACTCACCAAACTACTGGGTAATACATACCTACAAGAGAATAGGGCATGTGCTGGGTGGTAGAATCATGGTCAAACACTATCAGACTAATAAATACACAGTGCAGTTTAATAGGGACTAAATAAAAAGCCTGCTTTTGGGTCCAGAAGGTAATAGAAAAACAGGATAATGGGATGAAATGACATGCTTAGAGGGATTATGAAAACTACTTTAGGTTTTATTTAAGAGTTGGGGTTTTTTTCTTTTTCTTTTTTTCTATTAACATCTAGCATTGGTATGGTACATTTGTTATAATCAATGAACCAATATTGATATATTATTAACTAACATCTATAGTTTACATTAGGGTTCCTCTTTGTGTTGTGTAGCTTTATAGTTTTTTTTTCAAATTTTTATTGGATTATAGGTGAGTATAATTGGAGTATAGTTGTTGTGTTAGTTTCTGCTGTACAACAAAGTGAATTAGTTATACATAAACATATATCCACTCTTTTTTAGATTCTTTTCCCAAATAGGTCATTACAGAGTATTGAGAAGAGTTCCCTGTGCTATACAGTAGGTCCTTATTAGTTATCTACTTTTTATATAGTAGTGTGTATAGGTCAATCCCAATCTCCTGATTTATCCCTCTCCCTGCCATTCCCCACCCCCAGGAACCATAAGTTTGTGTCTACATCTGTAACTCTATTTCTGTTTTGTAAATAAGTTCATTTGTACCATTTTTTTTAGATTCCACATATGAGCGATATCATATATTTGTTTTTCTCTGTCTGACTTCACTCAGTATGACAATCTCTAGGTCCATCCATGTTGCTACAGATGACATTATTTCATTCTTTATTATGGCTGAGTAATATTCCATTGTATATATGTACCACATCCTCTTTATCCATTCCTCTGTTGATGGACATTTAGGTTGCGTCCATGACCTGGCTATTGTAAATAGTGCTGCAGTGAACATTGGGGTGCATGTGTCTTTTTGAATTATGGTTTTCTCTGGGTATATGCCCAGTAGTGGGATTGCTGGGTCATATGGTAATTCTATTTTTAGTTCTTTAAGGAACCTCCATACTGTTCTCCATAGTGGCTGTACTAATTTACATTCCTGCCAAAGGTGTAGGAGGGTTCCCTTTTCTCTACACCCTCTCCAGCATTTATTGTTTGTAGATTTTTTGATGATAGCCATTCTGACTGGCGTGAGGTGATATCTCATTGTAGCTTTGATTTGCATTTCTCTAATAATTAGCAATATTGAGCATCTTTTCATGTGCTTTTTGGCCATCTGTATGTCTTCTTTGGAGAAAAGTCTATTTAAATCTTCTGCCCATATTTTGATTGGGTTTTTCGTTTTTTTGATATTGAGCTACAAGAGCTGTTTGTGTATTTTGGAGATGAATCCCTCATCAGTCACTTCATTTGCAAATACTTTCTCCCATTCTGTGGGCTGTCTTTTCATTTTGTTTATGGTGTTCTTTGCCATGCAAAAGCTTTTACGTTTAATTAGGCCCCATTTGTTTATTTTTGTTTTTATTTTCATTATTCTAGGAGGTGGATCAAAATAGATCTTGCTTCGATTTATGTCAGAGAGTATTCTGCCTATGTTTTCCTCTAAGAGTTTTATAGTATCCAGCCTTACATTTCAGTCTTTAATCCATTTTGAGCTTATTTTTCTGTAGGCTGTTAGGGAGTGTTCTAATTTCATTCTTTTACATGTAGCTCTCTATTTTTCTCAGCACCCCTTATTGAAGAGACTGTTTTTTCTCCATTTTATATTCTTGCCCCCTTTGTCATAGATTAATTGATCATAGGTGCTTGGATTTATCTCTAGACTTTCTATCCTGTTCCATTGATCTATATTTCTGTTTTTGTGGCAGTACCATACTGTCTTGATTACTGTAGATCTGTAGTATAGTCTGAAGTCAGGGAGTCTGATTCCTCCAGTTCCATTTTTTTCCCCTCAAGACTGCTTTGGCTATTCGGGGTCTTTTGTGTCTCCATACAAATTTTAAGATTTTTTTGTTCTAGTTCTGTAAAAAAATAATGCCATTGGTAATTTGATTGGGATTGTATTGAATCTGTAGATTGCTTTGGGAAGTATAGTCATTTTCACAATATTGAGTCTTTCAATCCAAGAACATGGTATATCTCTCCATCTGTGTCATCTGTGATTTCTTTCATCAGTATCTTATAGTTTTCTGAGTACAGGTCTTTTGCCTCCTTGGGCAGGTTTATTCCTAGGGATTTTATTCTTTTTGATGTGATGGTAAATGGGATTGTTCCCTTAATTTCTCTTTCTGATCTTTCATCTTTAGTGTATAGGAATGCAAGGATTTCTGTGTATTAGTTTGGTGTCCTGCAACTTTACCAAATTCATTGTTGAGCTCTTGTAGTTTTCTGGTAGCATCTTTAGGATTCTCTATGTATAGTATCATGTCATCTGCAAACAGTGACAGTTTTACTTCTTCTTTTCCAATTTGGATTCCTTTTATTTCTTTTTCTTCTCTGATTGCCGTGGCTAGTACTTCCAAAACTATGTTGAATAAAAGTGGTGAGAATGGACATCCTTGTCTTGTTTCTAATCTTAGAGGAAATGCTTTCAGTTTTTCACCATTCAGAATGCTGTTTGCTGTGGGTTTGTCATATATGGCCTTTATTATGTTGAGGTAGGTTCCCCCTTTGCCAATTTTCTGGAGTTTTTATCATAAATGGGTGTTGAATTTTGTCAAAAGATTTTTCTGCATCTGTTGAGATGATCATGTGGTTTTTATTCTTCAGTTTGTTAATGTGGTGTATCACACTGATTGATTTGTGTATATTGAAGAAACCTTATATCCCTGAGATAAATCCCACTTGATCATGGTGTACGATCCTTTTAATGTACTGTTGGATTTGGTTTACTAGTTTTTTGTTAAGGATTTTTCATCTATGTTCATCAGTGGTATTGACCTGTAACTTTTTTTGTGTGTGATAACTTTGTCTGGTTTTTGGTATCAGGGTGATGGTGGCCTCGTAGAATGAACTTGAGAGTGTGCCTTCCTCTGCATTTGTTTGTAAAAGTTTTAGAAGGATAGGTGTTAACTCGTCTCTAAATGTTTGATAGAATTCACCTTGAAGCCATCTGGTCCTGGACTTTTGTTTGTTGGAAGTTTCTTGATCACAGTTTCATTTTCAGTACTTGTGACTGGTCTGTTCATATTTTCTGTTTCTTCCTGGTTCAGTCTTGGAAGGGTGTACCTTTCTAAGAATTTGTGCAATTCTTCTAGGTTTTCCCTTTTATTGGCATATAGTTGCTTGTAGTAGTCTCTTATGATCCTTTGTATTTCTGTGGTGTCACTTGTAACTTCTTTTTCATTTCTAATCTTATTGATTTGAGTCCTCTCCCTTTTTTTCTTGATGAGTCTGGCTAAAGATTTATCAATTTTGTTTATCTTCTAAAAGAACCAGCTTGTAGTTTCATTGATCTTTGCTATTGTTTTCTTCGTTTCTATTTCATTTATTTCTGCTCTGATCTTCATGATTTCTTTCCTTCTACTAACTTTGGGTTTTGTTTGTTCCTCTTTCTCTAGTTGCTTTACGTGTAAGGTTGGGTTGTTCATTTGAGTTGATTCTTGTTTCCTGAGGTTAGATTGTATTGCTATAACCTTCTCCTCTTAGAAGTGCTTTTGCTGCATGCATCCCATAGGTTTTGGATCACTGTGTTTTTGTTGTCATTTGTCTCTAGGTATTTTTTGATCTCCTCTTTGGTTTCTTCAGTGATCCATTGCCTATTTAGGAACATATTGTTTAGCCTCCATGTGTTTGTGTTTTTTACAATTTTTTCCCTGTAATTGATTTCTAATCTCATAGTGTTGTGGTCAGAAAAGATGCTTGATATGATGTCAGTTTTCTTAAATTTACCGAGGCTTGATTTGTGGCCCAAGATGTGATCTACCCTGGAAAATGTTCCTTGTGCACTTGAGAATAAAGTGTATTCTGCTGCTTTCAGATGGAATGTTCTATAAATATCAATTAAGTCTTTCTGTTCTAATGTGTCATTTAAACCTTGTGTTTCCTTATTAATTTTCTATCTGGATGATCTATCCATTGGTGTAATTGGGGTGTTGAAATTCCCCACTATTATTGTGTTGCTGTTGATTTCCTCTTTTATGGCTGTTAGTGTTTGCCTTTTATATTGAGGTGCTCCTATGGTGGGTGCATATATATTTACAATTGTTATATCTTCGTCTTGGACTGATCCCTTGATCATTATGTAGTGTCCTTCCTTGTCTCTTGTAACAGTCTTTATTTTAAAGTCTATTTTTTCTGATATGTATTGCTACTCCAGCTTTCTTTTGATTTCCATTTGCATGGAATATCTTTTTCCATCCCCTTACTTTCAGTCTGTATGTGTCCCTAGGTCTGAAGTGGTTCTCTTGTACACAGCATATATATGGGTCTTGTTTTTGTTTCCATTCAGCCAGTCTATGTCTTTTGGCTAGAGCATTTAATCCACTTACATTTAAGGTAATTATTGATATGTATGTTCCTATTACCATTTTCTTAAATTTTTTGAATTTGTTTTTGTAGGTCTTTTTTCTTCCCTTCCTCTTTTGCTGTCTTCTCTGATGGTTTGATGACCATCTTTAGTGTTGTGTTTGGGTTGCTTTTCCTTTTTCGTGTGTGTATCTACTGTAGTTTTTTGGTTTGCATTTCCCATGAGGTTTTGATATAACAGTCTATATATATATATCAAGGTTGTTTTAAGTTGCTGGTCTCAATTTCAAATGCAATTCCCATTTCCTGAATTTGTATTCCCCTCTTCTCATGGTAGCTGGTTTTGATATCATATTTGTGTGTGGATAATTTCCTCCTTTTACTGTATGTTTGCCTTTACCATTGAGCTTTCCCATTTGTGATTTTCTTGTTTCTAGTTTGGCCTCTTTTATTCCCCTGCCTCGGGAAGATCCTTTAGCATTTGTTGTAAAGCTATTTTGGTGATGCTGCATTTGCTTAGCTTTTACTCGTCTGGAAAGCTTTTGATTTCTTCCTCGAATCTGAATGAGAGCCTTGCTAGGTAGAGTATTCTTTGTTGCAGGTTTTTCCCTTTCATCACTTTAAATATATCATGCCATTCCCTTCTGGCCTGCAGAGTTTCTGCTGAAAAATCAGCTGATAACCTTTGGGGATTCCCTTGTATGTTATTTGTTGTTTTTCCCTTGTTGCTTTTGATATGTTTTCTTTGTCTTTAATTTTTGTCAGTTTGATTAATATGTGTCTTGGCATGTTCCTCCTTGAATTTACCCTGTATGTGACTCTCTGAGCTTCCTCAACTTGGGTGACAATTTCTTTCCCATGTTAGGGAATTTTCGACTATAATCTCTTCACATATTTTCTCATGCCCTTTCTCTTTCTCTTCTTCTTCTGGGACTCCAATAATACGATTGTTGGTCCATTTAATGTTGTCCCAGAGGTCTCTAAGAATGTCCTCATTTCTTTTCATTCTTTTTTCTTTGTTTTGTGTCAGTGATTTCCACCATTCTGTCTTCCAGCTCACTTATTCGTTCTTCTGCCTCAGTTATTCTGCTGTTGATTCCTTCTAGTGTATTTTTCTTTTCAGTTATTGTGTTATTCATCTCTGTTTGTTCTTTAAATTTAAATCTTCTATCTCTTTGTTATTTCTTTTATCTTCTCAGTCTGTGCTTCCATTCTTTTTTCAAGATTTTGGATCATCTTTACTATCATCATTCTGAATTCTTTTTCAGGTAGCTTGCCTATCTTCTCTTCATTTAGTTGTTCTTATAGTTTTTATCTTTCTCCTTTATCTGCAACATATTTCCTTATCATCTCATTTTGTCTAACTTACTGTGTTTGTGGTCTCCTTTCTGCAGGCTGCAGGATCATAGTTCCTCTTGCTTCTGGTGTCTGCCCCCTGGTGGGTGAGGTTAGTCCAGGGGCTTCTGCAGGCTTCTAGTGGGAGGAACTGGTGCCTTCCCTCTGGTGGGTGGAGCTGGGTCTTGTCCCTCTGTTGGGCAGTTCCCTATCAGGGTATGTGCTTTTTTTTTTTTTTTTTTTGCGGTACACGGGCCTCTCACTATTGTGGCCTCTCCTGTTGCGGAGCACAGGCTCCGGATGCACAGGCTCAGCAGCCATGGCTCACGGGCCCAGCCGCTCCATGGCACGTGGGATCCTCCTGGACTGGGGCACGAACCCGTGTCCCCTGCATCGGCAGATGGACTCTTAACCACTGCGCCACCAGGGAAGCCCAGGGTATGTGCTTTGGGGTGGCTGTGAGCATAATACTTTAGGCAGCCTATCTGCTGATGGGTGGGGCTGTGTTCCTGTCTTGCTGGTTGTTGGGCCTGAGGAGTTCCAGCACTGCAGCCTGAAGCTGTTGGGTGGGGTCAGGTCTTGGTGCTGAAACGGGGTCCTCCAGGAGCGCTCATGTCGATTACTATTCCCTGGGGCCTCTGCTCCCAGTGTCCTTGCCCCCACTGTGAGCTGCAGCCCACCACTACTTCCCCAGGAGGCCCTGCAAGGCCCAAAGGTAGGTCTAGCCCCGGTTCCCCAGGTCCCAGTGTACGTGAGACCTTGTGTGCACCTCCCAGAGTGGAGTCTCTGCCTCTCCCAGCCCTGAGGAGCTCCTGCACTCAACCCCCACTGGCCTTCAAGGCTAAATGCTCTGGGCGTTCTTCTTCCTGATGCCAGACCCTCAGACTGTCTTGGAGGACTATTTTTAAGTGGGAACGATGCTGTGTAGCCTGCATGGGTTTAATTTTTTTCTTTTTCTTTTTTTTCTTTTTTTTTTTGGTACAAGGGCTGTTTTTAGTATGGATGTCTGCCACCACTTTCTTCAGTGTATGCTGGCCTTTATCCCCTTGACAGGGGTTTTGATTGGTGTTGTGGTGACCAGAGCCTACACTGGGTATTGAGCAGGGCCTCCCGTTTGCTCTGTGGTTGTCACTGCCCTGTCAGAGGTGTAGTCTGCTCCCTAGTTGTTGCAGTAGAGGCCCCCAGATCTGTTTCCTAGCTGTGTTTCTGATCTGCGGTGTGAGGTATGTGCAATTGGAGCACTCCCACTGCGAGAGAAGCCACTGAGTATTCCTCCTTTGGAGCTGTTCACCTGTGGGTGTGCTCTGTTGTGGCGCCTTTCACCTGTTGTGTGAGCTCTCAGATTACACTGTTGTTGGCACTGCTCTCTGCTCCACCTTATCTGTGGGTGAGCCGGCAATTGGCCCTGGTGTCTCTCGAGCATTGTTCACACCAGGCCACCAGCATAGATCCACTGAAGTCAGGTTCCAGAATTGCAGTAATCATGGATCTGGACCCACTGTGGGAGTTATGATGCAGCTCAGAGTCCGGCCTGGCCCAACCCTGGCATGTACGTGCCCACAAAGTCCATAGCTGTGAAAGCAAGACCGGTCTCAGTTGCAGGAGCACTTGTTGTCCGTTCAGATGTTCCGCAGGCACTGAGTTTACCAAGCCAGTCGTGGTGGGGTTTAATCCAAGGTTAGTGGCCGCGGCTCTTCTTCCTTAGTCACACAGCCCCTGGGGCTCAGCTTTGGTTTCCGCCACACCTCTGCGTGTGGACTACCCTCAGGTGTCTGCTCCCTGCACAGGCAAGGGGGTGGAGGTGGCAACCGACTGGGGCTCATGTGCCCACTCAGGTGGGAGGGAGAGGAGGCGGCGACGGAATGAGGCACACGAACCTGCTCTGGTGGGAGCCCCTCCTAGTGCCTGCAGAGGCAGGGGCCGGCCCCTGGGGAGAGAGGCCGCAATGGCGACCCAGTCACTCAACAATGGCCCTTTGCTTGTACGGCAGACCAGGCTTCCTCCGGGAGCTTTTCTGGTTGCAGAGCTCCTCTCTCCTTTCCCCTCAGGCTGTCTCTGCACAGCCCACAGCAGTCCTCTCCCCAGGTTTGCTCTCCAAACTCCATGTTGCAGCACCCAGCCCCTGCCCATACCTCTCAGGCTGGGTCATGCAGCGCTGTGGCATGACCATCTGTGTAGGTCTCACTCTGTCCTGCCTGCCACAAACTGGGTGCTCTGCTCTCCTCAGGGCCCCCAAAGCTCCCCTTCTGTCTCAGCTGACCTATTCCGCAGTGAGGGGCTTCCCCGGGTGCGGGAAGCTCTCCGCTCCTTCAGCTTCCCGACAGGGGCACAGGTCCTGTCCTACTTCCTCTTTTCTTTTTTTTTCCTTTTCTCTCTTTCGTCCTGCCCAGTTACACATGGATCTTTCCTTGTCCTTTTAGGTTTCCCAGGCCCTCTGCTTGTGCTCAGCAGGTGCTCTGTGAGAATTTCCATCTGTCAACGTACTCTTCATGCGCCTGTGGGAAGAGGTGAACTCCACGGCCTCCTACTCTGCCTTCTTGACTCAGCCCCCCCTGTAGTTTTGACAGATGCATAATGTCATTTATCCACCACCATAGTATCATACACAATAGTTGCACTGCCTTAAAAATTCCCTGTGCTTCACCTGTTCGGTCCTCTATCCCCAGCTCCCAAACACCGGCAGCCATTGGTCTTTTCACTGTTTCTGTAGTTTTGCCTTTTCCAGAATGTCGTATAGTTGGAATCATATCGTGTGGAGTCTTTTCAGATTGGCTTGGCTGCGCCTCTGGTTAATTTTTTTGAGAGTTCATTGATGCATAACATTGAATTAGTTATACATGTACAGCATAATGATTTGATGTAGGTATATATCGTAAAATGATTACCCCAATAAAGGTAGCATTCATCACTGCACATAGTTACAAATTCTGTGTGTGTGTGTAATGAGAACTTTTAAGATAATCTCTTAGCAACTTTCAAATATACAATACGGTATTGTTTCCTACAGTCACCGTGCTGTATGTGATGTCTCCAGGACTTATTTATTTTATAACTAGAAGTGACTACCATTTGCCCACCTCTACCCCCTGCCTCCGGAAACCACCCAGATTGGCTTCTTTTACTTAGTAACCAGCACTTGAGATTTCTGCATGTCTTTTGGTGGCTTGATGGCTCTCTTTTATTGCTAAATAATATGTCTTTTTGTGGCTTGATGGCTCGCTCTTTTATCGCTAAATAATACTCCGTGGTATGAACGTATCGTAGCTTGTTTATCCATTCACCTATTGGAGGACATTTGGTTGCTTCCAATTTGGGGCAATTATGAAGTAGGTTTTAAGTTAGTAGAAAGCATGTGACTCTGCTAACACAGCTCTCTAACTGCTCGCCCAGCACAGACTAGTACTAGAGACATCTGCACACGGTGGTTCTACTCTTCTCTGCAGATTTCAGATTAGCTCTTTGACGCTTTTCATGATTATGTATCGAGGAATAAATAGACCTTAAATTCTGAGCCTAATATTTCTTCATAAGCTAGCACATTCAGGATAAAAGCAGCCAAGACAATTAAAAGATCCTTTGAGGAAATACGGAAGGCACTAAGGATATTTTGACTGAAGCAGGAGAACTCAGAGACCCTGCCAAGACATCATAGGGAAGGGGGCTGTCCCTTGTTCTGTGGGACCATGAGAAGCAGACTAGGAGCATGTGTACAAGCATGATGGGGTCAGGTTTTGAGAGGGTGCAGGGATCCCCACCCATGCTGTTGTAGGTATTTCCCCATCTCTCGTCAAGGAGCACGAGTGAGTGGCCATCTGACAATCTAGTCTCAAAATATCCCATTCCTGCTGAATCCCTAAATACACCCCACATAAACTTTATTCCAAAGTTTGTCAATCAAGAAATCTTCTGGGGCTTCCCTGGTGGCGCAGTGGTTGAGAGTCCGCCTGCCAATGCAGGGGACACGGATTCCTGCCCCGGTCCAGGAAGATCCCACATGTCGCAGAGCGGCTGGGCCCGTGAACCATGGCCGCTGAGCCTGCGCGTCCAGAGCCTATGCTCCGCAGTGGGAGAGGCCACAACAGTGAGAGGCCCGCGTACCGCCAAAAAAAAAAGAAATCTTCTGAATAGAAACATTCTAAAACAATATTGAAATTGAAGCCAATAACCCATGTATTTACCTATATCTCAAACGTCACGAGATACCCTTGAAGCTGATTTAAGTTGTTTTTTTAAGTTGATTCTTAAAACCTGTAAAAGAGAACATTCACTATACTGGGGAGTATGGTCTCACCTGTGAGAAGGCGGACCTTGCTTCTCTCTGGGCCCACATGATTTGGTATCCAGAGCATTATCTGTGTCCTCCTAACTTCAGTTCAGAATTCCTCCTGCAGTTTCCATCTGAAGCGAAGCCTTCAGGCAGCCCCCGGTGCTTTTCACTAAGTGCTCTGCGGACCTGTGTGTGGCTCTTTCCGTTGCAGCCCAGAGGCCCCTGCCGTGCACACACTGTCTGATGCCGAGGTCCTTCGCGTCCAGTGAGCCTCTTCTTCAGCTGACTCCCAGCCAGGGCCCGGTGCTTACAACTCCTGAGAAACATTCCTGGCTCTCCTCTGAAACTAAGTTGCTCAGGGCCTTAGTTTCATGCCTGAATCTCACTTCATTTACCAAGACCCCAGTGTTCTGCTATTCTTCCTGATATTCTTAAACTCGATTTACCTTATTGCCCCCTCTCTGCTTCTCTATTACTTTCATACAAGCAGACATCAGGCACTGAGAAAACTGCCGTTCTTCCATGATGTTCTTGTGGGTGGATGTTCTGGTCTGAAGATCTGAGCCCCATTCTTTTTCTGATGCTGGTGTAATCTCATTGTGGCTGAAGCCTGGCTCTGGGTTAGGAAATAGTTTTCCATATTTAAGAACAGTGCCCCCAGGACATGCCTCAACTTTATGAACTCAGCCAGAGCTCCTCATATGAGAGTCATAAAGGCCATTTTGACCCAAACCTATATTTCTCTGGGCTTTAAGGGAGGACTACATAAACTTTAACTTGGCTGTGCAGGTCAGGAAAGTAAATGTCATTGCAAGCCTCCATTTAAGATCAGACTTTATATTTACACCCTCTCTGTCAGAGTAAAGTACATAGACGCAGCAAGTCATGCTTACAGTGCAATCAGTTTAATGGGTTTCTACATTCTAATAAAATAGCAAACATTGGCAGCGTCACCATTTTCTGACTTACACTCGTCAACCTGAATGCATCACAGTGTTATCCTTTAGCTTCATGTTAGAACTTTATTGCATCATTTCACACACACACCCCAAACCCTTTATTTGTTCAGTCAGTTGTGCCAAAATAATCGAGAGAGAGAAGCAGACAGAAAACACAAGGCTGGCCTCGGTGTGACTCTGAAAGTAGTGGCCATTTAACCCCACACCATGCCTGTGTTTTTTTGGAAATTCCCCAAAGTGGTAGACTAGGGAGGCTGACAGAGGGGATTCCAGGGTTTGTCCTGAATGGGACTGTCCCTCGTTTGCTCGGCAGGCTGGAGCGCACGTCCTGGGAAAGTCGCACCGGGGGCTCTGGGAGACCCTCCCAACCTCAGCAAAGATGTAGAGGTTTAAGAGGCTGTGATGGCCTAGGAGCCATCAGATAGAACACAGGGTTTGTGCCAGAATTGCCCCAGGCAGTGGCTACAGAGTTATCTTGGAGACGGATCCTCGCCTCTGAAAATGGATGCGAGGGCACTGCGTTTTGTAAACAATTTCCAGGTTTCAAGGTCTCTGAAAAGTCCACGTCCTAAGCCTCTGAGTTTGTATCCACAGGCCAACCCTTGGGCACCTGCTGATGCACTGTCCCTGCTCTCGGGAACCGGGGCTGGTGCTTCGCAGGTTAAGATATTTTCCACGTCAGCGCTGTTCACAGCTCGGGAAGGTGTTTGTTACCACCGAAAGCTGCAGTAATAAAACGCCAGTTAACAAGGATTAAGCCCACCTTGATACCAGAGGAACCTGAGGAGATGGGCTCCTTCAGCCTATTTTCTCCTCAAGCAGACAGCTTTTTCAAACCATCACAGATGGATGTGCATTTTCTTCTCAAACGTACCCTAAACCCGGAAGGCCACGCTCCAGCATTTTTCTCAAATCACTTTTTTTGAATGAAATCTTTTCTCTTGTATTTGAAGCCATTTGTTCTTCCTCAGTTCTCTGTAAGCACTTAAAAATGCTGACTAGGACTTCCCTGAAAAACTCATTTATTCATTTGTCAGCAGACTCTGATGTGTGCTTGGTGGTTAAAGACTGGTGTAGCGGCAGCAGCGATGCCTGTGCCGACACTGCCCTGTGGGCGCATCACATCTCCAAGAGCAGGGCCCCGTGTGGCTGACCCTATAGCCCCCGTGCTTTTCCTTCTTTAGCTCTGTTCACTCATGCCATCCCCACCTTGCACGGAGATCTCTGAGATTTTGAGTGTAAAGTGCATTTCCTCGTACATCTCACAAAGGTGAGAGTGTATTTTCTAGTTCCTTTGTTATAATTTTCCATAGTCATGGGAACATTGATTTACATCTTTTAAAGCAGTAGCAAACCTAATACTTGGATGTTTCTTTTCAAAATGTGAATGAAGAGTTTGATTCAATAATCAACCCACAAATGTGCTTGGAGATTCTGCTCTGTGAAAGGCATCATTTTCTTGAAATGAGAAAATACGGAAAAATGTTAAGTGCACCATAAAATTCACTGTTTAATTCAATGTTTAGATAATCTGGATATGACATGACTAAAGAATAATTCCCAGAGCTACTTCTGTGCCTCTTTACTAGAGACAGAATGTTGTTTAGTGGTGTAACCTGAGACTCACCAAGGCACTGAGAAAGCAGAGGGTCTGCTTTCAGCTTTGTCTCCAAACAGAAAATTACTTTTCACATCAGTGTTGGATTAAGTAGCTTGTGGTGCCCTTCCTTTGGGTCATTAAATCATTAGTGAGCAATAATGCATCACTGGAAAACTGGCAAAAAGCCTTTCAGGACAGTCTTATGTTGTTGGAAGAGATCCTTTGATAGGCCATGGGGTGAGACCCAAGGGGGGCTCAGGTAACAACACTGGCCTGCCATCGGCCTCTGGGGAGGTAGGTCTGGGCCTCCACTCTTCTCTGTTCCTTCCCAAGCCGTGCTTAGCCTTCTCCTCTAGAAAAGTGCTGGACAAAGCCAGCACGCATTTCAGGGACACCAATAGGAGAGCTGTGCTGAGCACCCACTTTAAGTTTTTTCACTGTCAGTGACATCGGGGTGAGGCTCTCAGTGTCTGGAGGAACCTAGGAAGCCATGTCCTTTGCAGAGTTCTGTCTCAGTGAGGCTATGCTGGGCTTGAGTATATCACCTTACGTTTGTAGGTCTGTAAAAAGTCCTGTATTTGAATTGGTAGAGGTACACTTAAATTTTCCCATAGACACAGTGGTGTAATATTAGGATACGTATTTGGCCAATGGCATCACACAAACTAGTTTTAGTAGACATGCAGGTAATTACGGTTATTCACTCCTTTTACTTGCTTTAGGGTCTAGGTTCTACCTCACATAATCTTCATAAACAAGACTGTGTTATTAAGGAAACATGCCGGAACACAGTTCTAGAAACTTTTCATTTTGTTTTTCCAGAATTATGCAAGCCAGAATGGCATTCCAGCGCCTCTATTTTTCCATTTTCTATCACTGATTATTTTTAAAAGCTGCAAGTTTACTCCCCATTCCTCAACAGAGGCAGATGCCTGCCTCTTACCGTTTCTGCCTGGAAGTGGGGTTTAAGACACTGTCGGAATATCTACTAACCTCCTTGCCCCAGTCAGTGCACCAGCGCCCGTCCCCACCAAACATCTGTGCTGGAGCCTCAGGAGAGATACCGGCTGCCTCTTCCAGAATCATCACACTGCACTCACAAACACAAAGGGGGAGTATTGTCACTACAACCTTTGCCCCTAAAAGACTGCGATACCTTCTGAGGCAGAGACCACTGTCTGTGTATCTTTCTATCCCCCAGGCTTGACACAAAGCTGGTGTTCAATTAAAGTTTTCAAAATGAGTGAATGAAAGAGTGAGGGAGATATTTGACAGAAAAGGCTCTGCAAATGTAGCTTACCTACAGTGGAGAGTTTACCTCATCCAGCCCACATGTCCTTACCACGAGTGGCAACAGCAAGCACCAGACTTCAGGGACTAGCCAATTAGAAAGCCGCTAATGGAAGGAACGGAGCTCTGGGTGAGCGGACATCATGGTACCAAGGCAAGGTATGTTTCTGCCCCGACCCGGGTAGATGCTAACCACTGAAATCGGGTCAAGACGCAAGAAGCTACCAGACCAAAAGCTGCCTAGCTTGCCTGAGTGGCAAGGGAGGGAAGCATGAGGAGTATAGAAGTACTGAGAAAATATTCCAGTATTTTGAATTTTTGCCGAGGGTCCTCTTGCCAGCGGGAAGAAGGTGGATGTGCAGCGTGCCTTGTCCCATGTAAAGTCAGGGGTTCATGGAGGGGGGGCTCGAGAACACTTCGCAAGGCAGGCACACAGGCCTCTGAGGCCACTGCACACCAAAGTGTTCAATGCGATTTTAGCTCCCGATAATTCAGCTTTGTTCTCACATAGGTCCAAAATCACTTTTTTAAAAACAATGGATTGTAGGACTACACCAATAGAAAAATGACAAATTCCCATATTAAGTCACACCTGTACTATGACATGTGGCCAACGGGGCCCTCGGAGCAGGATTGCAAATTACAGGAAAGCATGTGTGCGGCACCTCCTCCCCAGCATCCTGCGCCCCTGTCCTGCTTCCCCATCACTTCCTCTTCGCCCCCCGCCCCAGGGGTGGGTGCTGCCCTCCATGACGGAAGCCTCCTCTCAGCCACGCAGGATGGTTACTGCTCTGCTTGGGTCTCCTTTCCCTGAGCCCACGGATCTCAAGCAGTTGTTAGGAAGAAAGAACGCTCATACTTCTAATCGATTTGTTCACGTTGAGGTGGTAACTGCAGGTTTAGACTTACTGGCAAGGCATTCGCATTTACGAAATGTCTACCCTTCCATGAATCCCTGACTTAGCACAAGGTGTTGGGGGGATGTTTCCAGAGGAGAAGGTTTCCCAGGCCCAGGCCTTTTTCTCACATACAAGGGCGAAAGTCAGCACTTTAGATTGGAAGGCTGTGGAAAGGAATCTGAACTCGGTAGAATCTGGACTATTTCCTCAGTCACTGAACTCTGAACTTGGTTTACTTTCTTCCCTTATGACGGCAGCTCTGAACTTTACTCAGCCTTCAATTTAAGAACCAAAAAGCAAGAGGAGTCGCTGACCTCAAGGAAGTGATCTTGAATTTCTCTCGTAGGAGGGGTAGACTGTTACATGTTGTATAACCATAGCTCATAAAACAAGAAATGGCTTGAATTACATCACAATATAGGATAAGTGGCTAGAAGACATTTTATATTCTTAATTAGGTTCTGTCTGGTTGCGCACATTCACCACTTTTTCAGAACATTTTTGGTGGCCAAATAGAATGGAATTGTTGTTTGTGTTTCAGGCAACTTAGTACTTGGAAGATAACCCCAAATAAAAGAAGAAACAATCATAGATAAAAGTTTTTAGCTATGACCTAGACCAGTTCTTTGCTCAAAAAAGGTAAAAAGTTTTGGGACGATGGAATTATGAAGTTGCCTGAAAAATGGCAGAAGGTAGTGGAACAAAAGGGTAAAATAACTTGTTCAATAAAATTCTTGGTGAAAATGAAAAAAAAAAAAGTTTTTAGCTATGAATCAACTATGGAAAAACTGCCTAAGTTGAGAGGTGGAATTCAAATAAGAAGGAAGGAAATATTTTCAATGAACTCAGCCCATTAAAAAGTATACCGCTATGGAGGCAAGAGGATTCTAATCCTAACACATTCTGTCATGCCTCTGCCTGGTTCCACCTCATACATAAGCACCATTGACCAAAAACATTCAAGTGGTTGAAGATGGATCATAACGTTCAGTCTTATTTTCTGTTTTTACACCCATTTTTTTCAAACAATTTTGCTTCCGTATGTTGTTTTCCATTATTCCAAGGCAAAATTTTAATTTAGAACCCCTTGATTAATTTCAAGGGACCAGCTTTTGCCCTGGATTTTCTACAGCTTCCTATGAAATAGGTATTCTCATTTTATCTTCAGTCCACTCACCTTGTATAACCACGCCTCTTTCTGATAGCAACAGTGGTAGAATCCTTTCCCAAGGCGAGTGCTTGGCCTACTGAGCTATTTCTCCTACTTCTTATCCACTTCTTCAGTCTTTTCTGAACCATGTGCCAACAAGACCTTCTGCCCCTGGATACCTATTTCCTAATCGTACATTCGTTTTCCTTCTCTTCAAGGTCACTTAGTGTCTCTTGCCCCAAATCCAGTGGGATTTACCACTCGGTCACCTAAAGAGCCCCTGTGCTGCCATTTCTCCATCTCTCTTACCACATCATAACTCAGACACAGCTCTCCAATCCTTCTACCTGGAACGCTCCATTCCTTCCAGCTCTGGCTCCCACTCTCCTGCTCAAACAAAAGCCCCACGCTCTAGCACCTCTCACACCAGTCCACTGAGTATGGCTTCCCTCGTACGACCCACATGGAAAGGAACAGCACAGGCATCGTGCTGACTGGCCTCTGGACCTAGACATGCCTTCTGGCTCTTCTCCAGGCATTGACATACCACCTCTCACATCAGCTGGGCAACTTCTAGGGGCTCTTCAGGTAATGAGACTCTCACATCTGGGGGCTTGTCTAACTTTAGTAACCCTCCTCTTTTCCTGCAACACATCCTTACTGTAGTGTCAGTGGAGTGGGGAGTACTGTATTGTATTCTGGGGGTGTGGACCCTAACAATGAAATGCCTGACCAGGACTCAGTCTACTGGGAAAGCAGTGATCTGAAGACCAGCAGTCCCACTTCCTCTTGACCTGTAAAAAAGGGGTGCTGGTCAAGGGAAACTCTCCTGGCTCCTCAAACCACTGATTCCAGTTTTGCCTTCCTTTACTTAAAATTCCTGTTTCAACTTCTCTGGGCTTGATGCTCTACATTGCTACATACACAGCCTCCCTTTGTCTGGGATATGGTCTCTGATTCACCTTTGCTTTAGGCCTTTATTTACTGGCCAGCCCTTCCCCAGTGTGACTCCTAGAACAGAGGCTGGAGCCCTGGGATTCCTCTTACTTTCAAGGGAGCTTGGAACCTTCAGCCACCCCAGAGCTGAGCCTGTGCTCAGCACCTGCAGAGAAAGTCACTTTCCATGGGCCTCTCCTTACTCACACCAAGACAGTTCTAATTCAGTTGTGCTTAGTACATTGAGCCAAATTAATCCCGACCGTGCTTCACATTTCTTAGTGTCTTTAGTGTCACATGTCTTAGGTCTCCTTTCTTAGTGTAAACCTGTAGTCACCTCCTCTATTTGTAGTCTGATCGCCTTATCGCTCTTCATTCATAGGCTCACTCATTCATTCATTCATCCTGCAGATATTCACTAGTGCCTACTATATGTCTGGTACTCTATTCAGCAGTGGGAATACAATAAAAATTCACACCCTCTGCTCTCAAGGATATAAAAATGGTAAGAATTTATAATTCTGAATTTTTCACTCTTCCCTCTGGAACCACAAATGTGGTAAACAAACTCTTATGCATCATGAAACTCTTTGCAGAAGTGACACCCTCTGGCCTTCCCTGAAACCCGCCTCTCTCCTGAGGATGAAGAGTCCCTAGCAGCCAACTCAAATAGAGGCTGCTCATCCTCCCACACTCAGAGCCAAAAGGTGAGGCCAACATTCCTTTTCATCCCCAGTGTCACCTTAAGGTCATTTACTGCCCATTCTCATAGATACTTTTGCTCCTTTGAGGGTCTTGCCCCTCACAACCAACATATTTGCCCCACCTCATTTCTACCATTTATCAGATGTCTAGTAATTCTGCTGCATTTATAGAAAATCTGGTATCTGGCTCCAAGATTTTTTTTTTTTCCTCCCAAAGTCCTGCCATCACTCTGGGTTATCAGTACCCACCACCACTCAGATGGATAACCTATCCAGATCCTAGCCTCAAAATGCCTTGACCTCCTTACTAAAACGTAGGGAACATAAGTCATTCATTCCCTTCCCAGCAGGAGTTTCTAAACAATAAGGAGTCAAGATATGTTTGTTCTGTTATGACTAAGGCTTGGGGTGTGGGAGGGGGAGAGTGCAGTTTGGAACTGAGGTTAAATTGTAGCTTCTGTTTTCCCCCACAAGTGCAGACCTTGGCATGAACACAGTCTTGACTATTCACCCAAGCGCAGGCGCTGTCACCTAGCACGAGGGAGCACGAAGCAGAGAACATGGGCCAGTGTCACCCACATCACAAGACAGCAAGGCGGCCCCTGGAAATATGGACCAGTGAACCTAGCTTCCATTGAGCTCAGTGATCAAATAAGATTCCTCCTCCCAAAGAGAGCAGTGAGTAAGGAAAAGGGAAAGGGACCAAAATGTTCACCCTACTCCTGTTCACTACCAGGGGGTGAAGGAGGGGTTCTGTCCCTTCTCATGTGAGCAGGAGAGGGAAGAAAATAAGCGTTTTCTTTTGAATAATTCTCAACTCCAATAACCACTATCCCCTTTTTTCTTTACTTTCATGGCCACACACTGTAACTTATCACTATGAACTAGTCAACCTCTGAAATACTAGGTTTTATTCCTTCAGTTTCCAGGGCTTCAGCTTCCTAGAGATATCTTAAATCTCTGTTTCCCAAGGCTCATAGGCCTGGCCTGCCCCCTCCTCCTTCATTCACACTAGATCCAACAGCACTCTTGGTTCCCACTCCTGTCTTCACTCAACACCTGCCTGGTAGAATTTAGTCGTGTATCCATGCTCAAATCTGTCCTCTCTATTCCAAATCTGAGCGACTGAGTACAGACATACCTCAGAGATATTGTGAATTCGGTTCCAGACCACTGCAGTAGAGTGAGTATTGCAATAAGGCAAGTCCTAGTGTGTATTAAAGTTATTTTTATGCTATACTGAAGTCTATTAAGTGTGAAATAGCATTATGCTTAAAAAAAACAACGAACATATCTTAAAAAATACTTTATTGCTTAAAAATGCTAACCATCATCTGAGCCTTCGGCGAGGCATAATGTTTGTGCTGGTGGAGGGTCTTGCCTTGGTGTTGGTGGCTGCTGACTGATCAGGATGGTGGGTGCTGAAGGCTGGGGTGGCCGTGGCCATTTCTTAAAACAAGACAACAATGAAGTTTGCTGCGTCGATTGACTCTTCCTTTCATGAATAATTTCTCTGTAGCATTCAATGCTGTTTGAGAGCATTTTATTGACAGTAGAACTTCTTTCAAAATTGGAGCCAATTCTCTCAAACCCTGCCACTGATTTATCAACTAAGTTTATGCAATAATCTAAATCCTTTGTTGTCATTTCAACAATCTTCACAGCATTTCACCAGGAGTAGATTCCATCTCAAGAAACCACTCTCTTTGTTCGTACATAAGAAGCAACTCCTCATCCATTAATGTTTTATCATGAGATGGCAGCAATTCAGTCACCATTCCTTCAGGCTCCACTTCTAATTCTATTCCTCTTGCTGTTGCCACCACATCTGCAGTTACTTCCTCCACTGAGGTCTTGAGCCCCTCAAAATCATCCATGAGGGTTGGAATCAACTTATTCCAAACTCCTGTTAATGTTGATATTTTGACCTCTTCTCATGAATCACTAATATTCTTCATGGCCTCTAGAATAGTAAATCCTTTCCAGACGTTTTCAGTTGACTTTGTCCAGGTCCATCAGAAGATTCACTGTCTATGGCAGCTATAGCCTAACAAAGTGCATTTCTTAACTAATAAGACTTGAAGGTCAAAATTAATCCTTGATCCATAGGCTACAGAATGGATGTTGTGTTAGCAGGCATGAAAACAAAATTAATCTCATTATACATCTCCATCAGAGCTCTTGGGTGACCAGGTGCATTGTCAATGCAGCAATATTTTGAAAAGAATCTTTTTTTCTGAGCAGTAGGTCTCAACAGTGGGTTTAAAATATTCAGTAAACCTTGTTGTAAACAGGTGTGCTGTCATCCAGGCTTTGTTGTTCCATTTATAGAGCACAGGCAGAGTACATAATCCTTAAGGGCCCTAGGATTTTAGGAATGGTAAAGGATCATTGGCTTCAACTTAAAGTCACCAACTGCATTAGCCCCTAACAAGACAGTTGGCCTGTCCTTTGAAGCCAGGCATTGACTTCTCCTCTCTAACTATGAACGTCCTAGATGGCATCTTCTTTCAATATGAGGCTGTTTGTCTACAGTGGAAATCTGTTGTTTCGTGTAGCCACCTTCATGAATTATCTGAGCTAGATCTTCTGGATTACCTGCTGCAGCTTCTACATCAGCACTTGCTGCTTCATCTTGCACTTTCATGTTATGGAGTTGGCTTCTCTCCTTAAACTTCATGAACCAAACTCTTCTAGCTTCTGACTTTTCTTCTTTTCTTCTGCAGCTTCCTCACCTCGCTCAGCCTTCATAGAATCAAAGAGAGAGTTGGGGCCTCGCTCTGGATTAGCCTTTGGATTGAGGGAATGTTGTGGCTGGTTTTTTTCTTATATCCAGACCACTAAAACTTTCTCCATATCAGCAGTAAGGCTGTTTTGCTTTCTTATGAGTCACGTGTTCACTGGAGTAACACTTAATTTCCTTCAGGAACTTTTCCTTTGCATTTATTCTCCTTAAGTCTCCTTCTCAACAGCCCTTATCAACTTTAGCAGGTTACTTTCCATCCTACCTCTTAAAGGAAGTTGAGAACAAGAGGCATGATTACTTTCAAATGTCTGTCCCCTAACTTTGTATATCTACATCTGTGCATATTTTCACATTTTCTTTAAGATCAGATAATAAAGTCCCTACAATAAAGGCTCTGCCCTTAGCTACTTCCCTCCCCTCTAGAAACCACCTGTTTTTTTTCGTATTGATGACTTTCTGTTTTATGTTTGTTCATTTGTTTTGTTTTTTGGATTCCACATATAAGTGCAACCATATGTATTTGTCTTTCTCTGACTTATTATTTCACTTAGTATAATACCCTGTAGGTTCATCCATGTTGTTGTAAATGGCAAGATTTCATTCTTTTTTATGGCTGAATAATAGTCCATTATATATATACCTATATATATGTGTGTGTGTGTGTATATATATATATATATATATATATATATATATATATATATATATATCACATCTTCTTTATCCATTCATCTATTTATGGGCACTTAGGTTACTTCTGTACTTTGTGAGTAATGCTGCAATGAACATAGGGGTGCATATATATTTTCCAGTTAGTGTTTCCTTTTCTTTGGAAAAATACCCAGAAGTGGGATTGGTAGATTGTATGTTAGTTTTATTTTTAATTTTTTGAGGAAGCTCCATACTGTTCTCCATAGTGGCTGCACCAATTTACATTCCCACCAACAGTGCATGAGAGTTCCCTTTTTTCCCCATCCTTGCCAACACTTTTTATTTGTTGTCTTTTTGATAATAGCCATTCTGAGGTATAAGGTAATACCTCATTGTGGTTTTGATTTTCATTTCCCTAATGATTAGTGATGTTGTACATCTTTCTTTGTGTCTATTGGCCATCTGTATATCTTGTTTGGGCGAATGTCCATTCAGGTCCTCTGCCCATTTATTAATCAGGTTTTTATTTTTTTTCTGAAGGTGAGTTGTATGAGTTCTTTGCATATTTTTGATGTTAATCCCTTAACAGATATGTCATCCTGCCATTCAGTAGTGGCCTCCTTTTGTTGATAGTTTCCTTCTCTGTGAAAAAGCTTTCTGGTTTGATGTAGTCTTGTTTCTTTTTGTTTTTGTTTGCCTGAGGGGAGATATTCCAAAAACATATTGCTAAGACTGACATCAAAGAGTATACTGCCTATGCTTTCTTCTGGGAGTTTTATGGTTTCAGGCCTTCCATTTAAGTCTTTAATATATTTTGAGTTTATTTTTGTGTGCAGTGTGAGTAAGCAGTCCAGTTTGATTCTTTTGCATGTAGCTGTCCAGTTTTTCCAACATCATTTATCAAAGAGACTTTATTTTCTGCATTGTGTATTCATGCCTCCTTTGTCATAGATTAATTGGCCATAAAAGTGTGGGTTCATTTCGGTACTCTCTGTTCTGTTCCACTGATCTATTTGTCTGGTTTTTTTGTGCCAGAATCATACTGTTTCGATTACTATAGCTTTGTAGTATAGTTTGAAATCAGGAAGCATGGCACTTCCAGCTTTGTTCTTCTTTCTCAAGATTGTTTTGGGGCTCCCCTGGTGGCACAGTGGTTGAGAGTCTGCCTGCCAATGCAGGGGACACGGGTTCGTGCCCCAGTCTGGGAAGATCCCACATGACACGGAGTGGCTGGGCCCGTGAGCCATGGCCACTAAGCCTGCACGTCCAGAGCCTGTGCTCCGCAGTGGGAGAGGCCACAACAGTGAGAGACCCACGTACCACAAAAAGAAAAAAAAAAAAAAGATTGTTTTAGCTATTCAAAGTCTTCTGTGTTTTCTTACAAATTTTAAAATTATTTGTTCTAGTTCTGTGAAAAATGCCATTGGTGTTTTGATAGGGATAGCATTGAATCTATAGTTTGCCTTAGGTAGTATGGTCATTTTAACAATATTAATTCTTCCAATCCATGACAAGTAGAAAGCTACTTGTTTGTGTTGTCTTTAGTTTCTTTCATCAGCATCTTATGGTTTTCTGAATACGGGTTTCTTACCTACTTAATTAGATGTATTCCTAGGTATTTTATTCTTTTAGATGCAATTGTATTTCTAATAGTTCTGGGGTGACGTCTTTAGGATCTTCTATGTATATTATCACGTCATCTGCAAATAGTGACAGTTTTACTTCTTCCTTTCCAATTTGGATTCCTTTTATTTCTTTTTCTTGTCTGACTGCTGTGTCTAGGACTACCAATACTATGTTGACTAAAGGTGGCCAGAGGAGGCATCCTTGTTTTGTTCCTGACCTTAGAGGAAATGCTTTTAGCTTTCCACCATTGAGTATGGTGTTGGCTGTAGGTTTGTCATATTTGGCCTTTATTATGTTGAGGTATGTTCTTCTATACCCACTTTGTTGAGAGCTTTTATCATAAATGCATGTTGAATTTTGTCAAAAGCTTTTTCTTCATCTATTGAGATGATCATATGATTTTTATTCTTTCATTTGTTACTATGGTGTATCACACTGATTTGTGAATATTGAAACTTCCTTGCATCCATAGGATAAATCACACTTAATCATGGTGTATGACCCTTTTACAGTATTGTTGAATTCAGTTTGCTAATATTTTGTTGAGGATTTTTGTATCTATGTTCATCAGTGATACTGGACTGTAATTTTCTTTTATTGTAGTGTCTTTGTCTGGTTATGGTATCAGGGTGATGCTGACCTCCTAGAATGAGTACAGACGTCTTCAATTTGGTGGGATAGTTTGAGAAGGATAGGCATTAATTCTTTAAATATTTGGTAGAATTCATCTGTGAAGCTGTCTGGTCCTGGACTTTTGTTTCTTGGGAGTTTTTAATTGCTGAGTCAATTTCTTTACTGGTCATATTTTTTATTTATTCCTGATTCAGTCTTGGGATATTGTATATTTCTAGGAATTTGTTCAGTTCTTCTAGATTGTCCATTTTATTGGCATACAGTTGTTCATAGTAATCTTCTGATCCTTTTGTATTTCTGTGGTGTTTGTTGTACCTTCTCCCTTTTCATTTCTGATTTTATTGATTTGGGACCTCTCTTTTTTTCTTGATGAGTCTAACTAAGGGTTATCAATTTCGTTTATCTTTTCAAAGAACTAGCTCTTAATTTCATTGATCTTTTCTATTTTGCTTTAGTCTGTATTTCATTTATTTCTGCTCTGATCTTTGTTTCTTCTTCTACTAACTTTTGTTTTTTGTTTGTTCTTCTCTTTCTAGTTCCTTTAGGTGTAAGGCTGAGTTGTTTATTTGACATTTTTCTTGTTTCCTGAGGTAGTCCTGTGTCACTATAAACGTTCATTTTAGAAATAATTTTACTGCATACCGTAGATTTTGGATAGTTGTGTTTTCATTTTTATTTGTCTATAGGTGTTTTTTAATTTCCTCTTTGATCCTCAGTGATGTATTGACTATTTAGTAGCATCTCGTTTATGCTCCATGAGTTTTTTGTTTGTTTGTTTGTTTGGGTTTTTTTTTTTTTTTGCAGGTTTTTTCTTATAGTTGATTTCCAGTCTCATAGCATTGTGGTCAGAAAAGATGCTTGATATGAGTTCAGTCTTCTTAAATTTGAGACTTGTTTTGCATCCTAGTATGTGATCTGTCCTGGAGAATATTCCATGTGCACTTGAAAAGAATGTGTATTCTGCTGCTTTGGGATGTAATGTTCTATATGTATTTATAAAGTCCATCTGATCTAATGTGTCCTTTTAAGCCACTGTTTCCTTACTGATATTCTAGTATTTAGGCGCTTTTATGTTGTGTGTGTGTGTGTGTGTGTGTGTGTGTGTGTGTGTGTGTGTGTGTATATACACACACACACAATTGTTATATATTCTTCTTGGATTGATCCCTCAATCATTATGTAATGTCTTTCTTTGTCTCCTGTAACAGTCTTTATTTTAAAGTCTATTTTGTCTGATATAAGTATTGCCACTACAGCCTTTTTTTCATTTCCATTTGCATGAAATAACTTTTTCCATCCCCTCACTTTCAGTCTGTGTGTGTCTTTAGATGTGAAGTGAATCCCTTGTAGGCAGCATATATATGGGTCTTGTTTTTGTATCCATTCAGCCAGTCTGTGTCTTTTGATTGAAGCATTTAGTTTGTCTACATTTAAAGTAATGATTAATGGGTATGTACTTATTGCCATTTTTCTGTGTGTGTGTGTGTGTGGTATGTGGGCCTCTCACTTCTGTGGCCTCTCCCGCTGTGGAGCACAGGCTCCGGATGCGCAGGCTCAGCGGCCATGGCTCACGGGCCCAGCCGCTCTGCAGCATGTGGGATCTTGCCGGACTGGGGCACGAACCTGTGTCCCCTGCATCGGCAGGTGGACTCTCAACCACTGCACCACCAGGGAAGCCCAATTGCCATTTTTTAAAGTTATTTTGGGGTTGTTTTTATAGACTTTTTTGGTCACTGCTCCTTTCTTCTTTTGCTCTCTTCCCTTGTGATTTGATAACTATCTTTAGTGTTATGTTTGGATCCTTTTCTCTTTTTTGTGTGTGTATCTATTACAGATTTTTGGTTTGTAGTTGCCAGGAGGTTTATGTATAACAATCTGTAAAAAAAAAAAAAAATATATATATATATATAGTTATTTTAAGTGCTGATCTCTTAATTTCAAATGCATTTTAACTACCCTACATCTTTACTCCCCACCCAAAATAATGTTTTGGACATCATATTTACATATTTTTGTTTTGTATTATTCTGTTTTGTGTTGTGTTATTTTGTTTTGTATTGTGGATATAGATGATTTTACTACTTTTTTTTTAACCTTCCTACTAGCTTTATAAGTGTTTGATCTACTACCTTTACCATATATTTGCCTTTACCAATGAGATTTTTCCCCTTATAATGTTCATATTTTAGTTGTGGTCTTGTCTTTTTCACTTAGAGAAGTTCCTTTAACATTTCTTGTAAAGCCAGTTTCTTTTACCTTTTGCTTGTCTGTAAAACTCTTTATCTCTCCTTCAAATCTGAATGATAACCTTGCTGGGTAGAGTATTCTCAGTTGTAAGTTTTTTCCTTTCATCACTTAAATATATCATGCTACTCCTTTCTGACCTACAAAGTTTCTGCTGAAAAGCCAGCTGACAGTCTTATGGGAGTTCCCTTGCATGTAACTAGTCACTTTTCCTTTGTTGCTTTTAGTATTTTCTCTCTATCTTTAATTTTTATCATTTTAATTACAATATGTCTTGGGTGGTGCTCTTTGGATTGATCCTGTTTGGGACTCTCTGTGCTTTCTGAACCTGGATGTCTGTTTCCTTTCCCAGTTTAGGGACATTTTCAGCTATTAGGTCTTAAAATATGCTCTCTGCCCCTTTCTCTCTCTCTTCTCCTTCTGGGACCCCTATAATGTGAATGTTAGTATGCTGGACGTTGTCCCAGAAGTCTCTTAATCTGTCCTTAGTTTTTTTTTAATCCTTTTTTCTGTTTCCTGTGTGGCTTGTGTGATTTCCACTACTCTGTCTTCCAGTTTGCTCATCTGTTCCTCTGTATCATCTAATCTACTGTTAATTCCTTCTAGCATATTTTCTATTTCAGTAATTGTATCTTTCACTCAGTTTGGCTCTTCTTTATATTTTCTAAGTCATTGGTAAACTTCTCACTGCGTTTATCCATTCTTCTCCCAAGTTCATTGAACATCTTCATGGTCATTACCTTGAACTTTTTTGAGGGTAGACTGTTTATCTCCATTTCACTTAGCTCTTCTGGGGTTTTATCTTGTTCCTTCATTTGGAACATATTCCTTTGTAGCCTCATTTTGATTAATTCTCTGTGTTTATTAGTTTACATTGTGTAGGTCAGTTATGTTTTCTGACCTTGGAGAAGTGGTCTTATATAGGAGATGTCCTGTGGGGCCCAGCAGCACACTCACCTCTGGTCACCAGAGCTATTTGCTCTACAGGTGCAACCCTATGTGGGTTGGGTTGGCCCTTCTGTTGTGGCTGGGCTGACTACTGTGGATGGGCTCATAGGTGGGATTGGTCCCCGGCCTGGTTGGCTTCCAGGTCCTGTCTCCTTCAGAGGCTGCCATCTGCTGTTGGGCAAGACCTTGCATTTTGTGATCTAGCAGCAGAACTGCTTGTCATCCCCAACTTGCCAGACCATTTCAAACAACTTTACATTTTTTTAATCTTGCCCCTGTGACCATTTTCCCCCTCAGTTCTCTGGCAAACTCCCACTTTAAGTCTTAATGGAAATATCATTTCTCCAGAACATTCTCCCCAGAACTTCTGTAGACCACGTGGGTTTCCCTCTATATTCCCAGGATGCTTTTTGCATACGGACTTATGAAATTTTAAAAACCTCTCCTATTATTTTCCCTCCGAATTGACACAGTTAAGAGTAATCAAATCATTGATTTTATTCTTGTCTAATTCCTTGGCTCCTAGACTTCTCTGCAGTTGAGCAAAAGGTACGTCAAGTAAGTACACACACACCTCATCATTATGTGCACACCTTGAGCATTGCACTCTCCAGGCTGTACCGGAATAACACAGACTATATTGTAATAATTATTTCAGATGTCTCTTCAGCAGTCTCTAAGTCCCTGGGAGGAGTAAATATGTTTCTTTTCTTTATGTAACTCTAGCACCTGGCAGGATGACAGTCACAAAACAGATGCTCCACAGTAGTTTGTTGAGTTGATGAAATATTAACACTTTCTCGTCATCTCAGGTGATATCTTATCTCTAGGGCAGACGAGGATGGTACATTTTGAGTTTTCAGCCCAGTTGTTTGCAATCAGGACATAGAAAAATATGTTTCCTCTTGGAACAGAAATGATCAAAAAACGTCTGCAAAACCCCATTCTCCCTTCAACTTCCTGTATGTAAACCTAACACCATTTGAAGCTTAGGGTGGTGTGACTTAAGAGTTTCTCACTTGAAACTGTGACTCAACTTCAGTGTTACTTGCTCTGTCACACTGTGTGCAGAATATAAATACACTTCCAAGCCCTTTTGAATCAGGCATTATTTCTTAAGAAATAAAATTTGTAGTGGACTTCATGGGAGTAATCTGGAGCAGGAAACAGCATGTTATTTGTTCTTTCTAACTTACCTTTAAAATATCCCAGAAAATGTAAAAAGCAGAGAGAGAAAACCCACAGCAGGTCTGGCACTAAATATAAACTCTATCACTTGCCTCCATCATAGGGTGCTGTGGCCTTAGCACACTGGGAATAGTTTATATGAATTAGAAAACTGTTGAGATCAGACTAAGTTTCCTCATCAGCAGACAGAACACAGTAACCTTCAGCTGACAGTCCACACAGGATAAGGTGCAAGCGTGAAGGCTTTTCTGAACATCTCTTTTACATTTGTGTTTGCTCTTTTTTCTCCAGTCCCTTACTGCAACTTTCCTTGCACCTAAACAAAACTCCTTTTTTTTTCTAGAATAAATTTGGAATGTTCTTTCAGACATTACTCAGTATGTAAAAATTTATGCCAGGAATAAAATTACTTGAACACTTAACCTAATTCTTGCAGCTGCCCTGGGATTGTAACTGGAGTCCTGATGCCCTTCACTCAGTCTAAGGTGTGCAGCTTTCTTGCTCAGATAATTATTCTACATCTTTATCTGGGTGTAGGACCATTCCTGATGTTACGAAGTCAGTAAATCTATTTTATTCACTCCCTTGTGATTTTGACTGCACCTTTCTTCTGAGTGTAGGCTTTTTGATGCCCAGGTCTATCTGACCAGGATAATTTGTGAAATGATAAGTGGGAAAAACTCCTATATGTGCTTTTGTGTCCCAATTTACTCTCCATGCTAAATCCAACTTGCATTCAGTAGCGTGAGTGCTGTGGCCTTAAAATGCTGTAGATGAGTCAGAGGAGCAGGTTTCTGTCTTTCACTGACTCTCATCTCAGCTGGGAAACTGCTAACTGAGGAGTTACTCCCTTGTTCTTTCCCTATCCCTTGTTCTTTCCCTAATTACTAGCCTGTCCTTATGCTCTATTGGGTTGGTGCCTCCTGCCCCTCGCTGAGTCTGAGCTGCTAGGAGGCTGACGAGCACTTCGTGCAAGGCTGCTGGAGGCCTTTCTAACTTTCTCTGCTAACTCAGATCAGCAGCTTTCGGGTCTGCTGCCTTTCTGCTCCTTCTCCACTGGATGGACTTTGAAAACACATTAGGTTTCGTGGAAAGTTCTTCTGAAATAGTAGGAAACCAAACGTTGGCTGGTTAATATTTATGCTGAAAATTATTGCCATAATTTTGAAATAATCTATAAAAATATGCAGAATCTTTCATAATCCAATTATAATCCAATTTCATAATTCAGTTCAATATAAGATCTGAATCCTCACATCTGTAGACTTGAAAACATTACCAGGCACCTTTCCAAAATTCTTATGGCATTTTATTGTGTGGTGAATAAACTGAAGGTGATGAGTTTGATGTATTTATTCCCTTTCGTTTACCTCCCCTGAAAAATATGGTCATCCCATAATAATGCTCTAACTTTTACATTTCTTCTCCTGGAGTTTGTTGCTGTAGTATAAATGAACATTTTTTAAATAAGTGGTTGAGAATCATCAAATGAAAATATGCTATTTAAAATATAATGGGTAGATCTGTTTCATAATAAAACATCGTGGACTTTAGTAATGTGGAATTAGTAGAATTCACTACAATATGTCAATGAATCTAATCTTGTACAGTAAGTACAAAATATATTAAACTGTGTACTTTTAGTTCTTGAAGCAGCAGGACGAAAGGCAAGCTGTCTTTCCATATCTAAACTTTTCTTATTGTTCACTTAAATTCATTGCAGCTCATTTCTTTCTAAGGGAGAAATGTCGTGGCATTATTGCTAAGATATTGGTTCACGTGAAAACATGGGCTTTCGGGAGTAAAAAAAAAAAAGAAGCTCTGATTTGTAGCATTTGCTGATTTCTGTGGTGTAAATATTCCAATCATGGCCAATGTCAAACTACAAACAGTTTAACAACCCAGTCACAGAATTCCTGTGTATTTACCAGTTGGTGCTTGGGAGCCAGTGTGACTGGGCTCCATGACCCTGTGTGTGGTGTCCCACCCGAGATGCCCACTCACAGTGTCCAGCTGAGGGCCTCCCAACACACACGGTCACTCCTGAGAGTGGTCACTCCCACTCAGCTGGGAGCGCTTCCTACAAACTCCTCTCTGTGATTTGAATATGACAGCAAATCACAACAAAAACAGGCTTTCTCATTTATGCAACAGACTTTACGTTTCCTGTATTATTTTCTGCACTCTTATAATTGGCAGAGACGAGTCCACACCTTCCTCCAGCGTCCACAGTAAAGAGCTACTTTGTTCATCTCAACACCATTCCTTCCAATGCTGCATGGAATTCTGCACTTTAATCAAAATGCTCGCTGCTGGGCCCTGCATTAGGGTGCATGACACACCCGGGCTGAATGGTTTTGTGAAGACAACCTTCTTGAAGATGGGCTGCTTGGACCTCCCAAGTTAGGATTCCAAGAGGTGGGAGGATCTTGCCCTTCCAGACAGATGTATGACCTGGGAGGTTTGCTTGTTTTAACTCTTGACTTAGTGGGGAAAAGTGAAACATTTGGGAAGTATCTGTAGAAAGTCCTTAGTCTTTGCATATCTACATACTTCCCCAGACATCCATTTAGGGTAGCCCTTATCAGTACCCTTATCAATAATACCTCCAGGAAGGCGTTGTGTTCCCGCAAAATGAGTCCACGTATTTGCTGGTCGAGTGGATCTGTGTTTTGCTGTGCTGAGGTCCAGTCTGTCATCTAAGGGCGCCCCTTCCTGCATCTTCTCCATCAAACTGATGGGGTGCGGGGGTGGGCGTTTTAATGTCTTTTGAGTAAGTCTGATTTTGAAATAGATTTCTCAGGACAAGATTGTCGTAATACTTCTTGGATAGTGACATTAAATTCTCCCTCACTGACAGAGTAGTTTGAAGGTATTGCTACTTAATGGTTTCATCCCCAATACCCTGTGGGTCACATACATTTGTTTTATAAAGTGTTCATGTGGGAGAGATATGAAAGTAATATAGCCACCGCTTTCCCTACAACCCAACTCTGCAGATCCCAGGAGAGAGAGACAACACTTCATAAATTCAGAGCATTGCTCTTTTCCTAAAATAAGCCAATAAAATAAGGTGGGAACTAGAAGTGGTTGGATCCCAATTTGGGAAGAGAAGGGGTCCCTGAGTAGAAGAGGCAGAGGTCCTGCAGGGAGTGGACTTGAGTTTTTTCCGTGTCCCCTGCAGACCCTCACTTCACCTGCAGCAGGCCTCTTGCAGGAGCTGCTCCCTGGGTACAGAGAGCTGGTGCCCAGGCAAAGCTGGACAGCACCCCATCCTATGGACTGACAAAATCTTCTGTGGGCTTATAGGCTGGCATGGAATTTGGGGTGCTCACACCCCCCAGTGTAGAATACTTGGTACACACACATGCACACATTCCAAAGACTAGAAGCACAAATCTATCACCCCAAACCCAAATCCCTGGATTCTTACCCACCACATGAGAGAATGCTGAAGTTCTTCAGTTATCCCGAGAAAAGACATAATCATAACCTTGAAACAGTGATAGGGTAATAAAAGCATAAGCGAAACTCTGAAAAAGTCAGATGTAAATGTAAGAAGAATAAGAGAAGAATGTATAACTTTCAGGGATAGCAGAGAACTTTTGATCTATTCAAAGATTAAAAAAGAGGAGGAAAAGAGCAATAAAGTATAGCAAACCGAACACGTGAAATAAGATGAAAGAAACAACTTTTCCATAGCAACCATAACCCAGGAAGAGCATGCAGGCGGCGTGCATGCCGGGAGCCTGCTAGTGGCCAGGGCAGCTGTTGGGACCGCGTGTGGGTGGAGCCTGTGTATGTCCACCTGTGTCCGCATGTGTGCATGCGTGTGCACATGGGGCCAGGGTGGGGAGGGGAGCTGGTCAGGGCTGGGGCTACCGCTGCCACCCTCAGCTGATGGCATTCTATCACAGAGAGCCAAGGAGTCTCGGACTTCTATAAACTCTGGGCCTCCACATCCTTTGGAAGATGTATTTCTCAAGAAAGAAGACGTCTTAAGTTTAATGGTTTGCTTTATACCTTTAAAATATTGAGAAATATGTTTGTGAGCCTCTCTTTGAACGTTGTGGGTAGGCCTGGCAGTTGTAGGGGTGTTGAGAAGGGAGCAGATTCTGGGTTATTGGAAGCAGGGCCAGCAGGCCTTGCTGGTGGGTTGGATGTGGGCTGTGACAGAATGAGAGGGGTCCCCGGACCATGCAACGGATGGGCTTGCCAGCATCCGAGACTGGGAAGGCTGGGGGTGGGGTGGGCTTGGGGAGGGGTGTTCAGAGTCTCAGTTTTGGAGACACTGATCATTAGATGCCCACATGGAGCTGTCAGATAGGTAGTCATGTGGCTCCACAGGAGAGACGTCATCAACCGTATGACTATAGACAGAGACCAGAAGAGGGGTGAGGACAGAGCCCCGGGGTCGGGTCTTCTAACCTAAAATAGCAGCTAACTCGTCCAACACGGCGGCACAGACCACTACTTTAGGTTTGTTGTTTTTTTTTTTAACATCTCTGTTGGAGTATAACTGCTTTACAATGGTGTGTTAGTTTCTGCTTTATAACAAAGTGAATCAGTTATACATATACATATGTTCCCATATCTCTTCCCTCTTGCGTCTCCCTCCCTCCCACCCTCCCCATCCCACCCCTCTAGGTGGTCGCAAAGCACCGAGCTGATCTCCCTGTGCTATGCGGCTGCTTCCCACTAGCTATCTATTTTACGTTTGGTAGTGTATATATGTCCCTGCCACTTTCTCACTTTGTCCCAGCTTACACTTCCGTCTCCCCATATCCTCAAGTCCATTCTCTAGTAGGTCTGTGTCTTTATTCCCGTCTTTTTTTTTTTTCTTAGATTCCATATATATGTGTTAGCATATGGTATTTGTTTTTCTCTTTCTGACTCACTGCACTCTGTATGACAGTCTCTAAGTCCATCCATCTCACTACAAATAACTCAATTTCGTTTCTTCTTATGGCTGAGTAATATTCCATTGTATATATGTGCCACATCTTCTTTATCCATTCATCCAATGTTGGACACTTAGGTTGCTTCCATCTCCTGGCTATTGTAAATAGAGCTGCAATGAATATTTTGGTACATGACTCTTTTTGAATTATGATTTTCTCAGGGTATATGCCCAGTAGTGGGATTGCTGGGTCATATGGTAGTTCTATTTGTAGTTTTTTAAGGAACCTCCATACTGTTCTCCATAGTGGCTGTATCAATTTATATTCCCACCAACAGTGCAAGAGTGTTCCCTTTTCTCCACACCCTCTCCAGCATTTATTGTTTCTAGATTTTTGGATGATGGCCATTCTGACCGGTGTGAGGAGATACCTCATTGTAGTTTTGATTTGCATTTATCTAATGATTAGTGATGTTGAGCATTCTTTCATGTGTTTGTTGGCAATCTGTTTATCTTCTTTGGAGAAATGTCTATTTAGATCTTCTGCCCATTTTTGGATTGGGTTGGTTGTTTTTTTGTTATTGAGATGCATGAGCTGCTTGTAAATTTTGGAGATTAATCCTTTGTCAGTTGCTTCATTTGCAAATATTTTCTCCCATTCTGAGGGTTGTCTTTTGGTCTTGTTTATGGTTTCCTTTGCTGTGCAAAAGCTTTTAAGTTTCATTAGGTCCCATTTGTTCATTTTTGTTTTTATTTCCATTTCTCTAGGAGGTGGGTCAAAAAAGATCTTGCTGTGATTTATGTCATAGAGTGTTCTGCCTATGTTTTCCTCTAAGAGTTTGATATTTTCTTGCCTTACATTTAGATCTTTAATCCATTTTGAGCTTATTTTTGTGTATGGTGTTAGGGAGTGTTCTAACTCATACTTTTACATGTACCTGTCCAGTTTTCCCAGCACCACTTATTGAAGAGGCTGTCTTTTCTCCACTATTTATTCTTGCCTCCTTTATCAAAGATAAGGTGACCATTTGTGCCTGGGTTTATCTCTGGGCTTTCTATCCTGTTCCACTGATCTATATTTCTGTTTTTGTGCCAGTACCATGCTGTCTTGATGACTGTAGCTTTGTAGTATAGTCTGAAGTCAGGGAGCCTGATTCCTCCAGCTCCATTTCTCGTTCTCAGGATTGCTTTGGCTATTCGGGGTCTTTTGTGTTTCCATACAAATTGTGAAATTTTTTGTTCTAGTTCTGTGAAAACTGCCAGTGGTAGTTTGATAGGGATTGCATTGAATCTGTAGATTGCTTTGGGTAGTAGAGTCATTTTCACAATGTTGATTCTTCCAATCCAAGAACATGGTTTATCTCTCCATCTATTTGTATCATCTTTAATTTCTTTCATCAGTGTCTTATAGTTTTCTGCATACAGGTCTTTTGTCTCCTTAGGTAGGATTATTCCTAGATATTTTATTCTTTTTGTTGCAATGGTAAATGGGAGTGTTTTCTTAATTTCACTTTCAGATTTTTCATCATTAGTGTATAGGAATGCCAGAGATTTCTGTGCATTAATTTTGTATCCTGCTACTTTACCAAATTCATTGATTAGATCTAGTAGTTTTCTGGTAGCATCTTTGGGATTCTCTATGTATAGTATCATGTCATCTGCAAACAGTGACAGCTTTACTTCTTCTTTTCTGATTTGTATTCCTTTTATGTCTTTTTCTTCTATGATTGCTGTGGCTAAAACTTCCAAAACTATGTTGAATAAGAGTGGTGAGAGTGGGCAACCTTGTCTTCTTCCTGATCTTAGTGGAAATGCTTTCAGTTTTTCACCATTGAGGATGATGTTGGCTGTGGGTTTGTCATATATGGCCTTTATTATGTTGAGGAAAGTTCCCTCTATGCGTACTTTCTGCAGGGTTTTTATCATAAATGGGTGTTGAATTTTGTCGAAAGCTTTCTCTGCATCTATTGAGATGATCATATGGGTTTTCTCCTTCAATTTGTTATTATGGTGTATCACATTGATTGATTTGCATATATTGAAGAATCCTTGCATTCCTGGAATAAACCCCACTTGATCATGGTGTATGATCTTAATGCTATGAGACTAGATATCAATTACTGGAAAAGATCTGTAAAAAATGCAAACACATGGAGGCTAAACAATACACTACTTAATAATGAAGTGATCACTGAAGAAATCAAAGAGGAAATAAAAAAAATACCTAGAAACAAATGACAATGAAAACACAACGATCCAAAACCTATGGGATGCAGCAAAAGCAGTTCTAAGAGGGAAGTTTATAGCAATACAATCCTACCTTAAGAAACAGGAAACATCTCGAATAAACAACCTAACCTTGCACCTAAAGCAATTAGGGAAAGAAGAATAAAAAAAACCCAAAGTTAGCAGAAGGAAAGAAATCATAAAGATCAGATCAGAAATAAATGAAAAAGAAATGAAGGAAATGATAGCAAAGATCAATAAAACTAAAAGCTTGTTCTTTGAGAAGATAAACAAAATTGATAAACCATTAGCCAGACTCATCAAGAAAAAAAGGGAGAAGACTCAAATCAATAGAATTAGAAATGAAAAAGGAGAAGTAACAACTGACACTGCAGAAATGCAAAAGATCATGAGAGATTACTACAAGCAACTCTATGCCAATAAAATGGACAACCTGGAAGAAATGGACAAATTCTTAGAAATTTACAACCTGCCGAGACTGAACCAGGAAGAAATAGAAAATATGAATAGACCAATCACAAGCACTGAAATTGAAACTGTGATTAAAAATCTTCCAACAAAAGCCCAGAACCAAATGGCTTCACAGGTGAATTCTATCAAAAATTTAGAGAAGAGCTAACACCTATCCTTCTCAGACTCTTCTAAAATATAGCAGAGGAAGGAAAACTCCCAGACTCATTCTACAAGGCCACCATCACTCTGATACCAAAACCAGACAAAGACGTCAGAAAGAAAGAAAACTACAGGCCAATATCACTGATGAACATAGTTGCAAAAATCCTCAACAAAATACTAACAAACAGAATCCAATAGGTATATTTTTTTAAGGGTCTTGTACTGAGATGTTGGAGAAAATATAATGCTATCCAACACTGACAGCCTACTGAGATTCTTGGAAAACTTCTCAAGTGAAATTGTTTCCTCTACGTTCAGCAACATAGAAGTTTGACTTCAAGAAAGCATTCTTGGTTTTTAAACAAACTCCAGATTTCTTTGTGTAAAGTTAAAATGGCCTTGCCTGTGAGTGTCTTTATGACCCTTTGACTTAGCTGTAATTGGCCGATCGTCCATGTTCCTGAATTGTCCTACTACACCGTCAACTATGCATTCACGTTGTCTGTCATTTGTTTGTTTGTTTGTTGAAAATCTCAAGGACCAGAAATTCCAAATGACTCTTCCCTTTGGAGGTGGACACCTGCGTCACGGTCCCACCTCCTGTTGACACCAGTGTCTCTCTGAAGCTGAGGAGGTCTGTTCACAGAACCCAGACATGGAGGGTCCCCAACCCCTGGGGACAGGGGTCAGGGGGCGAAGGCCCAGCCCTGGTCTAGGGAGACAGGCTCTGTGCGGATGGGTCACCCGCGGGACCGAGCCCCAGGGACTAGCTCAGTATCGCTCACTGTGCTCACTTGTCTCCCTTCTCTGTCTGGCTCTTCCAGCCACCTCACTCCTGTGACCTCGGTACCATTCAAATCCTTATAGGGAGTTTTACTCTTCACTCCCTGTAAGGATTTGCCATGTACCTAGTGTAGAAGGTCATCAAGTGAAAATACCTCGTGTTGCAGTACTTACCTCAAGCGTCTGCAGTTGCTGCTTCCTCTGTCCTAAATGCCGTTCCTCTAGATGTGACTTGCTTCACTCCCTCAAATCCTCATGATCTTGTTCAAATGTCACCTCCTTGCTGACAACGTGTCGACCATCCTGGAAACTAATACCCTCACCTGTGCCTTTGCTTCTCTTGTGACTTTTCTCCATGGCACTAATCCTCATCTGACATTTCTTTATATTTTATTGTTTGTTTATCATCTCTCGCCCTTTACAAAAATCCAAGAGGACTGGAGTTTCACCTGTTTTGTACGTCGACCTGGGCCTTCTTCACCCACAACAGCACTTGGTACAAATAGGCACTCAAAAAAAAAAAAGAGAAAAAATAGGCACTCAAATATTTGTTGAACACGAAATTTATATGGCAGTGGTTTTCTAAAGAATATGGCCAGGAAAATGCTTTTTCCCTTCAAGATGTTTTTAACCTTGCAATGAGCATTATAAATGTATTGTGGTATCTCTTTTGCCTTGGCTAAATTTAATACTCAATTCGAGCAACTTTGATACCCTTTGTTTCAGCATTCGATACGTGCTAGTTAATATTTCTATGGATGAAGATTTTCAAGGAATTAGCTGTTAACTCGACAGAGAAGAAATCAGTCAACCCAAATGAAACAGACAACATTGTGATCACTGATATGTACTTACTATTCCAATACCTTTCAGAGAGGCTAAAAAAAAGGATTAAGTTAGCTCAGTGGTTCTCACAGCCTGGTCCCCAGATAAGCCCCTTCAGGATGCCCTGGGAATTTGTTAGAAATGCAGATTTTGGGGCTCCACTCCATAGCCACTGAATCAGAACTTCTACTCATTGAGGGGGCCCAGCAACCTGTGTTTTACCAAACCTTCCAGGTAATTCTGATGCACACTGAAGTTTGAGAGCCATAAAATTAGATAACACACTCAGATTTTAATGAAAGAGACTATATCAAACTCATTTTTTCTCTTATGTCTTAAAATAGATTTTTGACTCCGTTTTAGTGGTCTTTGCTGAAAGGCCAGGGGTAGATGAGGAAACTTCGTGGAGTAAAATCACTGCTTGACAAATATTCTCTGAACTTAAGGGTGAAATCTCAAATCCCAGCCATTCTGAGGAGCAAACCTATTCACATCCTTGCTATAATATCTGAATTTTAGAATAAAGATGTTCTTAAGGACACAAATTAGTATACAGTGTTCTCTAAAGTTAGATTACCATGTCTATGGTTGATACCAATTAATGTTCTTACTGTTGAATATGGTACCACGGAGGACACATGATTTGGAGCGTGAGGTGTTTCTTCAGAGGTGATGGAGGGGTCCCACCTGCTGCCTTTTGCTAAGAACAGACTGTGATTTTTGTCTCTTACAGGTATACACATGTGGTAAAAGATTATTTCACTTCCTTACACGTGCCCAATGGCTATTTCCAAGTTTGGGGAGATGTTTCCTTCTTCCTAAAAAAATGAGTTCTTATCCATCTTAAATATTTTCTTACCAATTCAAAGTGAGGCTACCAAAACAACAGCATGAATCCCTGGAGGAACGCTCCTACACAGACAGGAAAACGCCTATAATTCTTGTTGATCAGAGGAAGTCCCAGAATACACGTTAGTCTAAAGGGTTCCCTCAGGTCTTCTAAAGAGCTATTAATAACATAATATATATATATACACAAAATGAAAGACAAACAAATAAACTTAATAAAATGTGTTTCAGTACCTCTTACAGGGCCCTGGTTCATTTGTTCATTCGTACCTTTTCACTGGTATACTGAGGTTAATATATTTCATTTTTATCACTGTTAGTGTAATTATAATTATGTTTATGATTTCTCATTGTTTTTTCCTCTTTGTACACACACGCAGAAATTGTGCCTTCTGTTATGACTGCAGAATTGACTATATATACAGAAACGTAATGAAGTACAAGAAGCATAATGAAGGTTCGAAACAGGAAGGTTTTTTTTTTGTTTTTTTTGTTTTTACTGCAAAGAGGAGGTTTCCATCCTGTGAGGTCTTGACACAATTATTCTGTTTTCTTTCAGATAAAAAAAGTTTGTGTTTAATTCCATTTCAGTGTTTTCCTGTTTCTCTTTGTAGAGTTTCTCTACTCTCATCAGATATGGTTTTTCACAGATTTGGACACTGTGGGTCTGTGGGAATAAGGTTCGTAACCACGTATGTGAAAACAATTTCCTGTAAAGCTTCATGACTCCACGCAGATACACATATGAGTACCAATTGACATGTCTGCTCTGAGAAGCTGCAGGGCCTGTGTCTCCACTTCACCCTAAACTCATTTCCTGCCAGGCAGAACTCTTGAAACAGTTCAAGCAAAATCATTCTAAGAATATAGTGAATTATGTGCTGATCTCATGAGGGGAGCATTAAGCTCGTCGTTTGCCAGGAGTTCATTTCTCAGGAACCCTGATGCACCACTTGCCAAAAAATTGCCGTTTAGTGCTTCAGTTCAGAAGTGATTTATTTTTAAAAGTATTTCCAGATGTTTGAATTCACCTTCAAAAAGCCACATTTTCAAGTGAGTGACCGTGACTCTCAGCTACCCCGTCAAGTCCTGCACTTTTGTTTAATGTGTTGAAATAAAGATGCCTATTTGTTTAGACTCACTGCCGTCTTAGCTCAGGAAACCCCCACTGCACATGCGCTGAGACCAGCTCGCAGGACTGCGTGGGGGGGCTGGTGCCACATCTGCTTCTAGTCTGTCCAGCCCCAGTGAGGATTGCCCCGCTGCTGCTGCAGCTGCTCGTGAGAACCTGGGCTCCTGCTGCCTCCCATTACCAAAGAAAGGAAGAGGCCAAACGGCTGAGTGACCTCTGTCATTCCGTACCATTCTCTGTGTAAACACGTTTCTGGGGATGAACAGCGCACTCAGAGCGGTGTACCTTTCCTGTCTTCCAGGGGCAGAATGAGAGCATGTGTGCATTCCGTGCACTGGAGTTTAAATCTCGGCTCTTGCTAAGACACAAAGTGGCTGTAAGTTGTGTGTTTATCAATTGTCTACTTGGTCCATGGAAGCAGGGAAAAGTCATTTTCTGTGCAGAAGTGGAAAATTGTATTTTGTTTACTTACACTGAATACAGAGAAAGTTCTACCCTCCCTTTAAATTAGAGATTTATTGAACCTACTGCTTAGCAGCTGCTTCAGAATATTTTGACATTAGATGTAGGCTCTTAGAAAAAGCACGTATTTATGAAAAAATAAAACTTTATGAAATGACCTTTCTCGGCAGGAGGCCAGCTAGCAATGGACACGTGCTGGGTCAACTATTGTAAATGGAGTTCTAATTTATTAACTTACAGTGCACACTGCTTTTGGAGTTCTATCCCAATGAGTGGTCATCTTCACAGTGCCCTGCAGTGCCTACTGCACAGACCACAAGATTTCTCCCTGCAGACTTGCGTATTCAGTGTGTGTGTGGGGGGGGGGTGTGGGAATTCTTCAGATTGCGGGCTAGAGCTTCTGTTTAGATGCTTGTCTGAGCTGAGAACTCTTCTGGCACTTAGCCATGAAGATTAACACCATGGCCTTCAAATTGGCCGGCCATGGATTCAAGCCAGCTCTCGTTCACTAACCATGTGAACTCGGGAAGGTAGCCTTGTGTCCACTCATTTTTAAAATGGAGATACTCTTACCACAACCATTGTGAGTGACGAGGCTCCGAAAGTAGATTTGTCACAGAATAAGTGCTAGGTATCTACTTTATATATATATATAAAATTGTAATTATTTCTGTTACGGTTATGACCAACTATATGCCATCTTGAGTATCTACTGTGGGATTCTCAAGCAGAGCTCCTTGAATGAGAATGACTTACAGAAAAATAGCAAAGCCAGTATTCCTTTCTTAAGCGATATCTTGATTCAGTCACTTTTGAAATGTCATCGTCACCTTAATTATCTTAAGAACATACTCTTTCTTTTTTGTTTATGCATCATTTTTATCAGAGAACTTCGTGTAGGGAGAAGATTTGTTTCTTCCTGTGTAGCAGGCAGAAGTCAGTCTGTGACCCCTGCTAAGCACGGAGCCTTCAGGGGGCAGCTGAATAGAGCTTTCTTGCAGCCTTGCTCTGGTTTTTGTCCATGTGTCCACGGCCCTAAACTTTACCAGTTCCAGCGCGTGTGTAAACCACAGAATAATGGATATGAAATTGGAAAGCTCGCACCCTGAAACTCCGTTGCCAGAGAATGCGTAGCAGTGTTTATAGGAAGTAAATGGTGCTGACAACACAGTATCCACTTTCAGCTCTGATGTCAAGCAGGAAGCGGCTCTTCCTGCCAGAGGGGCCCATTAGATCTCAGCAAGAGTGAGCGGGCATGCTGCTCCCCAGACCAAGCCCCAGGCGGGTGACAGAAACCCCGCCTGATTTGTGGAGCTGAGACACTCAGGGGTTCCTGGAGAGACAGTGAGACCCGCAGAAGAAAGGAATAATTCCCAAGCACGTAGGAGCAGCGTGGAGTGGCAGACAGCCACCGAACCCAAGAGTTCATGAAGATGGGGAAGACAAACGACCCCACACGCAATCAGCTGCCTGTATCACGGGTCAGATGGGGGGATGGACACGCCAGCAGATGCCTGGAATGCAGCAGAAGGTGCACAGATGAATGAATGAATGAGTGACACTGTGGCAGTTGGTAAACTCCCTAGAATTTAGACACAATCCTGGTGAAATTTTAGGTTAAAATTCTTCCATCCTGAGTTGGAAAAGGAAAACAAAAACAAAGAAAATTTACATTTCTGCAATGACTGAGGTTGTAAACTGATATATCTGCAACATTTACTTACTAAAACTGAACTGCATGCAATTGTAACTTTTTCTGTGCTGGGGGACTTTTTATATGGGCTTGGGTTCATTTATTTCTTGAAAGTTTGAGAGCCTCCACCATCAATCCTAGCTGTACACATACAAATGTAGCTTTTGTGGAAATGGACAAAATTTTGACATTTCTGACAGTGGTTGTTTTTTGAAGAAATGAAATTATTTACTCTTCCCTCTTGCTGTGTCAGTATCTTAAAATACATTTCCCTTTGTTAAAAAGTGATGTATCCATTTGTATACGATTTAAAAAATTCAAGTCAAGCAGAGGGAAGACAAATTATCCATAATTTCACTACTCAGAGAAAAAATACTGTTAAGAAATTGGTGTCTATTTATCTATAATTCTTAATATATAATACTTTACATTTTAATCAACTTTATTTTCCATTTCTTTTAAACATTTAAATTCATTATAATTGTGTAGTATTTACTTATAATTTTATTTTAAAATATTTTATAATGTTATTCTTTTTATTATTTTAATGCTTGCTCATTGTAAAGGATTTGGGAAACATACTAAAATATAAATAATACGATAAAAACCATCACACAACTTTTAACATTTTGGTGTTTTTTCCTTTCAAATCTTCGTGTGTATACACAAGCACACACAGGCAAATTTCAATTTTATGTATATTGTTTTATAATTTATAAATTTAAAAATTCCCATTTATTTTCTTTTTCACTGAATAAATTTGTCTCAAATTTATCTATTTCAGTTATCTTCTAAAATATTTTTTTCTTGGTGCATCCACTGTGCAAACCAGTATTGGAGGTTTCTCAAAAAACTAAAAATAAAACTACCATATGACCCTGCAATTCCACTCCTGGGTATAAATCTGAAAAAAGCAAAAACGCTAATTCAGAAAGATACATGCACCTCAGTGTTCATAGCAGTGTTATTTACAAGAGCCAAGACATGGAAACAACCTAAGTGTCCATCAACAGATGAATAGATAAAGAAGATGTGGTATAAATATGTGTGTGTGTGTGTGTATATATATATATATATATATATATATATATATATATATATATACACACACACACACACACACACACAATGGAATATTATTCAGCCGTAAAAAAAATCTGCCATTTGCAGCAACATGGGTGGATTTGGAGGGCATTATGTGTAGTGAAATAAGTCAGACAGAGAAAGACAAATACTATATGATATCACTTATATGTGGAACCTAAAAAATACAACAAACTAGTGAATATAATAAAAAAGAAGCAAACTCACAGATACAGAGGACAAACTAGTGGTTACCAGCAGGGGGAGGAGGGACACTGTATGGGTGGAGGAGGGGGAGGTACAAACTATTGGGTATAAGACAGGCCCAAGGATGTGTTGTACAACATGGGGAATATAGCCAATATTTTGTAATGACAGTAAATGGAACGTAACCTTTAAAAATGTATAAAAATAAATTAAAAAAAATAACATAGCTTTTTCTTAATTATATATTTTTAATTATTTCTAGTTTAGGTTTATTATGCCTGTTCTCTTAAGAGAACTTCTTTGTTGCCACTCTTTTCTTGATTGTTTTATTTATTTTCTCCTCTTTATTTGGAATTATGATTAGGGTAAAATTTAGGCTGAAGTGTGTGATTTTCTTGTTATTTTCTAAATGTATATTCTTGTGTTTTTATTTTTCCTCCTTAACTCAATAGTTATTTGAGAGATTGATTTAAAAAATAGATGTACAAATTGATTTATTTTAAAAATAGCATTTTGTGTGATTGCCACACATTAGAGAAAAATATGAAAAACACAATTAACTGAAGATAACTTTATTCCACAATTCAGAGATAACAATTATTAACCTTTAGTTGTATATCCTTTTTATTTTTATTCTAAGCATAGGCAGAATACATTAAACTAAGGTAATATTGTAAATACTGCTTTATGAAATACCTTCTTCCACTTCATAATAAACATGAATATTTTACCACAGTGACCTGTAGACTTGCAGTGTATTAATACAAGATAATTTATGTAACTGACACCATTTTATTGAATGTTTGGAGTATTTACTCCCTTTTTTCCTGTACATAAAATCATTATGGATTTCTCTGATTATTTGTCTAGGAAAATTCTGTAAGTTGAATTATTGGATCAATTTTTAAGGGCATTCTAAAGCTTTTGATTCATATTAGCAACTAGTCCTACAAAAAAGTCACACAAAATTATACTCTCATTAGTGAGAGACAAGAATGCTTTTTCCCTCTATTCATGTCCTCAATTAAGATTATTTAAACAGCTGTCCATTTTATTTTTCATTTTATAATGTTTCTACTACCATTTTTTTTGTACTTTGATACCTATTTGTATTTCTTTTTTAATGAATAACTTCACATTTTTATTCATTAAAACTTGTTGGTTCCATTTCTTTTTGTTTATTTATTATAGCTTTTATAAGTTTGTTATCCCTTTGTGGACCATATGTTTTTTCTAGTTTGTCATTTAAATTTGTTTTTGCTTGCTTTTCCTATTTTAAATGTTTATTAATTTCCAATTTTGTTGCATTTTGATCATTGCATAAAATATTATACAAGTGATAATTGCTAATATTGTTGTACACATGACTGTCTCCTAGTTTTAATACATCTTATCTTTGTGTGGTTATCTCCCCATTGCCTTGAGAAAGGCATTCTCTGCTTACTTCTCTGGTAATATTCTTCTCTGTTCCTTGTTACTTCTATAAGAGCCCTCACATTTAATTAATTTTCTGACTCTCTTGCTCTCTTACCTGTTCTCAAGTAAATAGTTTGATGACAGTTTGATGTTTCTTCATGCAATATTCAGTCTCTTACAGAATAATAAGACATTGTAGTGACCTAGAATGTCATGGTCTTTCCAGTTGAGGACATTGTAATTTTAATTTTAATTTTGTGAGGATGTGTTATTTGGTGTCTGATACTCATATAATAGTCATATATGTAATATATGTACATACCATATATACCAGAATGAGTATGCCAGAATATAAACTATGACTGTCCCAACAAGTAAAATCAAAGTGGTGTTTATAGAATGAATCCCCCAGGAGGACCTGGGATTCCAGTTTCCTGATAGATGAGTGATGAAGGGATTCTTGGTGCGATACTTTTATTTACAAGTAAATGGTTGGCAATCAATAAATCAAAGGGAAAAATAAGTATTTTTCAATAACCTCAAATTGTTGCAATTCCATTCCATTTTCTTCTGCAATTGTTCTGTCTCCTGAGTAATCTACTTATTTTTCTCTCTCTCTTTACCACCTCATCCCAATCTACAGAATGGTATCTCCAATCCTAGAATGAACAAACAAACAAAGAAAACATAGCAAATAACAAAGAAGTTCACCTCCCTTGATTCCATATCACCTTCTGCTCCATTTTCTGCAATACTTCAAAGCAAACGCCTTGCTCGCATCCAAGAGAACTGGCGTTTCCACTTCCTCCTCTGCCCAGGTCCCCACGGCGGCAGCTCTTGCCAGGTCACCAGCGCACCCCACTTGGTCCTGTCCTGTTTCCCTGCTGGCTCAGCAGCAGTGCAGACAGATGACGCTGCCTCCTCCTCAAAACGCCCTCTCTCCTGGTCTCCTCCTAGCCCTCTGGCTGCTCCCTCTCAGACTCCTTTTTTGGATCCTTTTCTCCTTGGTTTGAAAGCACTGAGGGACTCTAGACTCTGGACCTAATATCGGGCTCACTCTCTTCTCTGTCCACGTAATCTCCCTTCAAGGCTTGATCCTGTCCTGTGGACTAAAGGCTTTTTTTATGTCTGACTTCTTTTACTCAGCAAACTATTTCTGAAATTCATCCATGGAATTGCATGTATTGATAGGGTTTTCTTTTTCATTTTTATTGCTGGTATTTATTAATTTATCCACCTATTGGTGGACATTTGGGTTGTGTTCAGTTTGGGGCTATTATAAATAAAGTTACCATGAACATTCAAGTTAAGTCTTTATGTGGACAAAGTTTTCATTTTGGGGGTGTGGGTGGTAAATACTTTTGCTGAGTCTTTTGGTAAATATATGTTTAACTTTATAAGAAACTGACAAACGACTTTCCAAAGTAGTTGTGCCATTTTTGCGTTCCCAGCAGCCCGGTGGGAGGTTCCTTTGGCTCTACATCCTATCAGTTGTCATTGTCAGATTTTTCTTTTAATTTTAGCATTCTAGTTGGCAAATAGTGATGTTAACTTGCATTTATATGGTGAGTAATGATGTTGAGCATCTTTTCATGTATTTATTAGCTACACATTTTGCCCATTTTTATTAGGTTATTTGTCTTCCTCTTATTTAGTTGTATGAATTCTTCATATATTCTAGATACACATCCTTTGTCAGATGTATGCACTGAGAATATGCCTCCCAGTTTGTATCTGGATGTGTCCCTCTACCTAAGGGCACTGTTCTTTTGAAAATGGCCAACTGTACAGAACCCTGTTTCTTTCTGGATTCAAGTAATCATGCTCTCCCTACATCCTTATAGGCTCATATGGTGAGAGCAGGGCTGCCCCCAGCTGGGATACTGCACTAACACATGCTTCTGTGAACGTTTCCTTTGAAAATAAATTCTCCTTGAGCCATATATCTCCTTTAGGGCCGTTTGTTTTCTCTCTCATCTCTCTATTTTTCTGATTATCTTCTCCCACTAGAATACAAACTCCATGAAAGACATGATCAGTGTGTCTTACCTGCCGTTGTATCTTTAAAAAACTACCTTGCTAGGGGCTTCTCTGGTGGCGCAGTGGTTGAGAGTCTGTCTGCCAGTGCAGGCGACACAGGTTCGTGCCCCGGTCCGGGAAGATCCCACATGCCGCTGAGCGGCTGGGCCCGTGAGCCATGGCCGCTGAGCCTGCGCGTCCGGAGCCTGTGCTCCGCAACGGGAGAGGCCACAGCAGTGAGAGGCCCGCGTACCGCCAAAAAAAAAAAAAAAAAAAAAAAAAAAAACAAACTACCTCGCTAAATAAACATTTGCTGAATGAATAAACACACGAATAAAAAGCAGAATTTTGCCTAGGCAGAAAGCCAGGTTTGATTCTAGACTAATAAATGGTTTCAACAAACCTAAAGAAACATAGGAAAGGAGAGTTTCTTGATCAACAAACTCAAATGATCAACAAACTCAAAAAGCCTTTGCAATGGCTTCTTTGGCAGGGTATTGTCACCATGGGACTCTGGGTGGCTGGGCAGGCCCCCTCTAGAAGGTCTGCCCACCAGAACTGCCCACAAAGCTTTTATGAGTACAGATTCCGAGAATCCATCCAGGACCTACCGATCCAGGGTCTCTGAATTTCTATTTTTAAACTCTCTGGGTGATGGTAGCACAGCTAGTTGCCAAAAAGCCAGCATGTTCAAGATTCTCTCTAGGGTATACCCCGCCAACAGTCTCCACTGCTGCTCGCCTCCCCCCACATCACACCCCCCAAAACTACACATTTCTCTTCATATCAGGATGAAGGTCAGGATGTGCTTGATGATGCACAGTTTTAAAATAAAAGAAAAACACACTGTATGTTTATTTAAAAAAATACTAATAGTGTTTGGTTGAGGGCTCTGTCAGTCTTGGTCCTTGAAAACCAAATAGCAGTCTATCATTGAATTCAAAGTTAGGATTTGGTCTTAAATCTTGGCAAGAAGCTCAACACTTAGAACAGTTATAATCTAAGCAATGAATTCACAGTTTTCCTGAAGCAAACTGAATTGTATCTACCATCATCCTGCTTAAGAGATGTCCTAAAGGATCCCATTACCGGGCAAAATGATCCTTTAAAGTCTAAAAGAAAATCCTTATAAAAATGGGTCTGTACATGCTGTGGCCACCGTAGAGTGCAGTTAACATGGCAGTTAACATGTTTCTTAAAGAAAAACTGAGTGCCGTGGTAGCACAGGTAACTGCTGGGCCTTCCCCACATGACCATAACAGGCCTCTGATCTGTACTTTCTTTCCCACCCTTGTTCATATTGTAACTACGCAGATTCTTCTAGAAAATTTTTACACCTTCAAGCGATTTCAGTCTCTATCACACCCCAAACTTTCCCTGCTGTAACCCTAATCCTTCTAAAGCACAGCCCTGCTCACATCCTTCTGAACGTTTAAGTCTCTTGACTGAGTTTATGAGCATCGTCAGCTTCACCATCTTCCAAATGCACGTTTCAAATTCCAGCCTCGGTGCCTCTGTTTTCGAGTATTCCCACTTGTTCAATAGCAGTTCCAAATTTCCTAAAAGGGGGAACTCTGGGACAGCCATCTGATTGTAAGAACTGAGGGCTGCTCTCAGAGGAGTTATTCTGAAGCTACAGTTGAAAAGGTAGCACATTGGTTTTACTTAGGTTGTAGCTTCACTTGTTGGGGCGTCGAGGCATGGTAGAGGGTAACTTACGGTTGTTATGATTATGCAGTACAGGGATGGGGAAGCCAGAGTCCCTTCCACTCCATCCCATGGTGTGGCTACTGAATCTGTATCTCCCCAAATGTGTTCCAAGTCATCACCTGTCTGTGTCTGCCCATCTTACAGAGCTGACCTCAAGCCCTCACTTCCTACAGTTACTCTCAAAAACCTTTAGTAGTAAAAAAAAAAAAAAAAAACCTTTAGTAACTTCCTTAATCTCTTTGTTTTAGCCCCACTAGACAACAGGGAGACTGAGTGGGAGGAATACATCTCACACCCAAGTACCGATCTAGTATTTAACACGGACGCAGCAGACATTTGATCTGCATTTCCTGTCCACTCACTTAAACAACTAAAATTTCAATGGAAAGAAAAAACGTAAGTGTGTGCGAGACAGTGATGATCAACACAAGAGCATCTGGAGGTGTAGCGCTCTGCTCAAAAGACTGGGTTCAGGTCCACCCGGTGAGCTTTGCTGAGTCAGCCACACTCTCACTCAGTTTCCCAGCACCTCAGAGGGAAGGATGAGGACCATCAGTGAGGACCACATCGAAAATGCATGTGAAAATGCTTGGTAAACCGTGAATCTTCACACAAATGATAATCCACAAGACAGCCAGGACCATTTTCTCAAATATAATGATCCTGTTGTACCATTCTTTTTTTTTCTTTTTTAACATCTTTGTTGGAGTATAATTGCTTTACAATGGTGTGTTAGTTTCTGCTGTATAACAAAGTGAATCAGCTATACATATACATATATCCACATATCCCCTCCCTCTTGCGTCTCCCTCCCTCCCACCCTCCCTATCCCACCCCTCTAGTTGGACACAAAGCACCGAGCTGTTCTCCCTGTGCTATGCGGCTGCTTCCCGCTAGCTATCTATTTTACGTTTGGTAGTGTATATATGTCAATGCCACTCTCTCACTTTGTCACAGCTTACCTTTACCCTTCCCCGTGTCCTCAAGTCCATTCTCTATGTCTGCATCTTTATTCCTGTCCTGCCCCTAGGTTCTTCAGAACGTTTTTTTTTCTCTAGATTCCATATATATGTGCATATATAGTTTTCTGTTGGCATACGGTATTTGTTTTCTCTTTCTGACTTGTTTCACTCTGTATGACAGTCTCTAGGTCCATCCACCTCACTACAAAAAACTTGATTTTGTTTCTTTTTATGGCTGAGTAATATTCCATTGTATATATGTGCCACATCTGCTTTATCCATTCATCTGTCAATGGACACTTAGGTTGCTTCCATATCCTGGCTATTGTAAATAGAGCTGCAATGAACATTGTGGTACATGACTCTTTTTGATTTATGGTTTTCTCAGGGTATATGCCCAGTAGTGGGATTGCTGGGTCGTATGGTAGTTCTATTTTTACTTTTTTGAGGAACCTCCATACTGTTCTCCATAGTGGCTGTATCAATTTACATTCCCACCAACAGTGCAAGAAGGTTCCCTCTTCTCCACACACTCTCCAGCATTTACTATTTGTAGATTTTTTGATGATGGCCATTCTGACTGGTGTGAGGTGATACCTCATTGTAGTTTTGACTTGCATTTCTCTAATGATTAGTGATGTTGAGCATCCTTTCATGTGTTTGTTGGCAATCTGTATATCTTCTTTGGAGAAAGGTCTAATTAGGTCTTCTGCCCATTTTTGGACTGGGTTGTTTGTTTTTTTGATATTGAGCTACATGAGCTGCTTGTATATTTTGGAGATTAATCCTTTGTTAGTTGCTTCATTTGCAAATATTTTCTCCCATTCTGAGGTTGTCTTTTCTTCTTGTTTATGGTTTCCTTTGCTGTGCAAAATCCCATAGGTTTTGGGTTGTCCTGTTTTCATTGTCACTTGCTTTTAGGTACTTTTTTATTTCTTCAGTGATCTCTTGGTTGTTTAGTACTATATTGCTTAGCCTCCATGTGTTTGTATTTTTTCCAGATTTTTTCCTGTAATTGATATCTAGTCTCATAGCATTGTGGTCAGAAAAGATACTTGATATGATTTCAATTTTCTTAAATTTACCAAGGCTTGATTTGTGACCCAAGATATGATCTATCCTGGAGAATGTTCCATGAGCACTTGAGAAGAAAGTGTAATCTGCTGTTTTTGGATGGAATGTCCTAGAAATATCAATTAAGTCTATCTTGTTTAATGTATCATTTAAAGCTTGTGTTTCCTTATTTATTTTCATTTTGGGTGATCTGTGCACTGGTGAAAGTGAGGTGTTAAAGTCCCCCACTATTATTGTTTTACTGTCGATTTCTTCTTTTATAGCTGTTAGCGTTTGCCTTTATGTATTGAGGTGCTCCTATGTTGGGTGCATAAATATTTACAATTGTTATATCTTCTTCTTGGATTGATCCCTTGATCATTATATAGTGTCCTTCTTTGTCTCTTGTAATAGTCTTTATTTTAAAGTCTGTTTTGTCTGATATGAGAATGGCTACTCCAGCTTTCTTTTGATTTCCATTTGCATGGAATATCTTTTTCCATCCCCTCACTTTCAGTCTGTATGTGTCCCTAGGTTTGAAGTGGGTCTCTTGTAGGCAGCATATACATGGGTTTTGTTTTTTTATCCATTCAGCAAGCCTGTGTCTTTTGGTTGGAGCATTTAATCCATTCACATTTAAGGTAATTATTGATATGTGTGTTCCTATCACCATTTTCTTAATTATTTTGAGTTTGTTTTTGTAGGTCCTTTTCTTCTCTTGTGTTTCCCACTTAGAGAAGTTCCTTTAGCATTTGTTGTAGAGCGGGTTTGGTGGTGCTGAATTCTCTTAGCTTTTGCTTGTGTGTAAATGTTTTAATTTCTCCGTTGAATCTGAATGAGATTTTGCTGGGTAATCTTGGTTGTAGGTTTTTCCCTTTCATCACTTTAAATATGTCCTGCCACTCCCTTCTGGTTTGCAGAGTTTCTGCTGAAAGAACAGCTGTTAACCTTATGGGGATTCCCTTGTATGTTAATTGTTGTTTTTCCTTGCTGCTTTTAATATTTTTTCTTTGTATTTAATTTTTGATAGTTTGATTAATATGTGTCTTGGTGTGTTTCTCCTTGGATTTATCCTGTATGGGACTCTCTGCGCTTCCTGGACTTGATTGACTATTTCCTTTCCCATATTAGGGAAGTTTTCAACTATAATCTCTTCAAATATTTTCTCAGTCCCTTTCTTTTTCTCTTCTTCTTCTGAGATCCCTATAATTCGAATGTTCGTGCATTTAATGTTGTCCCAGAGGTCTCTGAGACTGTCCTCAGTTCTTTTCATTCTTTTTTCTTTATTCTGCTCTGTGGTAGTTATTTCCACTATTTTATCTTCCAGGTCACTTATCCGTTCTTCTGCTTCGGTTATTCTGCTATTGATTCCTTCTAGATAATTTTTTATTTCATTTTTTGTGTTGCTCATCATTGTTTGTTTGCTCTTTCATTCTTCTAGGTCCTTGTTAAACGCTTCTTGTATTTTCTCCATTCTATTTCCAAGATTTTGGATCATCTTTACTATCATTACTCTGAATTCTTTATCAGGTAGACTGCCTATTTCCTCTTCATTTGTTGGTCTGGTGGGTTTTTTCCTTACTCCTTCATCTGCTGTGTAGTTCTCTGTCTTCTAATTTTGCTTAACTTACTGTGTTTGGGATCTCCTTTTCTCAGCCTGCAGGTTCGTAGTTCCTGTTGTTTTTGGTGTCTGCTCCTGGTGGGTAAGGTTGGTTCAGTGGGTTGTGTAGGCTTCCTGGTGGAGAAGACTGGTGCCTGTGTTCTGGTGGGTGAGGCTGGATCTTGTCTTTCTGGTGGACAGGACCGCATCCGGTGGTATGTTTTGGGGGTATCAGTGACCTTATTATGATTTTAGGCAGCCTCTCTGCTAATGGGTGGGGTTGTGTTCCTGTCTTGCTAGTTGTGTGGCGTAGGGTGTCCAGCACTGTAGCTTGCTGGTCGTTGAGTGGAGATGGGTCTTAGTGTTGAGATGGAGATCTCTGGGAGAGCTTTCACCATTTGATATTACATGGAGCCAGGAGGTCTCTGGTGGACCAATGTCCTTAATTTGGCTCTCCTGCCTCAGAGGCTCAGGCCTGACACCTGGCCGGAGCACCAAGACCCTGTCAGCCACACAGCTCAGAAGGAAAGGGAGAAAACAAATAATAATAAATAAATAAATAAATAAAATAAACTTATTAAAATGGAAAAAACTTATTAAAAATAAAAAAGTAATTAAAAAAAGAGAGAAAGAAGGTAGAGAGCAAGCAAACCAAAAAACAAATCCACCAATGATATCAAGAGCTAAAAACTATTAAGTGAAAATAAAACCAAAGGACAGTCTGAGCCCTAGGACAAATGGCAAAAGCAAAGTTATACAGACAAAATCACACAAAGAAGCATACACATACACACTCACAAAAAGAGAAAAAGGAAAAAATATATATATAAAAAGAGAGAACCAAATCAATAAACAAATCTACCAATGATAATAAGCTCTAAATACTAAACTAAGATAAACATAAAACCAGAAACAAATTAGATGCAGAAAGCAAACCCCAAGCCTACAGTTGCTCTCAAAGTCCACCACCTCAATTTTGGGATGATTCGTTGTCTATTCAGGTGTTCCACAGATGCAGGTACATCAAGTTGATTGTGGAGATTTAACCCACTGCTCCTGAGGCTGCTGGGAAACATTTCCCTTTCTTTTCTTTCTTTGCACAGCTGCTGGGGTTCAGCTTTGGATTTGGACCCGTCTGCGTGTAGTTTGCCTGAGGGCATCTGTTCCTCACCCAGACAGGATGGGGTTAAAGGAATGGCTGATTAGGGGGCTCTGGCTCACTCAGGCCGGGGGGAGGGAGGGGTATGGAATGCAGGGAGAGCCTGCATTGGCAGAGGCTGGTGTGACGTTGCACGAGCCTGAGGCACACCATGTGTTCTCCCGGGGAAGTTGTCCCTGGATCACGGGACCCTGGCAGTGGCAGGCTGCAGAGGCTCCCGGTAGGGGAGGTGTGGATAGTGACCTGTGCTCGCACACAGGCTTCTTGGTGGCGGCAGCAGCAGCCTTAGTGTTTCATGACCATCTCTGGTGTCCATGCTGATAGCTGCGGCTTGCACCCGTCTCTGGAGCTCATTTAGGCGGTGCACTGAATCCCCTCTCCTCGCACACCCTGAAACAATGGTCTCTTGCCTCTTAGGCAGTTCTGGACTTTTTCCCAGACTCCCTCCCGGCTAGCTGTGGCACACTAGCCCCTTCAGGCTGTGTTCATGCCGCCAACCCCAGTTCTCTCCCTGGGATCTGACCTCCGAAGCCCGAGCCTCAGCTCACAGTCCCACCCGCCCCGGCGGGGGAGCAGACAAGCCTCTCTAGGGCTGGTGAGTGCTGGTCGGCACCGATCCTCTGTGCGGGAATCTCTCCACTTTGCCCTCTGCACCCCTGCTGCTGCGCTCTCCTCCACGGCTCCGAAGCTTCCCTGCTCCCCCACCTGCCATCTCTGCCAGTGAAGGGGCTTCCTAGTGTGTGGAAACGTTTCCTCCTTCTCGGCTCCCTCCCCGAGGTGCAGGTCCTTTCCCTATTCTTTTGTCTCTGTTTTTCCTCTTTTCTTTTGCCCTACCCAGGTACGTGGGGAGTTTCTTGCCTTTTGGGAAGCCTGAGATCTTCTGCCAGAGTTCAGTAGGTGTTCTGTAGGAGTTGTTCCACATGTAGATGTAGTTTTGATGTATTTGTGGGGAGGAAGGTGATCTCCACGTCTTACTCCTCTGCCATCTTGAAGGCACCCCCTCTGTTCTATCATTCTTAAGCTTAAAACTTCTCAAACATTTATCTTACCTAAAATAATAGGCTCTCTCTAGCCCTTGTCTCTATAGCTTCTCTCTCTCTCTCTCTCTCTCTCTCTCTCTCTCTCTCTCTCTCTCTCTCTCACACACACACACACACACACACACACTTACTTCATTCACTCCAGCCCACTCGGCCCCCTTTCCATTCCTGTAAACTTTTAAGCCTCTTCAATGGTTGAATCTTTCTTATCTTCAGCTCTTGGTTCAAATACCACCTCTGCAGAGATCTTTCCAGACCATTCTATCTAAACTTCATCCCTTGCCAAGTTGTTCTTCATCACATCACCTTGCTTATCCATCTCCTGATACCAACCATGGTTTGAAATCACCTTGTTTATTTCATTGTTTATTATTCACAGTCTCTCCCTCCTCCATGAAATTAGGGACAAGGTTTTGTAGCGTGTAGGCACTCTATGTTGTGAAAGTTGTACAAATGAGAAAATGATTCAAATAATGATCAAAACCCAGACAAAACAGAGATGAGAGGAGAAGCAGAAGAAAGTTTCGGAGGTATTAGCCATGATAGACATGAAGCTGATGGATAAGGTAAAAAATTGGATAAGATAAGGAAAAATATAAAGTTAAAAATTAAGAAAGAAATTACATTCTTCTAGGTAAGTCAGAAAGTTATTAATTTTAGGAAGTAATATGTTAGGTAGAAAAGTAACTTTCAATATGTCATTTGAGAGAGTATTACATTTTTTACATGTTTGAACTTCTCATATTCATAAGCAATACATTTTCAATCTAGTTGAAACCTGTTGAATATGGGAAAGATCAGAATTTATTTTATTTTTTAATTTATTTTATTTATTTATTTTTGGCTGCATTGAGTCTTAGTTGCTGTGCACAGGCTTTCTCTAGTTGCCACAAGCGGGGGCTACTCTTCGTTGAGGTGCGTGGGCTTCTCATTGCGGTGGCTTTTCTTGTGGAACATGGGCTCTAGGCACGCGGGCTTCAGTAGTTGTGGCATTGCAGGCTCAGTACCTGCAGTTCACGGGCTCTAGAGTGCAGGCTCAGTAGTTGTGGCTCACGGGCTTAGTTGCTCCATGGCATGTGGGATCTTCCCGAACCAGCACTCGAACCCATGTCCCCTGCATTGGCAGGCAGATTCTTAACCACTGTGCCACCAGGGAAGCCCCAGAACTTATTTTAGATGCTAAACTTCTGGGAAAGAAAAGAGACTCTTTGAGAGTCAAATCCAGTGAGACATATTTGGGGCCTGCTTCTAAGGACAATTTTACTCTCTCATCATAAATTTTCTCCCCCAAAAGCCAAATTTCTTTCCAAATTATAGCTTTTTGTGACAGAGTCCCATTGCTGGTGAAGTGACATGCCTTGAAGTCCTTAGCAAAATCTTGTTTGTCATACAAAAGAGATCAACCTGTGGAATGAACTTAGATCTTGTGTCTGGTGCCAACAGCTAGCCATTGGATGAACTGCTAAACAGCAATCTGAAACCTTTTGAATACTGCCTCCACTGAATCTCTCCCCTTTCATTTTACTTTATGTATTTCTTGTCTTCTGACTTACTATTTTTTCCCTCACATAATCTCTTATGCCTGGAATAGAACTTGCCCAAGTCCAAACTTGAAATAAACAAATAATTGCAGTTTCTTTTTCATCCATTTCTGGGCTTGCTATATTCAACATCTCCAAAAAGAGAGAGAAGCCTTTGCTTTACATTCCCTGGTCCCCAACCTACTTCCTCCCAGACCCCTAGAGTCATGCTTTTCTCTTCCAACTTACTCAGCACAGCCCACATTCAAAGCAATATTTTTATGTCAATCATTTCTACTTCTGTATGAATTTAAATCCATGGTGTCTTGGTTCTAAACATATTTAACTCAAAGATGTGGTCTCAATTCTGACTGCTTGTTGAAATCACGTAAGGGTCATGTAAAATCTACCTATACCTGAGCCCCCCACACCTAAATATTTTGATTTGGTTTGTCTGGGATGGTGCCCAGCATCCGTATTTTTAAAAACCTTCTGTGTGATTTTCTTGGACAGGATTGAGAGTCACCTGACCTAAAGCCTAGCTCTAATCCTTTGTCTCTTATCAAGAGAGATAAGTAACTTTAAAAAAAGGAGATACTGTTTCCGTCAAGGTACTATAAAGGGAAATAGATCCACTGCATATTACAGAAAAGAGATTTATTATTCGCTATTAGACTTTACATATTGTGGGAGGAGCTGGGGAAGTTCAAAAATGAAAGCTGTGGGGTCAGAGGAAAATAACTACCAGCCTCCAGAAGCCCTGGCTTAAGTGGTCAAGTTGGAGGTTGCAGGGACACCTGGGAAGCCAGCCCTTCCCGACCCCCCCGGCTGCAGAGCCAGGCTGGAAGGGCAGAGGCTGGAGCAGGCTGCACCTGCTGCTGGGTCTGGCGGCTGCTGCTCAGAGGGACCACGGCCAGGAGAGGAGGTGCTGAGAGCCAAGGCGAGGGCGGCCATGCTGGAACCACCACCCCTCTGCCTGCATCTCTCAGACAGCTAAACTACTCACTTTGCCTTCCGGATTTCACTCAAATTTCTCTTGTGACCAATTCTAACCTGGAGTAAAACAGAGAAGGGGATGCTGCAAAGACAGTTTCTGTTGAGCCAAGTTGACACCTGGAGGGGTCAGGAGGAAAACACGGCAGGATTGGGGATTTAAACTAACATCAGCCTCTAGGCAGCTTTCTATGTTCTTCCCACTTCAACAGATGAGACTAGTCTAGCTCAAAAACATAACCACCTCACACCCATTAGGATGGCAACTGTCAAAAAACAAAAAAGCATAAAATAACGAGTGTTGGTGAGATGTGGAGACATTGGAACACAGTTGTGCACCGTTGGTGGGAATGTAAAATGGTACAGCCACTGTGGAAAACAGTATGGAGTTTCCTCAAAAAAAAATAAACATAGGAATATCATATGATCCAGCAATTTCATTTCTGAGTATATACCCCCAAAAGTGACAGCAGGTACTCAAACAGATATTTATACACCCATGTTCATAGCAGCATTATTAACAACAGCCAAAATATGCAAGCAGCCAAGTGTCCATCGATGGATGAATGGATAAACAAAATGTGGTATATCCATGCAATGGAATATTATTCAGCCTTAAAAAGGAAGGATATTCTGACATCTGCTACAATGTGGATGGACCTCGGATACATTATGCTAAATGAAACTAGCCAGTCACAAAAGGACAGATACTGTATGATTCCACTTGTACGAGGTCCCTAGGGGAGTCAAACTCATAGAAACAGAAATGGAATGGCGGGTGCAGGGGCTGGGAAGGGGGAACCAGGAGTTATTGTTTAATTGGGGCAGAGTTTCACTTTTGCAGGATGAGAAAAGTTCTGGAGCTGGATGTGGTGATGGTTGCACAACAATATGAATGTACTTAATGCCACTCAACTCTACACTTAAAAATGGTTAAGATGGTAAATTTTATGTTATGTATATTTTACCACAATGAGAAAAGTGAGGAAGAGGGAGCCTAGGAGCCTGTTTAAAATGCTGAAATGTCTCATGCCAATTCTAAGTCTCTTTGCTCTTTGTTCTTCTGAGAGAGGGGAATAAAAGTCACAGACAACTCAGGAAATTAAATGAGCTCTCAGGAAAGGGGGAAGAGGGGGAGCAAAAAAGGAAACCACTCATTACTAATTTGGAGAAAAGATTTCCTCAATAGTCTCAACTTACTTGATTTATGGGGAAGGCAGTATGCATTTAAGAGGAGAAAATAAGGAAAACACTTGACTAGCAAACAATCCAAGAGGAAAAACAAGTAAATGATTTGTGGAAGCTATTTGATTAAAAACATATATTTTTAAAATATATATACACTCCACATCTGTCAAAGTACAGGACACAACCATCAAAGACTCAATTCAAAAGAAGGTATAAAGGAGAAAAGATGTTAGGAGCTATCATGAGTATTTTTGCAAAACAGTATTTAAAAGATTATAGCAGATGGAATCACTTATAGTAATTAAATGCCATGAAAAAAGGATTAAATCATTATTGTTTTAAAAATCTCTCTCTCCCTCTCTCTCTCTCTCTCTCTCTCTGCGTATGTGTGTATCTGAAAGGACATACAACAAAGTATTATCAGAAATTATCTTTAGGATTTGAGATGACAAATTATTTTCCTCTCTATGTATTGAGTTTCTAGCAATGAGAATGTCTTACTTCTACAATAGGAAAAACTGTAGTGCTATTTCAAACGAAATAGACACAGCTCCCCACTTCCGGTCAAGTGTCTTCCTGGGAACGCAAGGGAGGAGCTGCTCCTTAGAGCTGTCCCCTTGGAGGCGCTTGGGAAGCATCCCGGGCCCTTCTTGCAGCGCCTGGCAGGGCTGTAGGTGTACAGTCAAGGGCAGCGAGGCAGGCTGACCATCCACAGTAACGCGGAGAGATCACGGCTGCGACCCGTCACAGCCCGCTGGTGCCCAGCAGTTCCCATGACCCGCAGGGTGGGGAGGACCCTGTGGTGATGCAGGTGGACCGTGGGCAGGGATGCAGGTGGGGGCTCCCAGCTGGACACAAGCTGCAGCTGGGGTGCCAGGGTGCCTGCCTGGGTGAGTGAGGGGCGTGTTTCTTTTCCAAAAACAACGTGCATCTCACTTGGAGCCAGCACAGCACGGCTAAGACCTTGCCAGTTGGCTGCCAGGAGGCCTGGCCCTGGTGGCAGGGAGCTTCCCCCCAACGTGGCCCACTGGCTTCAGCCCTTGCGTCTGTGAGGAGATCGTCACCAGCCACGAGGGCAGCGGTGATGGATGCTTCTGGAAGCTCCTGCTGCGGTGATGCTGGCTGGCCCTGAAATCTTTTGCTCTGATGAGTGAGCTCTTTATGGCTCCTCAACCTGGCTTTCTGTACCCACAGGCCTACACAAGGTGGAATTGGCACAGAACACGCCCAGGGAAACTCCCGACAGTGCCTTTCACTGTGGCCCGAGGGGCAGCTGACCTGGATCCTGACCCAGCAACCCCCGGGGAGCATCTCAGCCTGGTCTGCAGAGGGATCCTGGGGCTGCAGGGGTTCTCACACCCGTGTCCGGTTCTGGGCCCCAGGTGGTCTGGGCACTGGGATTTTCCAAAGCTCCCCAGGACTCAGGCAGCAGCTAAAGCTGAGACCCCAGGTCAGACTCATGGCCTGTTAGCCTCTCCAGTGTGGCCCTTTGTGGTTGAGGCCACTTTAACAAGGCTGGCTCCCTGCGGGGCTGGGATTTCTGGGGGACAGAAGTGAGGCTGCTTCAGGGAAGGCTGGAAGCAGATGAAACTCGACACCAACTACTGCTTCCTGGGTGCTGTGTCATTACCAGGGTGTCACCTGTGAGCCACAGCAGTGAGTCCCTTCTGCCCCCTCCTGCTTCCCAGGTCCCCTTCTAGGACCCCCAATGGCAGAACCTAGGAGGACCAACTGGCAAAGGAGAAAGTTTGCACATGTCCCCAAAAGTCACAAAAGCAAGGTGTAGACAGGTGGGTTTGGAGGCAAAAGACAATGTTTTAATAGCAGGCAGAGTGTCATAACTGATTTACCTATACGCCCTTTAGTCATTTCAGAACCCAAATCTCGTTATCCACTTCACCCATTCTGCTCCCACGCTGACGTTTGGATGAAGTTCAGAGCTCCTCCCCTCAGCCGCACATCTGCCCCAGCTCCTGCCTCCCCTGTGTGCTCCACTCAGGGGACTTTCTCTCCATCCGCAGGCTCGCCATGCTGCCCTCAAACACAGAGGCTCTGCATCCACACCTCTGCATCTGCCCTCCTCACCGCCTCCTCCTTCACATCCTATTTCAATTCCCACCTCCTCCCCTCTCTAAGTCAAATCCTTTCATCATACAGTCTCATAATGCCACGCGGCAATTCTTCATAACGTTTATCACAGATGGAAGTTACAGACATTGACGTCGCACTTGTGAGATCTCTTTTGTTGCCTCTCTACTAGACTAGAAGTTCCAAGGGGCAAACTCCAGTATCCAGCACCTAACACCTTGTCTGGCACAAAGTAAGTCCTCAAAAATAGATGTTGAATGAAACTTGCCCAAAGCACTAAGCAGGACCCTTTGCCTAAAAATATTTTTTAGAAGTCACAGAATTTCTACAGCTAGAACCCAGCTTCTGTGAGGGTAAGGATCTTCACCTCTTTTGTTCACTGATGAAACCCCAGTGGCTCACAGCATTGACACGCCCAGACTCACACCTGTTCACTGGGGGCAGCTGACTTCCCAACCGGCCTTGGGTTGGGAAGTTTTTTCAGGCACATGATGAATTTTGAGCTTCTAATAATCTATGTGCCAGCAGGTTCAGAGTGATGAGGTCTGTCTTGCTTTAGTTGTTTCTTTGCCTTTTTATAATGCTAAAGATTAAAGCCAGCTAGATATTTGGGGATTTTCCACTGAAATAAATCTATGTTTCAAAATAAAAACAATATATACTTATTTTTTACCACTTGAAGGATGCTCGTCCATCCTTGTTTCCCAAAGATGGTGCTTCTCTGCAGAACCGCCCTTCACTGCCCTCCCTTCCATGCATGTGGTGGGTGTCACAGATCCTGAACAAATGGATTAGGCATCCAGGCCAAGCTGGATGTTGAAGTTTCCAACCACCAGTTCAATGGTTGGTATGGAGTAGAGTTTCATGACTTATAAGAAGGATCTTAGGTGAGGGTGCTTCTGAGCTACCTCACTCTTCAGTGTGTCCTGGGTGTTACACGGAAGTTATGACAGAGTTAGGGATTTGAAATAGGGCTCACTGAACCCGCCCCCAAGTGAATGCCAATTTCCAAATCAGTTCTGGGGGCCTGTCCTTGGTCAACATCCCACCCTGCTCTACAGTACAAAGTGAGACACCAGCAGCCATTGCAAATTATTCCTGAAATTCAAACATGTTTCTCCCATCAAAAGACCAGTGTAATGTCATGCATCACCAGAAAATGTCTTGGAGAAAATTGCAGACCAAATTAGTCCAAAATTGTACAAAAACAATTGAACATCTGCCCTTGGATAAAGCAAGATAATGCATGTAAAATACTTGTCAATGCAAAGAGCTACATACGTCTTAGTTATTATTACAATCAGCAGAGTTCTAGTCTTGAGTCATAAGAACTGTATTTCATTCTTTCATTCAACAAAATAAGTACCTACCACATGCCAAGCAGCCCCTGATATAGAACAGTGAGCAAAAGAGACAAAATTCCTAACCTCCTAGACCTTCTAATGAGGCAGCAGGAAAATACGGAAAATGAATAAGAAAAATAAATTTCATGTTAGATAATTAGAAGTTCAAAGAGAAAATTAAAACAAGAAGGAGGGGTAGACAGCAGGGGGAGGGTTGGAATTTTCAGTGAGGTGACAGGGAAGGCCTTCCCCTGATGTGCCATTTGAGTAAGGTTGAGAGGCCAGCGTAGCTGCAGCATCTAAGTGAGGAGAAAGAAGCAGGAGGGCAGGGATAACAGGGGCCAGATTCTGTAAGGACATGGTTTAAAGGGCCTTTTCAAGGATTTAGCTTTTACTCTAAGATGGGAAGTCACCAGAGGATTCTGAACAGAGGATTGGCAATATTTTAACTTTATCACATTGTCCACTGTTTTGAACCCTTTCTTGGTCTGAGTTGTCTTGTCTTTAAAAGAAAAAGTGATATAGTTGTGTGCCTGTCATGTGCCAGAAGTACATGATACCATTTAATCCTAGTGATGGATTTTATTATCTCAGTTTTATTCTAGAGTCTAACAAGAATAAATGACCATCCCAGGGTCATGTAGAAAGTAATTAACTGGCCTAGGATTAAACCAGCCTATTATAGTCCAAAGGCCAGGCACAATCTAATAACCACACTGCCTTTCACAAAACAAATGAATCTTTTAGAAGACTGATCATCTGATCGTGGGGGCATAGGTACACAAAATCTAGTCACTGAAGCCCTAGTAAAAAATAGTAGACTACATCTGTATAGTGTGCAGTTTGCAAAGGATTTTCACATCCATTATATCATATTATAAGCACAGCAGGACTTCTCTGGTGGTGCAGTGGTAAAGAATCCACCAGCCAAGGGAACATGGGTTTGATCCCTGGTCCTGGTAGATCTCAAATGCCATGGAGGAACTAAGGCTGTGCACCACAACTACTGAAGCCCACACGCCTAGAGCCCGTGCTCCACAACAAGAGAAGCCACCACAATGAGAAGCCCGAGCACTGCAATGAAGAGTAGCCCCTGCTCGCCGCGACTAGAGAAAGTCTGCGCACAGCAATGAAGACCCAGCAAGCCATAAATAAATAAATTTATTTTTTAAAAAAAGCAGAGCAGTAATAAAAGCAGTAGTACCTTAACTTTGAGAGGTGACTTGTTAAAGTACAGAATGCAGAATTTCAGATTACCAGTACTCTTTATTCTTCACAAGCTTTACAGTTCTTAGTGCTGAAAAACTAATGGCCAAATAAAGGACCCAGTGACAGAGATCAGGGGCAGAACATTATGGCAAAACCCTGCCCCAATATAACCTGTAAATTTAAGAATTAGAAGTAAAGGTCTCAAGCCTCAACCACCAAAAGGAAGACAGCAGAAGCAAGAAGAGCTACAATCCTGCAGCCTGTGGAACAAAAACCACATTCACAGAAAGACAGACAAGATGAAAAGGCAGAGGGCTATGTACCAGATGAAGGAACAAGATAAAACTCCAGAAAAACAACTAAATGAAATGGAGATAGGCAATATTCCAGAAAAAGATTTCAGAATACTGATAGTGAAGATGATCCAGGGCCTCAGGAAAAGAATGGAGGCAAAGATAGAGGAGATGCAAGAAATGTTTAACAAAGACCTAGAAAAATTAAAGAACAAACAAACAGAGATGAACAATACAATAACTGAAATAAAACTACACTAGAAGGAATCAATAGCAGAATAACTGAGGCAGAAGAATGGATAAGTGACCTGGAAGACAGAATGGTGGAATTCACTGCTGCAGAACAGGATAAAGAAAAAAGAATGAAAAGAAATGAAGACAGCCTAAGAGACCTCTGGGACAACATTAAACACAACAACATTTGCATTATAGGGGTCCCAAAAGGAGAAGAGAGAGAGAAAGGACCCGAGAAAATATTTGAAGAGATTATAGTCAAAAACTTCCCTAACATGGGAAAGGATATAGCCACCCAAGTGCAGGAAGTGCAGAGAGTCCCATATAGGATAAACCCAGGGAGAAACACGCTGAGACACATAGTAATCAAACTGGCAAAAATTAAAGACAGAGAAAAATTATTGAAAACAGCAAGGGAAAAACAACAAATAACATACAAGGGAACCCCCATAAGGTTAACAGCTGTTCTTTCAGCAGAAACTCTACAAGCCAGAAGGGAGTGGCATGATATACTTAAAGTGATGAAAGGGAAGAATGTACAACAAAGATTACTCTACCCAGCAAGGATCTCATTCAGATTCGATGGAGAAATCAAAAGCTTTACAGACAAGCAAAAGCTATGAGAATTCAGCACCACCAAACCATCTCTACAACAAATGCTAAAGGAATTTCTCTAAGTGAGAAACACAAGAGAAGAAAAGGACCTACAAAAACAAACTCAAAACAATTAAGAAAATGGTAATAGGAACATACATATCGATAATTACCTTAAACGTGAATGGATTAAATGCTCCAACCAAAAGACACAGGCTTGCTGAATGGATACAAAAACAAGACCCATATATATGCTGTCTACAAGAGACCCACTTAAGACCTAGGGACACATACGGACTGAAAGTAAGGGGATGGAAAAAGATATTCCATGCAAATGGAAATCAAAAGAAAGCTGGAGTAGCAATACTCATATCAGATAAAATAGACTTTAAAATAATGTTACAAGAGACAAGGAAGGACACTACATAATGATCAAGGGATCAATCCAAGCAGAAAATATAACAATTATAAATATATATCCACCCAAAAGAGGAGCACCTCAATACATAAGGCAACTGCTAACAACTCTAAAAGAGGAAATCGACAGTAACACAATAATAGTGGAGGACTTTAACACCTCACTTACACCAATGGACAGATCATCCAAACAGAAAATTAATAAGGAAACACAAGCTTTAAATGGCACAATAGACCAGATAGGGGCTTCCCTGGTGGCACAGTGGTTGAGAGTCCGCCTGCCGATGCAGGGGACGCGGGTTCGTGCCCCGGTCTGGGAAGATCCCACATGCCGTGGAGTGGCTGGGCCTGTGAGCCATGGCCGCTGAGCCTGCACGTCCAGAGCCTGTGCTCCACAACAGGAGAGGCCACAACAGTGAGAGGCCCGTGTACCGCAAAAAAAAAAATAGACCAGATAGATTGAATTGATATTTATAGGACATTCTATCAAAAAACAGCAGATTACACTTTCTTCTCAAGGGCACACGGAACATTCTCCAGGATAGATCACATCTTGGGTCACAAATCAAGCCTCAGTAAATTTTAAAAAATTGAAATCATATCAAGCATCTTTTCTGGCTACAACGCTATGAGATTAGAAATCAATTACAGGGAAAAAATGTAAAAAACACAAACACGTGGAGGCTAAACAGTACGTTATCAAGAGATCACTGAAGAAATCAAAGAGGAAATCAAAAAATACCTAGAGACAAATGACAATGAAAACACAACGATCCAAAACCTATGGGATGCAGCAAAAGCAGTTCTAAGAGGGAAGTTTATAGCTATACAAGGCTACCTCAAGAAACAAGAAAAATCTCAAATAAACAATCTAACGTTACACATAAAGGAACTAGAGAAAGAAGAACAAACAAAACCCAAAGTTAGTAGAAGGAAAGAAATCATAAAGATCAGAGCAGAAATAAATGAAATAGAAACAAAGAAAACAATAGCAAAGATCAATAAAACTAAAAGTGGGTTCTTTGAGAAGATAAACAAAATTGATAAACCATTCGCCAGAAGCATCAAGAAAAAGAGGGAGAGGACTCAAATCAATAAAATTACAAATGAAAAAGGTGAAGTTACAACAGACCCCACAGGAATACAAAGCATCCTAAGAGACTATTACAAGCAACTCTATGCCAATAAAATGGACAACCTGGAAGAAATGGACAAATGCTTAGAAAGGTATAACCTTCCAAGACTGAACCAGAAAGAAATAGGAAATATGAATAGACCAATCACAAGTAATGAAATCGAAACTGTGATTAAAAATCTTCCAACAAACAAAATTCCAGAACCAGATGGCTTTACAGGTGAACTCTATCAAACATTTAGAGAAGAGCTAACACCCATCCTTCTTAAACTCTTCCAAAAAATTGCAGAGGAAGGAAAACTCCCAAATTCATTCTGTGAGGCAACCATCACCCTGATACCAAAACCAGACAAAGATACTACAAAAAAAAATTACAGACCAATATCACTGAGGAATATAGATGCAAAAGTCCTCAACAAAATACTAGCAAACAGAATCCATCAACACATTAAAAGGATCATACACCATGATCAAGTGGGTTTTATCCCAGGAATGCAAGGATTCTTCAGTATACACAAAGCAATCAATATGATACACCACATTAACAAACTGAGGGAGAAAAATGATATGAACATCTCGATAGATGCAGAAAAAGCTTTTGACAAAATTCAACACCATTTATGTTAAAAACTCTCCAGAAAGTGGGCATAGAGGGAAGCTACCTCAACATAATAAAGGCTGTAAATGACAAACTCACAGCAAACATCTTTCTCAATGGTGAAAAACTGGAAGCATTTCCTCTAAGATCAGGAATAAGACAAGGATGTCCACTCTCACCACTTATTATTCAACATAGTTTTGGAAGTCTTGGCCACAGCAATCAGAGAAGAAAAAGACATAAAAGGAATACAAATTGGAAAAGAAGAAGTATAACTGTCACTGTTTACAGATGACATGATACTATACATAGAAAATCCTAAAGATGCTACCAGAAAACTACTAGAGCTAATCAATGAATTTAGTCAAGTAGCAGGAAACAAAATTAATGCACAGAAATCTCTTGCATTCCTATACTTTAATGATGAAAAATCTGAAAGAGAAATTAAGGAAACACTCCCATTTACCATTGCAACAAAAAGAATAAAATACCTAGGAATAAACCTACCTAGGGGGACAAAAGACCTGTATGCAGAAACCTATAAGACACTGATGAAAGAAATTAAAGATGATACAAACAGATGGAGAGATATACCATGTTCTTGGATTGGAAGAATCAATATTTTGGAAATGACTATACTACCCAAAGCAATCTACAGATTCAATGCAATCCCTATCAAATTACCAATGGCATTTTTTACAGAACTAGAACAAAAAATCTTAAAATTTGTATGGAGACACAAAAGACCCCGAATAGCCAAAGCAGTCTTGAGGGAAAAAAACAGAGCTGGAGGAGTCAGACTCCCTGACTTCAGACTATACTACAAAGCTACAGTCATCAAGACTTTATGGTACTGGCACAAAAACAGAAATATAGATCAGTGGAACAGGATAGAAAGCCCAGAGATAAACCTACGCACCAATGGTCAACTAATCTATGAGAAAGGAGGCAAGGATATACAATGGAGAAAAGACAGTCTCTTCAATAAGTGGTGCTGGGAAAACTGGACAGCTACATGTAAAAGAATGAAATTAGAACACTCCCTAACACCATACACAGACATAAACTTAAAATGGATTAGAGACCTAAATGTAAGACCAGACTCTATAAAACTCTTAGAGGAAAACAGAGGCAGAACACTCTTTGACATAAATCACAGCAATATCTTTTTTGATCCACCTCCTAGAGTAATGGAAATAAAAACAAAAATAAACAAATGGGACCTAATGAAACTTAAAAGCGTTTGCACAGCAAAGGAAATCATAAACAAGATGAAAAGACAACCCTCGGAATGGGAGAAAATATTTGCAAATGAATCAACGGACAAAGGATTAATCTCCAAAATATATAAACAGCTCATGCAGCTCAATATTAAAAAAACAAGGGACCGAATCCAAAAATGGGCAGAAGACCTAAATAGACATTTCTCCAAAGACATACAGATGGCCAAGAAGCACATGAAAAGCTGCTCAACATCACTAATTATTTGAGAAATGCAAATCAAAACTATAATGAGGTATCACCTCACATCAGTTAGAATGGGCATCATCAGAAAATCTACAAACAACAAATCCTGGAGAGGGTGTGGAGAAAGGGGAACCCTCTTACACTGTTGGTGGGAATGTAAATTGATACAGCCACTATGGAGAACATTATGGAGGTTCCTTAAATAACTAAAAATAGAAGTACCACATGGCCCAGCAATCCCACTACTGGGCATATACCCAGAGAAAACCATAATTCAAAAAGACACATGCACCCCAATGTTCATTGCAGCACTATTTACAATAGCCAGGTCATGGAAGCAACCTAAATGTCCATCGACAGATGAATGGATAAAGAAGATATGGTACATATATACAATGGAATATTACTCAGACATAAAAAGGAACGAAATTGGGTCTTTTGTAGAGACGTGGATGCATCTAGAGACTGTCATACAGAGTGAAGTGAGTCAGGAAGAGAAAAACAAATATCGTATATTAACACATCTATGTGGAACCTAGAAAATGAATGGTACAGATCAACTGGTTTGAAGAGCAGAAATTGAGACACAGAAGTAGAGAAAAAATGTATGGACACCAAGAGGGGAAAGGGGCAAGGGGTGGGGGTTCTGGTGTAATGAATTGGGATATTGGGATTGACATGTATACACTGATGTGTGTAAAATGGATGACTAATAAGGAAAAAAACCTTAATTAATTAATTAAAAAAAGAAAGCTCTAAGAATAAAATGTTGGAAATGATTCAAACTTAAAAAAAAAAGATAGAAAGAAATACAGGTCCTACAGCTGGTCTTAGGAGCCTTATAAGGTGATCCCTGAAGAGAAAGCTGTAGCAGGTCTGGCTTGGGTCCCAAATGCATCCTTCAATCATGACTGTGCTTTGCCTGATTAGCTGACATCTATGTGTAATTTGGTCTCCTCTTCAATTCCTCACCCTCTGCTTCCACTGATCCACCCACACTCTGTGTCCCCAGCTTGACCTGGCATCTGAGTAATCCAGGCTCCACCCTGGGGATCACCTCCCTCTGGAATCTGATCTGCACTTGGCCGGGGACATCCTTGGCCAGAGCCTGCTGGGTGTTCCCCTTTCCCACTCGGTCCACCTCTGCTCTGCTGCCCTTTGCTTCCCTCTGGTGGCACAGTGATCCACCCCTGTTAGCTTGACTCAGTCAGGACCCAAGCAGACCTTCTGAATCAGAGTCCTTGGGGCCACAGCTGGGTTACAGTCATCTGAGGAGCTTGTTAGAATGCAGCTTGTCATGTCTCACCCACAGAGGCTTTGATTCAGTCCGTGTGTGGCACAGTCTGGGCATCTGTGTTCCTAACATGTTCACAGGTGCTGCTGAGGCTGCAGGCAGGGACCCCATTGGCAAACCACAGCTCTAGACCCACCAGTTAACAGAAAGGTGCTTCAGTGAGGGAGTGTTTAAGAATTACTAAGGCAGAGACAGAAAACTCATTTCTAAAGGTGAAGTTAAAGGCATCCCTTTATTTAACAAATATTATTACACAATGCTAGATGCAACCAAGTGGGGACCAAGAATCATGACCAGGGCTCCTGGACCTTACAGTCACAGAGTGTCACAGGCCATCGAGGAGGCAACTGCAATGAATTGATCTGTGCCCCATCAGGAAGCTGTAGGACCACAGGGAAGAGGGGATACCTGATCCAAACTCAGGGAGTCTGGACAGTTTTCTGCAGGAAGTAATTTCTAAATTAGGAGGTGAAGCAAGGAATTTTCCAAGTGCTTCATGAGCTTGAAATTGTGGTAACTCTAAAATTTGATATTATATGTAACTGCAGATTCCTTATAACTACAGATTCAATGCAATCCCTATCAAAATACCAATAGCATTTTTCTTAGAACTAGAACAAATAATTTTAAAATTTGTTTGGAGGGCTTCCCTGGTGGTGTAGTGGTTGAGAGTCCGCCTGCCGATGCAGGGGACACGGGTTCGTGCCCCGGTCTGGGAAGATCCCACATGCTGCAGAGCGGCTGGGCCCATGAGCCATGGCCGCTGGGCCTGTGCATCCGGAGCCTGTGCTCTACAACGGGAGAGGCCACAACAGTGAGAGGCCCACATACTGCAGAAAAAAAAAAACAAAAAAACAAAATTTGTTTGGAAACACAAAAGATCCTGAATAGCCAAAACAATCTTGAGAAAGAAGAACAGAGCTGAAGAAATCATGCTCCCTGGCTTCAGACTATATTACAAAGCTACAGTAATCAAAACATATTAGGCTTCCCTGGTGTATAGGGCTTCCCTATAATATAGGGCTATATAAGTATAAGTATAGGGCTTCCCTGGTGGCGCAGTGACGCAGTGGTTGAGAGTCTGCCTGCCGATGCAGGGGACAAGGGTGGCGCAGTGGTTGAGAGTCTGCCTGCCGATGCAGGGGACAAGGGCTTGTGCCCCCATATGGGAAGATCCCACATGCCGCGGAGTGGCTGGGCCCGTGGGCCATGGACACTGAGCCTGCGTGTCCAGAGCCTGTGCTCTGCAGCGGGAGAGGCCGCAGCAGTGAGAGGCCTGCGTACCACACACACACACAAAACAAACCGTATAGTATGGCACAAAGACAGACAGACACGTAGATCAATAAAACAGAATAGAGGACCCAGAAATAAACCCACACACTTATGGTCAATTAATCTACAACACAGGAGGCAAGAATATAAAATGGAGAAAAGGCAGTCTCTTGAACAAGTGGTGCTGGGAAAACTGGACAGCTACATTCTAGTAAAAGAATGAAACTAGAGCATTCTCTAACACCACATACAAAAATAAACTCAAAATGGATTAAAGACCTAAATGTAAGACCAGAAACCATAAACCTCCTAGAGAAAAACATAGGCAGCACACTTTCTGACAAATGGTAGCAATATTTTTTTGGATCTCTCTCTTAAAGTAAAGGAGATTTAAGAAAAAGAAACAACAGATGGGACCTAATAAAACCTAAAAACTTTTGCACAGCAAAGGAAACCATCAATGAAATGAAAAGACAACCTACAGAATGGGAGAAAATATTTGCAAATGACATCTCTGATAAGGGGTTAATATCCAACATATATAAACATCTCATACAACTCAACATCAAAGAAACAAACAACCTGATCCAAAAATGGGTAGAAGACCTGAATAGACATTTTTCCAAAGAGGACATGCATATGGCCAACTGGCACATGAAAAGATGCTCAACATTGCTAATCATCAGGGAAATGGAAATCAAAACCACAATGAGACATCCCCTCACCCCTGTCAGAATGGCTATCAGCAAAAAGACAAATAACAAATATTGGCAAGAATGTGGAGAAAAGGGAACACTTGCACATTATCGGTGGGAATGTAAATTGGTATAGCCACTGTGGAAAAAAGTGTGGTGGTTTCTCAAAAAAATAAAAATAGAACTACCATATGACCCAGCAATTCCACTCCTGGGTATATATCCAAAAGAAACAAAAGCACTAACTCAAAAAGATACATGCCCTCCAATGTTCATATCAGCATTATTCATAATTGCCAAGATATGGAAGCAACCTGACTGTCCCTCAACAGATGAATGGATAAAGAAGAAGTGGTATATATATACAATGGAATACTACTCAGCCATAAAAAATAATAAAATGTTGCCATTTGCAACAGCATGGATAACCTTGGAGGGTATTATGCTAAGTGAAATAAATCAGACAGAGAAAGACAAATAGTGTATGCTATCACTTATATGAGGAATCTGAAAAATACAACAAACTAGTGAATATGACAAAAAAGAAGCAGACTCACAGATACAGAGAACAAACTAGTGGTTACCACTGGGGAGAAGAAGCGGGGAGGGGCAATATAGTACAAACTATTATGTATAAAATAAGGATGTATTGTACAACACAGGGAATATAGCCAATATTTTATAATAACTATAAATGGAGTGTAACCTTTAAAAATTGTGAACCACTATAACATATAATATTGTATATCAACTATACTTCAATAAAATTTTTAAAATAATAATAATAATTCTGTCATAGCTAACATTTTCATACTACAGACCATGTTCTGGATACTTTCAACACATTGATTCATCTATCCCAAACACTAGCCTATGGAAATAGATTCTATTATTTTCCCTCATTTTACAGATGTTAAAACTGAGATACAGAAGGGTTAAGTAACTTACCCAGGATCACACAGGAAGGAAGTGGAGAAGCCAAGATTCAAACCCCAGTGATCTGGGCTTCACAGCCCATGCACACAATGATTGTGACATATTTAAAAGTTAAAATATGTTTTCCTGTTAAAAATTTAATATAAACAAATGTATAAAATATGAAAAAAATGGCAAAAAAATTTTTTTAATGGAATCATATCCCCACCATACAGAGAACTACTATTTACCTTTTGGTATATTATATGGTATCTAACTGAGATATACAAAATTGTTACGATATACATTTTATATGATGTTGCTTAGAAATACAATCTACATACAATTACACAAAATGCATGTTCATTGAAACAACTGAAATAAAACAAAAGTGGGGAAAACAAAATAAAAATCATTAGTACTTCAAGTTTATAAATTAATACTCCAAGAGATAACAAGAATAAATTTAAGAACGTCTGTATAGACGCGAGGTGACAGGAAGAGGAGCCTGGTTCACAATGGCGTTTTCTGCATTCTTGATTTTGCTTCTTCATGTTGATATTTCTATTTTGTGCTTTTATGTTATCATTGAAGATGTGCCTTCAAATATTTTACTTAGCATTTTAATGGACTTAGTGTGGTGGAGACACCTTGAGAAGCGCAATCTTCCATCATCCAATAATATTTTACTTTTCACCTTAACTCAGGATAAAAAGATACAAAGTTTGTGATTTTAGAGGAAGGACTTAACATAAAATTGGCAGACATGTGGATTGAGTTCTCTAGAGAATCATAAGGGAAAGAGATATTTTAAGTGAGTTTTTTGCACAGTTAACCCAATGCTTTGTTATACGTCTTGCTTTGACTGCTTCTCCTGGAGATATCTAATTTCTTGAAAGATTAACTTAGAGGTGCATTTCTGCATTGGTATTCATTATGAATTCTGATAACAGTGTTTCCCAAAGAATATTCCTTGGGCATTAATCCTTCATGATACTCCACATGAAAAGGACGTTGGTTTGGGGGAAACACCACGAATTCTCTCCTAGATACTTGCAATGTCTAAGAATTTCTATAGAGGAAAAAAATAAAGTCACTAGTATACTAATGCATGATCATTTAGAATATCTCAATTAGTTTTCACTCCATTTAAAAATAGTTTTTTATCTGTCATACACATGCTATGCATTTTCAGGATTTCAAATTATAACCGTTGCAAATCAGTCATTCACACTGAGATTTGCACGTCACACCCACCGGAGGGCTGCAGGACAAGGTCTTGGGAGTCTTTGGCTTTTGTCTGCTGAAGCCTTAACAGAAACACTTTCAACTCTCTTTTCTCCATTTCCTAAGTGTACTGGGGATTCAAAGCAAACCAGGATGTCTGCCAAAACTTAAAGGGCACCAGGAGGGTCTCAGGCTTCCCTGCAGGAAGAGGGAAATGGCTATTCTTGGAAATGAGACTGACTTTCTCAAAAGATAACCATCTAGCAAAAGCAATACTGTTTGCGCGTCCCTCTCTCAAATTGCTGGTCTTTCACAATGAGAAGAGCTTGGCTGCAACAAGATGAATGAGGAACCAAGGCTGCCTGCAAGGCTGGGATGACATAAAAAGCCTGGTTGCTGCCACTGAGTTGACTTAAGACTTACTGCATTTTAAAACTCAAATCCATTTGGTGAGGCGGGCTAATCATCTAATAGAGACAGGTATGTAAAGAACAGGATGCTGTGTGTGACTGATGTGTAAGAGCAGCGGGTGCTGAGTTGCCGTCCGTGCACGGGACAGACAACAGCACTTTACTTATTCCCATTTCCTTTCTCGGTGTACAGCCATTCCCACACTACAAAATATGCCTTCAAAATCCCACACCCTGCGTGAGACAGAATTCCTGGCTTTTGAAGGGCCTGAAATTAATTCCCAACAGCAGTTCATCTGTGGCTTTGTTCAAACAAACTTGGAATCTTTTGGCTCATGGCACCACCAGTAATTAAAAGAAGATCTCCACCGTGATGTTCTGCATTACAGCGGGTCTCCTAGGATGGGTGTGTTTTCTTTCCTGATCACGATTTTACTGTGCTGCAATTTTCTTTGGCCCCATATGAGTGTATTAATCATTCATAACCGTCATTTTTGTTTTTGTTTAGCTATTTTCCTTTTTTTATTATTCAAGAATAATTTCAATAATATTGCTAGATATATAATGACATCTTATATATAAGTATGTCAAAGTATGTTGTGTTATATCTAGATATTTACAGCAGAAACACAGTTATATATATACTTCAGAATTTCCAGGGAATTTAAAATTTTTAACCATATGTAAACGTGTGGTCTCATTAAGAGTTTTCTCTGTGGTTTGGGGTGAACAATATTTATGCAACCAGAAAAAAACTTTAAAAAATTTACAACTAATTCTAATATGAAGAGGAGTCTGTATTTGCTTTGTAAAGATTTGTTTTCTCTAGAAATATTACTTTGAGCTGACAAGGTTTGAGGAAAGAGTATTTTCAAAGGGGAAGCAAATGTGGAACTAGGTAGAAAAGAATGACGTAGGAAATTATGGGCCTCTGCAAATTTCTTGTATTTTTTTTCTATTAACTAGGTTCCCTAAAGAGTTTTTCCCCCTATGGAAGAAATACTTGTTTTGACACTCACTAGAGTTATGACTGCAATAGTACTTTTTCTCCAATATATGTGTAAAATAGTCTCGGTGATGGGGAAATTTTTCAGATATTAATAAATGAATTGTAACTACTAAAATGTGGCTGGGCGGCTTGGTCCTTTCAGCTTAGGGCACTAATAGTAACTGAAGGAAGAAGTAATTGACTCATTACTTCATTAATGTTACATTGTGCATTAATGAGCATGCTTTCCTTGAAACTTCCAGTGTGACCTTATAATAACAATAGCACTTACTGAGCATTTACTATTACCATGCTCTACACCAATACTGTACAGGGACAAACTCGCTCGACCTTAGTGAGGGCGTGGTTAGTAGTAGTAGTAGTAGTAGTAGTAGTAGTAGTAGTAGTAGTAGTAGTAGTTTAGCACCTCCATTTCTCAGAAGAAGAAATCGAGACAGAGGTTAAGTAATTTGCTGAAGGTCATAACCAGTAATGGTATAAGGATTCAAATCCTAGTGGTTTAATTCCTGGAATTCTAAATATTACTTTTCATACTATAGGTCCTCTCTTCAAGTGAGATGCTCATTAATTAATTCAAATATACATGGAGCTCTCCTTTAAAAACATTCAGAGCAAAGATGGACAATTAAATTATGTATTTACTGCCTTTGACATTGAGCAATAGACGTTCCTCTAGACAGGGCTAACAACTTCACTTGGATTTGAGTAGATGTAAGAATTGCTGACACCTCAATTTTAAGTCCTAGGAAAAGTGCTTTATCAGACTGAAATGTTTCCTAGGTCAGTTGGCAATCACATGTATGTAGTCATTTACTATCTAGCTAAGTTGTCCTAAGCCACACATACGTTTTAATCCATGAATAATGTAGTGATGACTCATTGAAAGCTATTTACCGGTTCCTATTGCTTTCAGACTAGCTGTTTTTTTTTGTTTTGTTTTGTTTTGTTTTGCAGTACGCGGGCCTCTCACTGTTGTGGCCTCAGAGCACAGGCTCCGGACGCGCAGGCTCAGCGGCCATGGCTCACAGGCCCAGCCACTCCGCGGCATGTGGGATCCTCCTGGACCGGGGCACAAACCCGTGTCCCCTGCATCGGCAGGCGGACTCTCAACTACTGCGCCGCCAGGGAAGCCCAGACTAGCTACTTTTAAATGATTCCAAGCAGAGCACTTCTGAAAGTAAGACAATGCAAGTGGAAAGGAGACATTTCACTTTTACTTTAGGGTGGGTGACATAAAACAAGGATGATTTAGTCGTAAGCAATTGCTCTATGATACCTGGAATTATCCCTTGGTGAAACTTGGTGCCATGGCTCTACCTTTAATACATATCCAGTATGCAGCCACTTCTCACCACTTCTAAAATCAAACCCCTGGCTCTGAACCCGAATCTTGGTCCACAGCACCTGGACTTCAGCGATAGCCCCCAGACTGTCTTCCAGATTTCTACCCTTGTGTTATTCTCAACTTGCAAGCCAGAATGAGCCTTAGAACATGTAATTCCATTTAGAAAGTGTAAATTCCCTTTCTCAAAACCCCACTGTTATCTCACTCAGAGAACTGCAGGTCATCTGGTTCCCTGTGACACCTCTTTCTTTATGTCCTCCCACCCGCCTCCTCGCTTACTCCAATCCAGCCCACTAGCTTCTCGCTGTCGTTAAAACATGCCAACGTCACCTCACCACCTCTACCCTCACACATAAAAGCCCCTTCAGCCTGCCTCGCTGTTTCCATAGAATTGAGATCCTCCAACATCCTACATAATTTACCTATTTTACTATTTCTTGTTCACTGTCTATTATCTACATCACCTGATTAGAATGTCAGCTCTAAGCAAGGCACTCAGTAGATGTTTATTGAAGGAACAAGTGGGTGAATGAATGCTTTAATGCCAATAGCCAAACCACGCTTCTATGATTGAACATGAACATTCACTTTAATCAATATTTGCACGAGGCATTGGTCTAAAGGCGAATGATGATCATAGAAAATGAACTGGCATTAAGAATCAGCATTTTTGGCTTTAAAGGAGGTAAGATACAATGGTAGAAATGGGCCCTGGCTCTGAAGCCCACTAGGTCTTCGTTAGAATCCCGGTTGCACCATTTCCCAGCCCAGTGACCTTGGACAAGGCACTTTGGCATCTAATCCTCAGTTCTCTCACATATAAAATAGTGAAAGCTGTGATGCCTGCTTCATGACTGTTGTCATGACGATTAAATGAGTTCGCACACGTAAAATGTTCAATATAAAATAACGGCTCAATAAATAACAACTATTTGTGGAAGTAAACACAATTTTTAAAAATCATGTAGAGAGCCTGAGAACTATCTGAAAGACAAGACATCTCCCTCTTAGTTATTATAAACAACTAGTTTTGAAAAATGATGTCTGATGAACATTAATTTTTAAAACATGGGAATGAATTGGCCTTTGGTCTTTTAGAAGGGGTGGAGGCTGCGTAACTATCTGCTATTTAATACTAAGACTGACGCTTTGGTCAGTGGTCCTCAAAGTTTTTGGTCTTAAGACTCCTTCTCACTCTCAAAAATTATTGAGGACTCCAAAGAGCCTATACTTTTGTAGGTTATGTCTATCAGTATTTTTGGTATTTAAAAGAAAAACATAACTTTATAAACTTAATTCATTAAAAATATCAATAATAAATCAACTACACTTTAAAATAAAAAACATATTTTTATTTTTAAAAGCTATATTTTTAACAAAAAAATTTAGTGAGAAGAGTAGTGTTTCATAATTTTGCAAGTCTCTTTAATGTCTTGCTTAATAGAAGAGAGCTGGATTCTTTTATCTGCTTTTACACCAATCTGTTGTGATATCACACATCATGCAGACTTTGAAAAACTCCATCATACACTCATGAGAAAATGAGAGGGAAAAAGACCAACAACATCGTAGTGCTATTACGAAAGTTATTCTCACCTTGTGGACCCTCTGAAGGGGATTCAGAGGATTCCCTGACTCTCCCAGTTTCCCTGGAACACACTTTGAGAATCAGTACACAGGACTGTGGTCTTTTTCTTCTTGAGGTATAATAAAAATAGAATATTACATAATTTTATTTCAAATATATTCTCTAACTTTTTGTTGCTTTGACAGCCAGTCTGATAGAGAAACTTAAAAGATGAAATTTAAACCCTTTATCCCATACCTTTCACCCTTTACCTGAGAAAACTAAGAGTTAAGAGTCTTACAACAAAGATTAGAATTAGGTCGCCTAATATAACGAGAAGTGTTTCCACTAGTCGTCAGCTGCCCAGGATTCAACACTTGCCTTCAAATAATTTCTAATATAATTGTACAAAGCACTGAGAGTTCTTTGAAAAATGCACTCAGAGAAACCAAATTCAAAAGCAGTAGATTTGTTTCTTAGTTATCATTAAAAAAAAAACCTAAGAAACAGAAGTAAAAGGTGTCACTCAATTTCCATTAAAATATTCATGAAAACAAATAGGAAAAGGTCTGCATCAGTATTGAAAATTAAGGATAATAGTCAACACATACCAAAAATCGGAGGCCATTTTACTAAATAAATCATCACTGGGACCAGATTTAAAAACACAATTAATGGATAACACATGCTTTGCTCCATGAGCCAAAGCAGCCCGATTCGGAAGAAGGCGGAGCCCTGACCAAGCCCGTCCCTCCGACCCCAGCTCCCGCCCTGGGAAGCAGGCAACCAGGGCCCAGTCCACGCCCCTTGGGGCTTCTTTTTGTCTCCTCAAACTACTGTCGTAAAAACCCTGCCATCAATATAAATGTAGGAAAATTCTTAAAAGAGCAGAACCGAGCTGAAGCAATCTGAGAACTAGACAGTGGGTCTAAAGAGAGACCCACGTGGACATTATTGGAGCTGAACTAACAGAGGAGGCGGAGGGGGCGGGAGGCAAGTGGGGAAAAGGGTGCAGGGCAATTCTGCAAAGCTCGCCCTTGCCTTTGTGTAGCTGGGGGCGGATGGCGGAGCTTAGGCTCCTGGTGGAGTTCTAAAGCCTGGACACGGCCTGGATAATGTTCCCCTGCCTCTGTCTCTCTGGACCACAGCCCAACTGCAGTGCCCTCCCTCCCTCAGACCTGAGTGGACCTGCTTGCACGCCTTAAGGGATCCTTAGACACGTGGTTAATACTTGCTAGAGTCTCAGCCACATCCAAGTACTCTCCGAGGGCGCTAAGGAGATTCAGTGTATGACGACTGTTAAAAAAAAAAAAAAAAAAAAAAAGGTCTGGAAGAGTTTCTCTTCATTCTCGGATAAATAAACCTAAATAATCAACATGCATGTCTAGACAAGACTGGTATTTCTAATAGCTTCCTTCCTGCCCCTGCCAGGGCTGCCAGCCCTCCGTGAAAAGTCACTGTTGACAAACTCCTTGGCTCCAGGGAACTCTCCAGGCTCCGCTGCCCATTTTCTGTTGCTCTTCCATCTGGTTTCTGTCCCAGAGGCTCATAACCGGATACACCCCCTTCCTAACCCGTGGTGCTGGACCCATCTCATCACGTGACTTCTCACATGTCTCTTCCCAGCTGGCTTCCCGCACTACCGTCTGTGAACAAGAGAACTTCATCCTGGGGATTTTCACAGACTCCTGTCTGCATCCAGCCAAGGTCCAGAGCTACAGACCCCGTTCTTAGCAAGGCAGGACAACACAGAGCAAGCCAATACGGACAGATCTGCCACATTAGAGAGGGGGAACAATGCCTCAGGACTTGAATGGAAAACTTTCCCTGAAATAGATTTGCTGCAGGAAACAGGAGAACATTTTAAAATATATTTGTTCCATAGTCTTAAAAAAACAGAAACTTGAGCTGAGGCAAGAAGAGACTGCATGGAAACCAAAATCACAAGAGAGCCAAACTGAAATGTTTGTTGGAGACAGAACAGCAAATCTGATGCTGCAGACCGTCCTACTGTTGACATGGGGAAGGAATCTGAGAAGTGATCCCAGGACATGGAGGCAAGGAATGAAAGTGCTGACCAAGGTATTAGAGAGAGTCGCAAAGCCAAATTGTGAATAATCAGCCTCCCCAGAGGAGAAAGCCGCACAAAAGAAACAGAATAAATAACTCAAAGGAAAATAGAGAAAAGAAAAGAAGTTAATGTGTACTGGAAGAATCTTTCCGCAATATTTAAAAGAAACCTGAGTCTGGAGATTTCAAAAGCAAACTCACCACGTTGTGCAGGGATGAGAAGGGATGTCCCTGGGGAGGAGTCCCTTTCCCACCCCACTTCCTCCTCCCCCCACGGACCTCCCCCCCGCAACACCACAGGCAAACCCACTTACAAAGCCTGATTCACATCCACCTCTGCCAGGAAGCAATTTCCTGATTTTAACTGTTGCATTTCTCTCTTTAAAGCTGGCAAAGAAGCTTAATCATATTCTGCCGCTAGTGACTATAACAATGAAAGTTTCTTATGTTAGTCTAAGTCCTCTAAGAAGCAGATGCCAAGAAGGGATGAAACGTGCAAGAATGTTATGATGGGGAAACACCTGTGAGAGAATGTAGGGAGGGGGCGGGGCGGCTGGGAGTGTGGGCAGACATGACGCAAGTCTTACTCAAAGTGAAGGAGAAGGGGGGGAGGGGTAGAAGCGTCCCAGAGTGCTGTGCTGTACTTGCAAGTTTTGTCAGGCTGCTGGGGAGTCCTAGAGACAACGTCGGCCAGTAGAGGGGTCCAGCATCTCCCAGGAACCGGCCTGCACTAAGTCATGGGCTGGGAGGTGTGCATGGGAGGTATGCATCTGTGAAAACTCAGCAGTAAATTTCAGAGCGTGGCAGCTAAAGCCCTTGGGTCAGTTACGCGTTCTGTAGCTGGTCTGTCAGATACAGTCTCATGGCCACCACAATGGTCAATAAATATGAAGTCAGCAATCAATTATCAAGCAACTAAGCACCCAGTGCCACACTCAGCACACAAGAAAGTACACATGCTCCAAACACCAAAATGGTAAAGACTGCATCCTTACATTTACATAGTTCAAAATCTAGTGAGAAGACAAACACGGAAATATGCAATTACCACAGAACATGAACGTGTGAGTGTAGAGGCACGTCCCAAATGCTACAGGAACAATAAGCTCTACCCGCAAAGTCAGAGATATAAATGCAGAGGAAGTAAAAGTTAAGATATGCCTTAAAGAATGTCTGGGCATGCACCAGGCAGAGATTCCAATCAAAAGGAACTCACCTATGTGTGATGGGCTCTTACTGTTTATCTCGAATATCTGCAGTCCCTCCCTAGAGCACTGGGTGTACTTCCCTATCTCACTAATGCCAGACTTGACCACATGGAATGCGAACAGGAATGGCTCCAGGCACTTCTGGGGGAAGCTTTAGTAGCCTGGCTGGTGTGTTCGCCCTGCTCTCTATTTTCTCTGACCAGAAAGGATCTCGAGAGGCGGCCCCATCAGCCTGCATTCCAGAATGAAGATGACATGAATCAGAGCAGCAGCTGTCTCTTGAAGGACACGTAGCATGAGTGAGAAATAAACCTTCGTTTCTATCACCCATTAAGATTTGTGAGCACAGCAGAACCTAGCACTCCAGCCTGTATCTGACTGAGGCACTGATGGAGGTGGGATAGAATCCTGTCATAGAGTCTCCTAACCCATAGGCAGTGGAGTCCCAGTGAGGGCTTTTAACCAGGGAGCAGAAATGAGCAGATCTGGTTTATACAGTGTGGGAAGGAAGCCTACAGGGATGCGTTGTAATTATCCAGAGAAGAGTCTCTGAGGACTAACTCAGTGACAGCGCGGGGCAGTGAGGGTACAGGAGGGGTGGATTTCAGTGACCTGCAGTGGGAGATTGTGGTCAGTGGGAAGAGTTGTGAGTCAATGGTAGCGGCACACCCCCAGTGCACAGGGGAAGAGAGGCTTCAGGAGAGCTGAGAAAGTGTCTGATTTTTGAATCAGAAGTTCCTTCAGGACATCCATGTGACAACAGGCAGTAGGTTCTTGGAAATATATGTTTGGAGTTTGGATAGCGCTGAAGTAAGTCGCTTTAATAGCTGAATCTTAGAGAATGTTAATCTTTTCCTTTTCCCTAAATGGCCACTGTAAGTTTGGCCCATTAAGAAAAAGGTAGGTGGGGGGGGATGAATTGCCACACATAGTCAGTCAAGCTCCCTTCCAGACCACGGGGACCCCGTCACTTGCACAGTCTTTCCATATGCTCAATGGCCTTGATCATGAACTTTTTTAAAAAATAAATTTTATTTATTTATTTATTTATTTTTGGCTGCATTGGGTCTTCGTTGCTGCACACAGGCTTTCTCTAGTTGTGTTGAGCAGGGGCAACTCTTCCTTGTGGTGCGCGGGCTTCTCATTGCAGTGGCTTCTCTTGTTCCGGAGCATGGGCTCTAGGCACGTGGGCTTCAGTAGTTGTGGCTCACAGGCTCAGTAGTTGTGGCTCGTGGGCTCTAGAGTGCAGGCTCAGTAGTTGTGGCGCATGGGCTTAGCTGCTCCACAGCATGTGTGATCTTTCTGGACCAGGGCTCGAACCGTATCCCCTGCATTGGCAGGCGGATTCTTAACCACCATCAGGGAAGTTCTGATCATGAACTTTTTGTTAGCTTTTTTTTCTCCTTAACACAGATGCAGAGGGATGAGAGTTCATCTTAGGCCACATTACCATCATTGATCCTTGAATGTCCTCTTCTCTTGTGTCTTTTGAATTTTCTTTTATCTCCATCCTCCACTGCCACTTGCCAGCTCCCACCTTCCCCATGATCAACCATTCTAATTTATTTAACATATACATTTTCATTTGTTCATATTCTTTCAAGACATGTATTTTCGAGGGCTCGTGATTTTTGAGGTAAGCAGTACTGTACTATATTTCACTGTGTTTCACACGTGACTCTGCATGGTATAGACAGCAATTTTCCCATCTATTTTTTGGTGATGCCATCCAGGTTGACTCCTACTTCCTACTATTGAAACCCCACAACTCAGATTGGGACTTCAATTCATGGGCTGGGACTCGAACCCAGCCAAAACTCAGATTAGGACCTGAACCCACTGTCTTTTAATTAAAATCACACACTTGGTCTGAGGACCTATTGAAGTTCAGGCTCTTTATGCACAGAAAGAATTCAGTGAGAGACAAGTGATAGGTAAGAAGTGGATTTTTTTTTTTTTTTTTTTTTGCGGTACACGGGCCTCTCACTGTTTTGGCCTCTCCCGTTGCAGAGCACAGGCTCCGGATGCTCAGGCTCAGCGACCATGGCTCATGGGCCCAGCCACTCCACGGCACGTGGGATCTTCTCGGACCGGGGCATGAACCCATGTCCCCTGCATCGGCAGGTGGACTCTCAACCACTGCGCCACCAGGGAAGCCCCAGAAGTGGATTTATTTAGAGAGGTACACACTCCAGAGACAGAGTGTGGGCCATCTCAGAAGGCAAGAGGCCCCAAAATATGGTGTGGTTAGTTTTTATGGGCTTGGTAATTTCATAGGCTAATGAGTGGGAGGATTATTCCAACTATTTCGGGGAAGAGGCAGGGACTTCCAGGAATTGGGCCACCGCACACTTTCTGGCCTGTCATGACGCCTGTGGGTGTGTTATTTAGCATATGTTAATCCATTACAATGAGTGTATAACAAGGCTCAAGGTCCACTGGAAGTTGAATTTTCTGCCATCTTGGACCTAGTTGGTTCTAACCAGTTTATGTCATATCCAAGGCCACGTTGTTCTTTTAAAGGTTGTGTCCTGCCCTCTTCCTTCTTGTTTCACTCTCACAGTGAACTCTGCACACACCTCCCCTGTATCCTTTGCAGTAATTTCTTTAGAATGTATAGGTAGGTGCATAGTATACCTACCATACACATTCTTCACCTGACGTAGCAGATGGCCCCAAGGTGGCTACCAGTCTACCCTCCACTCACTTGTGCATGGACACTCCCAAACCCTCACATCTCTGCCAACACTTGGCATTATGCAGCATTCTAATTTTTGCCAATCTAGAAGTATTAAGTGATACCTCATTTTTTAAAAATTTCTGTTTTAATGATTTTGAATGAGTTTAAGCATCTCTTCGTATCCTAGCTTGGCTTTGTTTTCCTCTTCTCTTTCTAGTTTCTAGAATTTACTGGTTTCTTGAAAATAGAGATTAATGTTTTATTATTATTGCTGTTTTTACTGATTGGCAGTATTTTCTTTTGCATTCTAGATAGCAATTGTGTATCACCTTTACACCTTTTATAATTATCCCACAGTCCTTGGATATTCTGATGTGTGGGGTTTTTTTTTCTCTCTCTCTCTCTCTTTGTTTTCCCATTTGGGAAGTTTCTTTTTTTTTCTTAATTAATTAATTAATTATTATTATTATTACTTGGCTGCATTAGATCTTCGTTGCTGTGTGCGGGCTTACTCTAGTTGTGGCAAGCGGGGGCTACTCTTCGTTGCGGTGCACGGGCTTCTCATTGAGGTGGCTTCTCTTTGTTGTGGAGCATGGGCTCTAGGCACACGGGCTTCAGTAGTTGTGGCATGCGGGCTCAGTAGTTGTGGCTCGCGGGCTCTAGAGCACAGCCTCAGTAGTTGTGGCAAGCAGGCTTAGTAGTTGTGGCACACAGGCTTAGTTGCTCCACGGCATGTGGGATCTTCCCGGACCAGGGCTTGAACCCGTGTCCCCTGTATTGGCAGGCGGATTCTTAACCACTGCGCCACCAGGGAAGTCCCCTGGGAAGTTTCTATTGCACTGATTCTTTCCTCAGATGTGTCCGGCTGCTGGTGAGCCCATGAAAGGCAGTCTTTATTTTTGCTTCAGAGTTTCTAATTCTCATATTTCCTTTTAATTCTTTCTAAAAGTTTACATGTTCTCTAATTACATTGCTCACCGATTCTTGTATGTGGACGATTTTCCCACCAGAGTTCTTAGCATATTAATCATAGTTATTTTAAATTCTCAGTCTGACTATTCCAAAATCCCTATCCCTGCCATATCTGAGTCTGGAATTCTTTCTTTGCCTCTTTGGATTGTATTTTTTCTTTTATCAAGCTGTGTAATTTTTTGTTGAAAGCTGGACATGAAAATAGCTGGGTAAAAGAACTAAGGTTAACAGGCCTTTATGTTTATATTTATATATAATATAAGGTTTTATATTTATCTGGGTAGGAGGTAGGCTGTGTTTAATGTTTGTAGAGGTCAGAAACTTAAATCTTCTCTGAGAATTTTTAGCAAAAAAGCTGCTCACCTGTATTCTTTGTGTTTTCCTAGATACTCCTCCTAGAGGCTGAGCCTCGCAGCCAGTTCAGTTGTAAACTCCCATTATTACACCAGAGAGCTACTGATGTGGCCACCTGGTGTGGTGTGTGGAGGGGGGAAAGCATTCTAGAATTCTATTATCCCATCTCGGTCTTTTTGTGAGTCAGTGCTCCTGGGCTGTGACCTCCACAAGTGACTCTCAGTTTCCTGCCACCTCCCCACCCTTAAGACCTTAAGTAAGACAGGAAGGCTAGAAACAGGTAGAATTGGGTATATTCCATCCCGATGTGGAAGGCTGGAGAAGGCTGGAGTTGGGTATTTCCCTCCCCCGCAGTCCCCCTTGGTTAAGGCTGTGGTAAAACCCAAGTTGCTTAGACTCTGTCAAAATAGTTTTTCTTGAGGGCAGGTCTTTGTTAAGGAGAATGGAATGCCCTGGGTGTGTATCAAAATGGTAATGTTTCCTCTCCCCACCAAGAAGCATGAGGGTTTTTTCTCCTATCTTTACCCTGAGAACCTGGTAGGGCTTCTGGAGGTAAAATTAAAGCTGGGTCTCCAGGAGTTCTTATCTTGCAAGCTGGCCCAGGCTTAAGCTCCCATCTTCCAGCTGCTCTTTCCAACAGCAGCTTTGCTCCCAGTAAGCTGTGATTCTCTGTATCTGCCCAGCTGTCTCTCTAGTTTGGGGCATGCTAGTTTGCCCTGAGGTCAGTTCTCTGATAGATCTGAGAAAAGTTGATTTTTGTTTAAGTTCTTTTTCTTGTTCTGAGAATGGGAGTTCTGACTTCCAACGTCTTTATATGTTGGACTAGAAACCAGAAGTTGCAGGTCACTTTTAGATATCATAAACACTTTTCTAATTCTGTCATGTTTCAATTACCCATAGTTACATTTCGTGGAATGAAAATCTTTAATTTGTCTGTCAAAACATCACCAGTATGTTTGCCTTTGAGCATGCCTTTTAAAATTTTGTTCAAGGAGACTTTTCCTGTCCCTAGTTGAAAGAATATCCTTTTATATTTTTCTCTATTGACTTTGTAATTTTGCCTTTAGCACTTGGGTCTTTAATTCACCTGGTGTCAAGGAATGATTCGGTTTTGTTTTTCTCCATAGAGTGAGCCAGTTTTCCCAATAGAATCTATGAAACAGTCCATTCTTCCCCATTTGATTTATGGTATATTAAGTTCCCATTTATACAAATGCCTTTCTCCCAGGTCTCTGTTAAATCGCCTTGGTCTATTTGTCTGTTCTTTTGCCAGTTCTGCTGTGTTTTAATGCTGTGTCAGTATCTAGTAAGACAAATCCTTCTTCTTTCTTCTTTCAAGTTGAATGTATTTAAATGTACTCTTGAAGTAAATTTATTCTGGGTTTATCTTTGAGGCTTGTTTCTCCCATCTTTAATACAAAAGGAAAACAGAGATTCCATTAAGGCAGTGTTTCAGACAAACAAACCCTTTCCTTTGTATATAAGGACATAGTTATTAATCCTGTGTTGTTGGGACCTGTACGCCAGGCTGTTTCTGCAGTAGTTCCATTATAAGCCTGTCACTCCCTTTCCCCCAGCTCACTTCAGAGCAGAGGGCGTACACTTTTGACAGAGCTGGCTGAGGTGCTGACGGTAGGAAGACGGCTTTTCTGTTGGGACCACATCGTGAATTCATCAATGTCATTCTTTACAAAAGCTAGTCAACCTAAAAAGGCCCCCACTCCTAGAGGCCATCTAGCATAACTAGCTTGTTTTCTGGGTGAAATAATTGAGGGCCAATGAGGTGAGGTTTTTCACCAAGATCTTCCAGCTTCCTCTTCACAGGCCAAGCGCCAGACCTTTTCGATTCTGAGTTCATTGCTTCACCCACATTCCCCACACCACATGGCTTTCTTCAGCGAACAGGGCAGATAGAGACTCAACATGATAAATTCTGAGAGAGAGCCAAACATAAGCATGCTGTTCATTTTATATACGTCTGATGGGTGGATGGGAATGCAAAACAGTCTTTGAGTGAGTCATCAAACGTGACTCAGGACCTTCCTTCCAGTCACAAGATGGAATCTCTTTTCTTGTTTACTGATAACTTCAGGCCTCTTGGGTTTCAGTATTTAAGTAAAATAAGGTAGATTTCAAGGTCTATTGCAAATATTTTGAGGACAGCAAAGCTCTGACAGCAGGAAAGGGACTGAATTAGAAGCTGCAGTGACCTAATTGTCCTACCATTGACAAATGACTAATTGATTCTGTACACACAGCTGCTAGAACTACAGTATGGAGATAAGGCTTGCCTGTATCCTTAATATAAACCATGTATCATTAAAAGTTAATTTGTGGTTTCCTTTAAACTAAGAGGCTACTCTTGGATGACAGAGGTATTCATCAACCAGTAGTTGCAACAGAAGATTATCATATAGCTTTCTATTAAGAAAAAAATTAATTTACCAAGAAATAATAGCACATAAGGTAATATATATTGTGTTTATTAGAAGTTATATTTTATACTATTTCAAATGTTTTATGATTCTTCCACCCTAGGAAAACAGACGTTTATATTTTTGGTTTTTCCTTATTTATAGGAATACATATTTTACATGGTATCAAATGATATTGTTAGTAAAAAATATAGCTCTATGAATTAACCTTAGAACTTTTTTTGTGTTTGAATGCTCCTTGCAGTTTGGTGAGGTAATTTTTTTTGCACCTATATTAGAGCTGACCAGAACCACAGACTGGACTGCAGAGCTGACTTTGGCCTGGACAAAGACGTCTTGGTGCTGGACAACCTTCCCTTCTGGGCAGACAGCTCTTTGAGTTAGCCAGCATGAAATCAGTAATTTCATTCTCTTGGTTCAGATGAAATGAAACTATGCAGGAAAGGTACTTTGGGGCTTATAAGGTGATATGTTTTGAGGTCCCATAGAGAGCAGTTTGGTGATACTTCTCCAATCTTAAGCTGTAAGCTGAGAAAAGTCTGATAATAAGAATGTGGCAAAATCTATGTACCAAGGTCTTCATTACAGCATTATTTATAGTAACGAATAATTAGAAACAACTTAAATATTCAGCCATACAGAACATACTATTCATTAATATGGTATTTTAAGCAGCTACATAAAAGGTTGCTTTTAAAGACAAATGACAGGAAATATTTATGTTGAACAAATAAAGACATTTGAATGTGTCAACCTTAAAAATGAAATAACATTGTTTTTTTTGGTTTTTTTTTTTTTGGTTTTTTTTTAAATAAGGCAAGATGAGTTCATTTGGGAATTGCAGAGAACTGCGATTCGGGACATGCAAGCTACAGGGAGCCAAAGGCAAGTCCAAAGAGACCAAGGGAAAGTCAGGCTTTTTAGGTTTTAGGAGGAACCAGGAGATGGTTGCTTTGAATAAAAGTTCACTGGAGGTGGGCTTCCCTGGTGGCACAGTGGTTGAGAGTCCGCCTGCCGATGCAAGGGACATGGGTTCGTGCCCCGGTCCGGGAAGATCCCACATGCCGCGGAGCGGCTGGGCCCGTGAGCCACGGCCGCTGAGCCTGCACGTCCAGAGCCTGTGCTCCACAACGGGAGAGGCCACAACAGCGAGAAGCCCGCGTACCGCAAAAAAAAAAAAAAAATTGTGCTGACTGCATATATTCCCCCTTCACCAAAATCACATATTGATATATACTGACCTTCCCCCTACCTCTTTGGAGCAGTTTCTCCAGAAACTGAAATGCTGTCTCCCGGGCTATAGTCCTCATTTTGCCCCAAATAAAACTTAACTCACAACTCTGACACTGCGCAATTTTTTTTTAGTCGGCATTACTTTTACAAAAATTACCTTTAAGACAAAGAATAATCTTCACAATAATTTATGACATGAAGAGAGAAAATGAAAGTGTTTATGCAAGACAGATACACGCTTTGCCACAAGTATTTCACACTGAAGTATTTCTTGAACTTCTAAAATTGAAAATGAGTTATGCATTTGATGACATTATACATTGTTGTGTGAGTAGTATGTTGTCTAGCAGATAATTTGTAAGTATATTACAAAACCAGCTCATTTGAAAGATGAAAGTGATGTTTTTTAATTGTTAGTGTGTCATGATTTTATAATGTCATATTTTTACTTGTTATTTATTGTATGATTTCTATTAAAATAGAAATATATGATTTCTATTAAAAGAAATCATGTCTCAAAAATTTTGAAATTAGAAACAAAATTTTAATCTGTTTGAAAAACTTCTAAAACTATCAGAGCCGAGAGGAGCTTGAGAAGACATGACAACTAAATATAATGGACATTAGATAAAAACCAAGGAAATCTGAAAAAGGTGTAGACTTTATTTATTAAAATGTTTCAATATCAGTTTATTACTGTAACAAATGGACCACACTAGTATGAGATGTTAATAATGTGGTATATGGCAACTCTTCATACTCTGCAAGTTTTCTGTAAACTTAAAATTTTTCTAAAAAATATGTATAAACAATAGCTTCTAAATGAAATTTTAGTCATGTAACCACCCCCATAATCAAATATATAGAGCATTTCTATCACACTTAAAAGCCTCCTCCTGCCTCTTTTGCAGTCAGCCCTCTTCTCCCCATCCCAGCCCCTGGAAACCACTGATTTCATTTATGTCCCTATAATTGTGCCTTTTCCAGAATGTCAGATGAATATAATCATACAGTATCCATCCTAGAATATGTAACCTTTGTGTCTGGCTTCTTTCCATTAGCATAATGTTTTTTAACTTACTGATGCATGTATCCATAGTTCCTTCATTATTATCACTGAGTACATTGACGGTTGTATCTCAAATTGTTTATGCATTTACTAGTTGATAAACATTTGGACTGTTTCCAGTTTGGGGCTATTATGAATAAAGCGGAAGCAAACATTCACTGACAGGTCTTTGTGTAGGCAAACGTTTTCATTTCTCTTGAGTAAATACCTAGGGTAGGGATGGGTCATATGTTAACTGTATGTTTAACTTCAAAAGTAACTGCTAAAATACTTTCCAATCTATTTGTACTGTTTTGACTTCTGACAGATAATGTACAGGTGTTCCAGTTTCTCCACATTCTTGCCAGGAATTAGTGTTAAAAAATATTTTCCATTTTAGGCCATCTAGTAGGTATATAGTAGTGGTGGATTTAACTTACGTTTCCCTGATAACTAATAACATGGAGCATCTTTCTATGTGCTCACTTGCCATCCACATACATTCTTCTCTGAAGTGTCCAATTTTTGCCCATTTAAAAATTGAGTTGCTTATCTCTTATTATTGGATTGTAAGTATTCTTTATATATCCTGGGTATAATTCTTTTACCTTATATCAAGTTTTTAAAGATTTTCTTCCAATATGTCTTTTCATCTTATTAACAGTGTGTTTTGAAAGCATAGCTTAAATTTTGTTAAAATCCAGTTTATCAGTATTTTTCATTTTATGATTATGCTCAAGATCTAAGCAATATTTGCCTAGCCTAAGCTTCTAAAGATTTTTGCATATGCTTCATTCTTAAAGTTTTAGAATTTAAGGTCTTATATTTAGGTTTATGATACATTTTTTTACATCTTTATTGTAGTATGATAGTTTACAAAGCTGTGTTATTTTCTGCTGTAGAACAAAGTGAATCAGCTATATGTATACATATATCCCCATATCCCCTCCCTCTTGAGCCTCCCTCCCACCCTCCCTATCCCACCCCTCTAGGTGGTCACAAAGCACTGAGCTGATCTCCCTGTGCTATGCAGCAGCTTCCCACTAGCTATCTATTTTACATTTGGTAGTGTATATATGTCAATGCTACTCTCTCACTTCATCCCAGCTTTCCTTTCCCCCAGTGTGTCCTCAAGTCCATTCTCTACGTCTGCATCTTTATTCCTTCCCTGCCACTAGGTTCATCAGTACCATTTCTTTAGATTCTGTATATATGCATTAGCATACGATATTTTTCTCTTTCTGACTTAGTTCACTCTGTATGACAGACTCTAGGTCCATCCACCTCACTACAAATAACTCAATTTTGTTCCTTTTTATGGCTGAGTAATATTCCATTGTATATATGTGCCACATCTTCTTTATCCATTCATCTGTCGATGGACATTTAGGTTGCTTCCATGTCCTGGCTATTGTAAATAGTGCTGCAATGAACATTGTGGTACATGTATATGATACTTTTTTTTTTTTTTTGCGGTACACGGGCCTCTCACTGTTGTGGCCTCTCCCATCACGGAGCACAGGCTCCGGACACGCAGGCTCAATGGCCATGGCTCACGGGCCCAGCCACTCCGCGGCATGTGGGATCTTCCCGGACCGGGGCACGAACCCGTGTCCCCTGCATCGGCAGGCAGACTGCGCCACCAGGGAAGCCCCTATGATACATTTTTGTGTTAATTTTTTTTTACATAGGGAAAGGTAAGTGTTGAGTTGATTTTTCTTTACTTTCCTTCTGTTTTCTTTCTCTTTCTTTCTTACACTCTGTCACTCTTTTTTTTTTTTGGATATATCCAATTATTATATTATATCCAATTATTCCAGTACCTTTATTTTAATACTACCCCTTTCCCTCATTAGGTTAGCTTGGCATCTTTTATTAAAATGAAATAACATAGATGTATGGTTTCAATGGCCTAAAAATAGGTATACCCATTTGGGGAGTAAATACTATTTACTTTTGTGTTTACTGTTCTACACACAATGTTCAGAATCCACTCAAAAATTATGAAGCAGAACAAACACAAATAAGATCAACCTTAAGAGAAAAAGGAAGCAACAAAGTCAGAACCACAAAAGATCCAGATACTGAAACTATCAGATGGATATTTCAAATAACTATGACTTATGTGCTAAAAGATCTAACAGAAAAGACAAAAACACAGAGAAAATAAGGGGAATTTTACCAGATAAATATAAACTATAAAAAGGTTCAAATGTAGATGGTAGAAAAATGCACACACACACAATATCAGAAATGAAGAATTCCTTAAGTGGGTTTATCAGCAGACAGGACACAGCTGAAGAAAGAATCGGTGAACACACTAGGTCAATAGAAATTATCCAAACCAAAACACAAAGAGAAAAAAGGGTGAAAAAAATAGAGTATCCAGGAGCTGTGAGACAATATCAAACTGTCTAACATACATGAAATTGATGTCTCCAAAGAAGAAGAAGAAAGAGAAAACATGACAAAAAAGATACTTTAGGAAATAATGGCCAAGAATTTTCCAAAATTAATTAAAGAAAAGAAAACATATAAATCTAAGAAACTCAAACACCAATTAGGATACACACACACACACACACACACACAACACACACACTACAGTCAAATTGCTGAAAAACAAAGATAAAGAGTAAATCTTGAAAGCATCAGAGGAAGGAGAAGACACATGACACACAGGAAAACAAACACAAGGATGACAACAGACTTCCCCAAAATATGCAACCTGGAAGACAATGGACTGACAATTTTCTTGAAGTGCTTTCTTTGTTTTAAGAAGCATGCAAGATTTTCAACAAATGGTCTACTAATTTTTTAGACTTAATTTTTTTAAAGCAGATTTAGGTTTACAATAAAATCAAGAGGAAGGTACAGAGATTTCCCATATACCCCACCATCCCAAACATGTGTAACCTCCCCAATCATCAATATCACTCAGCAGAATGGTACATTTTTTAAAAACAAGAATGGACCTACACTGACATACCATAATCATCCAAAGCCCATGGCTTACCTAGAGCTTCACTCTTGATATTGTATATTCAATGAGTTTAGACAAATGTATAATGATATATACCAATTATTAAAATATCATACAGAAAACTTTTACTGCCCTAAAAATCCTCTGTGCTTTGCCTATTCATCTCTGCTCCCACCCAAAGATTGACATCTTTAAAGTATTAATATTTTTAAAAACTCCATCCAGAATTCTATACTCAGTGAAAATATACTTCAAAAATAAAGGCCAACTGAAAAGTTTTTCAGAAAAACAACATAAACTGAAGATAAAGGAAGTTCTTTAGGCCAAATAAGGATGACAATAAATCAAAACACCAAAGTACAGAAATGAATGAAAAGTGCTATAAATATAAATGGTAAATACAAGGGTAAATATAAAGTATATTATTCCTTATTTTAAATTACTTTAAAAGATAATTGACTTCCTAAAGCAAAAAACAATAATGTATTCTGGGGTTTATTATATAGAGAGAATTAAAATCTATGACAAATATAGCACAAAAAATGCAAGAGAATAAACCTTATGGTTGTAAGGTTTTAACACTATATGTGAACTTATAATTTCCAGTTGACTGTGATGAGTTAAAAATGTACATTTAAACTCTAGAGCAACCACTAGAAAGTTCAAAGAGATGTTGTGAGTGGTGTAACAAGATGATGGAATAGGAGTTTTCTACCATCATCCCCCCATAGAAGTGTCACATTTGACAACTACCCACGGACAGGAGCACTTTTGTGGGACTCCAGGATTTTGGCAGAGAAATTCATCATCAGAGAAGAAATCCTAGAATTCATCATCAGAGAAGAAATCCTAGAATAGATGCACTGAAGAAAGAAAAAAGATAGTTTCACTTTAACCATGTAATTTCTCTCCAGAGAAGGCACAGTTTAGTGCCAAGAGAGCCCCCCTTGGCCCACAGTGTCTCCCATGTGGGAAAGTGAGAGCATAGTGAGTGAGCACACAGCTACCCCAGACATGTGAAGTGCTGTTCAAGAGGCCCACTTCTTTATTGTCTCTCCCAGATTACTGAGGTGATCAGCACAGCTGAGAGGTTGAGACAGGCTGGGAGTAGGAAAGAGAGGCCCATATCCTACCAACTGCTCTGCAATCTCCATCAGGAAGACTGCCATGATCCACCTGTGATGCCTCTCTTATTGATCCCCAAATGGCCCAGGGCGCCCAAACACTCCACATGCCTCACTCCCTTTTTCCTCTGGCTGAGTCCCCAAAAGCACCTGTGCAGACAGTGAGTGCAAATATTTCACACAGATAGCAGGACTAGATGAAGGCCCACATACCGGACACTACCTTAAGGAAAACCAACAGGAAGCACCAAGTCTGGCTTTGCAGGATCAAAAGAAGGCTCTTAAGAATTCTTCCTCAGAGGGGAACAAGAGGTGTGGAGTAGATGAATCCATAGAGAAGGTCTGAGAGACCCTCAGAATCCCTAACCAGGCTGACTGGTGAAGGCATTTCCTTCCCAAAGCTAGTCAGTAAAGAGTGGAGGAGGTGACTGCATCTTCAAATGTGAGGACAGAAAGACAAGACTCAAGACATCAAAAAACATGAAAAATCCTTTGGTACTGTGAATCAAAGGAAGACAGTATTATTTCAATAACCAGCCCCAAAGAAATGGAGATGTGTGAATGGTCCAGCAAAGATTCCAAATTATTGTTTTAAGGAAGCTCCGCGAGCTACAAGAGAACACAGACAACTCATCACAATCAGGAAAAACACATGAACAGAATGAGAAGTTCAATAAAGAGACAGAAACTATTATAAAAGAACCTAAGAGAAGAGTTGAAGAACATAGTGAAGTGCAAATTCACCAGTAAAGAGTGTCAAAACAGATTTGATCAAGTAGAAGAAAGAATTCATGAACTCAAAGGCAAGTCATTTAAAATTATGCATCAAAGATTTCCTGTAGAAAAGAAGAAGAGATAAAGAAGTTCCCTGACCAAAAAAAAGTTGAGGCAGTTCATCACCTCTAGACCTACCTTACAAGAAATGCTAAAGGGAGCTCTTCAAGCTGAAACAAAAGGACACTAATTAGCAACGTGAAAATATAAAACTCACTTTTCCTGTAAGGAAAGCATATTGTCAAATTCAGAGTACTCTGATACAGTAATTGTGTGAAAATAACTTAAAAATCTAATATAAAAGTTTTTTAAAGTGTTAAAAATAATTTTAGCTATAATAATGTATTAATGTTTACACCATATTAAAATGTAAATTGTGACATCAAAAACATAAACTGTGGGATTTTTTATAGTTTTGCATGCAGTTAATTTGTTGGCTGTTGTAACTATAAGATGTAACTATAAGTTGTTTTTTATAAGCCTCATGGTAACCACAAAGCAAAAACCTATAGAAAGTACACAAAAATAAAGAGAAAGGAATGAAAGCATACCACTACAGAAAATCATCAAATCACAAAGGAAGAAAGAAAGAGAGGAAGAAAGAAGTTACAAAATAGCCAGAAAACAATTCACAAATCGGCAATGGTAAGTCCATAACTATAAATAATTACTTTAAACATAAATTATATATTAAATTATCTGAGCAAAAGACACAGGGTGGCTGATTGGATTTAAAAAAAAAGATCCAACTATATGCTGCCCACAAGAGACTCAACTTCAGCTTTAAGGACTCACACAGATTGAAACTGAAGGTATGGAAAAAGATGGTCCATGCAGATGGAAACTAAAAAAGTGAGCAAAGGTAGCTATATTTATGTCAGACTTTAAGTCAGAAACTACCACAGTTGTTCATAATATTTCCTTACACTCTGTTTTGCTTCTATAAAGTTGATAGTAATATTCTCTCTCATCCTTGATGTTAGTAACTTGAGCCTTCTCCCTTTTTTTCTTGGTCAGTCTAGCTAAAGGTTTGTTATTAGTGTTGATCTTTTCCAGAAACCAATTTCTTTTTTTTTTTATTTCTCTATTGTTTTCTATATCCTAAATAATAAATTTCAACTTTATCTTTGCTATTTTTTTTCTTTGTGTTTGCATTGGCTTTAGATCACTCTCCTTTTGCCAGTGTCTTAAGGTGGAATATTAGGTTTTTGAATTGAGATCTTGTTGATATAGACATTTACAGCCATAAATTTTGCCCTAAGCACTGTTTTAGCTGCATTCCATAGTTTTGGTATTTTGTGTCTTCATTTTCAATCATCACAAAGTATTTTTAAATCTCCTTTGTGATCTCCTCTTCAGATATTTAGCTGTGTGTTGCTTGATATCCACATATTTGTTAATTTTCCAAATTTATGTTTTTTATTTTGAATTTTATTTTATTGCAGTCAGAAAATATATTTTGTTTTACTTCAGTCCTTTTAATTCTACTGGGGCTTGTTTTATGGCCTAGCACATTAGTATATCCTGGAGTTCATTCCATGTATACTTTGAGAAAAATGTGTGTTCTACTGTTGTTGAGTGTGTGTTCTACAGATGTTCTACAGTTTGGTCTGTAGACTAGACTTGAGGTCTTCTGTTTCCTGTTCTTCTGTCTAGTTGTTTTATCCATTATTAAAAATGGAGTATTAAAGTCCTCAACTATTATTATTGAATTGTTTATTTCTTTTATCAATTCTGTTATCAATTTTGCTTTATTTTGTTACTCTATTGTTAGGTGCATGTATGTTTATAATTGTTATATCTTTCTGTTGGATTGGTCCTTTTATAAAATTTATAGAATTTTAATATGTATAAAATGTCTCTATGTCTAGTAATATTTTTTGTTTTCAAGTACATTTTTCTCATATTTGTATAACCACTCCAGCTTTCTTATGTTTGTTGCTTACATAATTTTTTCATCCTTTTACTTTCAACCAAATTGAATCTTTGAATTTAAAAGGTGTTTCCTGTAGACGTCATAAAATTGGATCTTGTTTCTTTATCCACACTGCCAATCTCTGCCTTTTGATTGGAGGTTTAATCTATTCACACTTAATGTTAATATTGATATAGTTAGAAATATGTCTGACATTTCACATTTTATTTTCTATATGTATCTTGTCATTTTTGTTCCACTCTTCCTCATTTACTGTTTTCTTTTGCATCAAGCAAGTGTTTTTTAGTGTAACTTTTAATTCCTTTAATAAATTGTGTAAATTTAATTCCTTTTATAATATTTTTTGTTACTTTATGTATTTTGGGCTTACCATATATATATATTAAGTTGTCAGAATGTACTTCAGATTTATATTAAATAATTCCAGTGAGATATAGAAATGGTATTTCAGTTTTCCTCTTTTTCCTCTTCCCCTTTTTTTAAGACCTCTATATATGCTATAAAATTTGCAATACATTGTTATAATTATTAACTTATATAACTTTATGTTATTTTTAAAGTTGACAATAAAGGAAAGAAAATATATATTTCTACTGTTTGTTCTATTAACCTTCCTTTTTGCAATTTCTGGTTCTCTTCTTGTTCTTGTAGATTTGAATTGTTCTCTGCTGTCATTTCCTTACTCCAATATAGCTTTGCTCCCATTCACCTCTTTCATGCTGGTATTGTCAAATATATTACATTTCTATATGTTACAATCCTAACAATACATATATGTGTATACTGTTTTATACAGTTGATAGTTATATAAATTAAGTGATAAACTATGAATTTATACTGCCTTTCACAATTACATAATTATCTTTACTGGTACTGTTTATTTCTTTGTATAAATTTAAGTTACTGTGTGGAGTCACTTGCTCTAGGTCTGAAAACCTTATTTTAGTATTTCTTACACAGCAGGTCTGCTAACAATAAATTTTCTAAAATTTTGTGTATCTTGAAATGTTTTTATTTTACCCTCATTTTTGAAATATGGTTTTGGTGGAGATAAGATTCTCTTTTGACAGTTTTCTTTTAGGAATTTGAATACGTTGTGCCATTGCCTTCTGGCCTCCATTGTTTCTAGTGATCAGTCAGCTGTTCATTTTACTGGAGTTCCTGAAAACATGAAGGTTGTTGCTTTCAAGAGTTTGTCTTACACTGTGATGTGTCTGCATGTGAATCTCATTGGGTTTATACTACTTGCAGTTGGATGAATTTTAGATACGTGTTTTTCATCAAATTTTGAGTTTTCAGCCATTATTTTTAAAAACATTTTTCTATTCCTTTCTATCTTTCCTCTAACTCTTTAATCCCATTACACATATGTTGTTGTAGTTTATGGTATCCCACTTTCTCTAAAGCTCTGTACATCTTTTTTTTAATTATTTTGTTGTTGTTCAGATTGCATGATCCCTCTCACTTTAAATTCAGTGATTCTTTGTTCTGCCAGCTCAAGTCTACGCTGAGCCCTTTTAGTAAAATTTTTATTTTAGTTATTGTATTTTTCAAGTTCATATTTTCCATTTGGTTCTTTTCATAATTTATCTCTCTTAATTGTTATTCTTTATTTGATGAGTCATATTATAACTTCCTTTATTGCTTTAAGCACTGTTTATTTTAGTTCTTTGAAGTCTTAACTGCTTCTTTGAAGTCTTTCTCTTTTAAGTTTGAAATCCGTACACTCTCAAAGGCAGTTTCTGTTGCCAGCTTTTTTTCTTGTGTATGGAACACATTTTCCTTTTTATTTGGAAATCTTGTAATTTTTTGTTTAAAGCTGGTCATTTTGAACACACTATTTTAGCAACAATGGATGCTGATCCCTCCCACCCTGCTCCCATACTTTTTGCAAGGCTTCTTGTTGCTTTGTTAATGCTTTTCGTTTGTTTGTTTGTTTAGTGACTGCTGAACTATGTAATGACGTATAATTCCCTGCAGTGTACAACTTCTGATGCCACTCCTCAGAAGGTGCAGCCTGGAGCATGTGCAGTTACTCTGCAATTGTAGTGGATTTAGCAGGGTTCCATTTGACTTTCTCCTTCCCTGTGATTATGTTAAACTGTCTGCCTACCTTGGTATCACATCCAGCTCTCAGTCTCCATTAATTGCTGGCTGACTGTTTTCAATAAGCTTTTGGGCATAAAATGCTACCTATTCTGACCCAAATCCTTGAGCCCACTTGTTGAGGTTTGTTCTGACCACAGGAGGGCTCTTTTTCACTGTCTCTTTCCCTGGCTTTCTCTGATAAACTTCTAGCTTGTTTACACTGTAGCCTGTTGCTCTCATGAAGCTTCCAGCCTCCTTTTAATTGCTTATCATCACTGCTTACCTCCATTGTTTTCCAGAGCACCCTTAGGCTTGAATTTCTCCACACTCTGTTCTAAATAGTTCCCTTGGGTAGAGCTTTAAAGCTCTGTGTTCTTATGACCTACATATCCTGTTGGGCAAAACCTCTGTGTCACTGCTCTGGAGGTGGGGACCAGCTCAGTGGCCCACTTCTCTCAGAGTGATACTCTGCTTCACAAACAGGTCACTGGGCTGGGGCACCTGCCTCTGGACTTCTCTGCTTTCCTCCCCTGGGATACAGACTCTGGCCTATATGCTGAGGTGAAGGCAACTGGGGTCCCAGTATTCTTGGTCTGCCATGCCTGGGTAGTTTCTGTCCTGTGAGTAGCGGTTAGGTGGAGGAAGGGATCCCCAGACCTCTCACTGCTCTTGCTTCAAATACAGCCTCTGCAACACTGAGCTGGTGGCCTGCCCCTCAAGTTGAGGCACCACAGCCCTTGACTGGGAGCTGATGGAAAAGGGAGCACTATGTTCTTGGCTACAGCTCTGCAGAGTGAAGCTTCCACTTTGCTGAGCTAGAGTGAGGAAAGAAAGAGTGAGTCACGGCTCCAATGCCACAGACTTCTACTGTTCTTACCAAGTAGATATTCTTAAACAAATGCTTCTTCCTTTCTGTGTGTGCTTCCAGAGATTTAAAATGGTTGAGTTTCTTTTCTAATTTTTACCAGCTAGGTTATTTCACTGGGGAGGGGGTCCATGGAGGTCCTCATGCCACCATTCTGGAAATTGTCTCCTAATATCATATGATTTTAAGTCAAGAGCTTCAAAATTAGTGAAGCATATACATTGTGCTCAATAAAAAACATATATATGCAATAATAGTTTTATTTTTATGTATTATTATTTATGTATTAGTTATCTATTGGTACATTGAAAAATCACAACAAAACTAAGTGTCTAATAACAACGTTCATCCTGCTTATGAATCTGCATTTTGACAGGGCTCCATAGGGGTTCATTTTTGCATTACTCCATGTCAGCTACGGTTCCTCAAAGCTTGGGAATTGGAATAATCTAAGGGCTTACCCATTCATATTTCTGATGGGTGATGTTGGAGGCTAGAATAGCTGGGGCTTTGGGGGTATCTCTCTATATCTTGTGTATATTTGTGGCCTGTCCATGTATGCTTCAGTATGTTTCAGCGTAGCTGACCTTTTAAATGTCAACTGAGGGCTTCTAAGACGTGTCCTGAGAGAGTCAGGTGGCAGCTCTATGACCTTTTACGATCTAGCCTTGGAAGCCATGCAGTAGTCAGAGGCCCACCAGATTCAATAGGAGGTAACAGGGCTTCCCTGGTGGTGCAGTGTTTGGGAGTCCACCTGCCGATGTAGGGGACACGGGTTCGTGCCCCGGTCCGGGAGGATCCCACATGCCGCGGAGCGGCTGGGCCCGTGAGCCATGGCCGCTGAGCCTGCGCGTCCGGAGCCTATGCTCCGCAACGGGAGGGGCCACAACAGTGAGAGGCCCGCGTACCGGAAAAAAAAAAAAAAAGGGGGTAACACAGACAAAATTTCTTCTGGAAGGAGTGTCAACAGTACAACTGGAGAAGAATGCATGGGATGGGATGCATTGGTATGGCTGCTTTGGGAAAATACTACCTGCAACAGGGGTAAAAGCTAACAGGTTGCTATTTATTGTTAGGAAATATAAAACTTTTAAATAATTTAAAATATAATTCACCTTTCTTTTTTAACTTCTATTTTATTTGTTTATAATGTATGTATTTCAGTAGAATATGCATGTAATTTATAAATAAGTAGTCACATAATGGGATTCTCTTCAAATTCCTTTTTTTTTTTTTTTCTTTGCTGTACGCAGGCCTCTCACTGTTGTGGCCTCTCCCGTTGCAGAGCACAGGCTCCGGACGCACAGGCTCAGCGGCCATGGCTCACGGGCCCAGCCGCTCCGCGGCATGTGGGATCTTCCTGGACCGGGGCACGAACCCGTGTCCCCTGCATCGGCAGGCGGACTCTCAACCCACTGCGCCACCAGGGAAGCCCCTAAAATTCCTTTTAATAATGTATTGTATGATCAAAAAATTTAGAAAACTCTAATACAGAAATTCAAAATCAGGTTGAGTGATTTCCTCAGCAGTACACCAATATATATATATTATGATAAAATTATTTTGTGATAACTTCCAAACAAGTATAAAACCCAAACTATTGGAACAGAATTATAATAATAATTAGCATCTGGTAAGAACACCCTATGTGTCAGGCATAGTCTTATGAATTTTACATATATTACATAAACACATAAATATTTACATTTAGTTCTCTTAATAACTATATGAACTAGGTATTTATTATTTGTTTTGCAGATGAGAAAATGGAATCTTGAAACGGATAAGTCAGCCAGCTTGTATGACAGAGCTGAACTCCAGAGCCCGTAATCTTAACTACCATACAGAGAAATGAGACTTTTACAGGTGTCTATTGTGGTGTGTGTTTTTAGGAAAGTCTGTTTAGGGCCGAAAGCAGTGGTGTGTGGAAAATATTTAACAACCAGCCCTCCAAAAAGAAACTGTAGGCAAGTATATATGTACATCTGTTTATTATAATTTTTACTGACCCAAAGGAGACGCCCACATAATTTACAAATAATAATAAAAGATATATATTCTTTATCTTAATTCCATAACCTATAACTTCAGTGTGACTTGCTATTTCTTGCAAAATGCAACCTATACTTCTACTGCTCAAAAACAATGTAACAAAATCAGATGATGAATAAATGCTAGATTACTGTCTAATCAGCAAAGAAATTATTCATACTGTCAGAAAAAGGGTAGTTTCAACATGAATGTTGGTTGATAATTTTGTTTGGGCTAATGAGTCAGATGGAAGTGAAACAATGAAGATGCATGTCAATGAAAATAAGTGGAGGAAGCCAACTTTTTTAAGACATTACTACTATTTAGCAGAGGCATAAGTGTATTAAATACAGTAGGTTTCTAGAATATGCTCCCAGATACAAGAAGTATTCCTTAATTTTTTATCATGGTAAAGTGAAATATACATAACATAAAATTTACCATCTTAACCATTTATAAGTGTACAATTCAGTGGCATTAAGTACATTCACATTGTTGTACAATCATCACCACTATTCATCCTCAGAATTCCTTCATCACCCCAAACTAGAACTCTGTACCCCATGAAACAGTAACTCCCTATTCACCCCTCTCCAGGTCCCCAGAAACCACAATTCTACTTTCTTTCTATATGAATTTGCCTATTCTAGGTACCTCATATAAGTGGAATCATATAATAGTTGTCCTTTGGGGTCTGGCTTATTTCACTTAGCAAAATGTTGTAGCATGTGTCTGAATTACATTCCTTTTAAGGCTGTATAATATTCCATCGTATGTGTATATCATATTTTATTCATCATTCATTTACCAGTGGACATTTGGGTTGTTTCCACCTGTTGGCTATTGTGAATAATGCTGCTATAAACATTGGTGTACAAATATTGATTTGAGTCTTTGCTTTCAATTTTTGGGGGTATATACCCAAAAGTGGAATTGCTGGATCATATGGTAATTCTATGCTTAATTTTTTGGAAGAAGTATCTTACTGTTTTCCAGTGCCATCCTTTCATTTATTTGTTTAAGTTTATTCTCACTCTGTGTTCTGCCATTATCCTGGGGAACTTCAAGTTTCTAACATCTCCTTTGCTTCCACCCATGCTCCGATCACATATTATATCTCATTTATTAATGTCTCAAACTCTTACTCCATCATTACAAACTTAGATTCCGAACACAGTCTAAGGCTTAGCTTGATTTCCAAGTATAGCAGAGACAGATCAATGATTGAAGAATGACTCTGTCTGGTAATATTCAATAAATGCATTATAACTTATTAAATTTTTTTATATAAAAACAAATTTATACCTTGTGAACAAGAAACAAAAATTCCTTCTAGGAGACAGACTATGAGCCAGTGGGAAACACAACTCACAGTACAAACAAGTGACAAATGACAATAATGCTATGTGATATACACACTTCACTAGTAGGAAATGCAAAATTTCAAGGGAAGTTAAAAGATGGAGAAATTTACTCTTCTTTGAGGAAGAATACCTAGCTGAGAGGTAACACTTGAGTTGAGCCTTTATAGATCTTCAGTGACAGTTTGTAACCGAGGAAGGGAGATCAGGGCAATCCAGGTCAGCAGAACAAATGTGCAGAGGCTCAGAGCTGGCAGGCGAGGCGGGGTGTGTTCAGGCAGGTTAGACTCAAATGTGTAACTGTGGAGGCAATGAAGAGGGGTGGGGTGGAGGTGGTGTCAGAGGATGAGGCTGAATAGAGTTTGGCCCTAGACTGAGAATGATTTGGAGTGACAGACTAAGGAGCTGCTCTTTAGTTTAAGACCAATGGAGACTCACAGCAGTTTGTAAGTAGAGGAGCGACATGGTAAATTCTGCATTTAGAAAGCCCAGCTCAGTGATCACATAGAGAAAGAACTGAAGGGATTTAAAACTAGAAAATAAGAGACCGGATAGGAGGTCAGTGTACCAGACAGTGCTCTGCTGTTGAGGATGACATTGGAGAGATACCTCTTGCATTTTTCTTCCAACACTGTTATGTCTCACCTTGAAGACCAGTATAGAAAGTTCCATGCAGCAAAAAGAAATCTGTTTAGTTAGAGGTGTCAACTTTTATAAATGACATTTTAGCAAAATTTTAAGAGTGACTTTTGTAGCATTAGGAAAGAGGAATCACCATGTAGAATTTCTTTGGCTTTCATTCTTTCTTTCCTCTGATAGGAGTTCGTCCCTGAAGAGCAAAGTACAAGTTTCTGACCTAATGTGTCTCCAGTCTCCTCTGTTTGATCACCTTTACATTGAGGCCAGCACACCTGTAGTGCGACACTTTTTATATTCACAATATCTTGTTTGCAGAAAGATTTTTCTTTTATCAGAAACAAAGACAATGTCCATCAGCCAGTGTTAGTAAAGGCAAGGATCAAACAGCCTTCCCAATTTATACTATGCTGACCACACTCAAAAATGAGAATTTATGTGGGCTTCCCTGGTGGCGCAGTGGTTGAGAGTCCGCCTGCCGATGCAGGGGACGCGGGTTCGTGCCCCGGTCCGGGAAGATCGCACATGCCGCGGAGCGGCTAGGCCCGTGAGCCATGGCCGCTGAGCCTGCGCGTCCGGAGCCTGTGCTCCGCAATGGGAGAGGCCACAACAGTGAGAGGCCTGCGTACCGCAAAAAAAAAAAAAAAATGAGAATTTATGGCAGGATTCAAATCAATGCAGATAATTCCTTGATATATTTTAGGGAGTGGAATTTCTAACAGGTCTATTCTTTGCCTGAAACCTGCAAATACATGTGACTTTTAATGTTGTCAATGGCATGAGTTACAAGTAGAGATAAGTGGTGATGAACGCAATGTTTGTTATGTCAAATCTTTCCCCTTTACCTCTAAAAATCAAAATAGCCTCATCCTCTAATCCTGGCCACAGTCACTGAGGAGAATTACAATAAGAGCCACAAATACTATTAGTTGAAACTTGAGATAAGTAAAATATGCATAAATCCTCTCAAGTGGAAAAATATTCGCTGTGGGTGTCTTTCCTTTTCAGTCACTGAAAACAAAGTTCTGGGCACTGATGACCACAGTTGTTGTTCAGTTCCCTCTTGTACTCAGAAGATTCAAAGAGGGCTGACATTAGCATTCGAATCACCCTCCTTCAGCAGGAGCTGACCGCACTGTGTTTTGAATGGGACTAAATGTCCATTCCTGGGACAGAGACCACAAAGAGAGGAGACAAGGGGCTGGTTTCCAACTTGTGAGCTTTAGACTCCTGCAGGGATTCACGTGAAGAGGGGCACCGTGCAGCTGAACGCAGGTCAGAAGAAGACTCTGGACTGGAAATACAAATGCGGCTGGAAAATGCATCTCAGAGGTGTACGTGCATCCTCCCTTGCTACAGAAATACATTAAATTCTTTCAAATACACCCCAGGGTCTCCTCTCTCTGTCACACCCTCACCACACACCCAAGAAGTGAGTTTATTGGGTAAAAACAGAAACAAATGCTGTGACTGGGATGCATACTTGGAGAGCAAAGTTTCTTCTCTGTGTCAGAAATTAGATCAAAGCTTGAGGAGAAAGATTATGGGGAGGAAGAAATGGAGACCCTCCATTCTTCAGTGTTGGAAGCTGATCAAAAACATTTCTTGGGAGTGCCTCGAAGATTCCTCAGAGCGAGTCACCCTTCCAGCCACCTTTGGAGGAAAATCAGCGACTCACCCCTCACTCACTGCGTGTCTGGTTTGGGGTCACACTGGTCATGTCTGGGAGACAGCACAACCTCCTCTCCTGCAGACGAGCTCAGGCCAAGGGCATGAACTACTCCCAAAAAGAAGAAGCAGCTTCTGGATAACTTTGGAGGAGATATCGTTAAGCCCACACCCCTAGACTAAATTGAACCATTTTGTCACTATCTAACTCACACAATTTTTGCCTACTATATTTGGCAACTTATCTGGGATACTTCTGTTAAAAAGAAAAAACAACAGGCCCAAACTAGAGTCATTCAAAATGGAGTCATTTGTGCTAAGCCCCACGACTGCAAGCCAAGACTTAATACCCAACCTAATTGCAGTTTCAAACTCTCAGGAATGCAATCTTAACTGGTCAGCGCTAGTGAGGTGATCCTCCTGATAGGACCCTTCTGTTCCCCTCAGGAGGTCGACCTTCCTGGAAACAATGCATTCTTCGCTAATAAGTTCCTTGTTTCACCCTCTTTCTGCCTCTAGGAACTTGGATGAGATGCTGCCTGATTCATGAATCATTTGATAAAGACAATGTGGTCTTTACTCAATTGAATTTTCATTATTTAACGCTGTTAAACTCAGAATATCAGTTTTGGTTTGTATTGCAAACCTAGTCGCAACACTAGATGAAGCCAAGTATATCTCTTTCAAGAATTACAAGAGGTCTGAGAATTTATCCTACTTGCAAGCTAGTAAGTTAGCCTGCCACAGTTTCATGGATGCTGAGAGAAGACACACGATTCCTGGGTCAGAGACAGAGAATTTTATTCCTCAGGGCACAGCAGGCAGCATGAACTTCATGTATGCATCAGCTCCCCTTGTCCCCCAAGTCCCGCTGGGTAATGAGGAGGTGACCAAGAGGTTGTTGTGCTGGCCATGGGTTTTCATCATAGCCAAAGAACCCCAAGCTTAGGAAACCCCAATCTTTTATTAAGGCAACTGCAAGAAGACCTGCCTGCCCTTTTCCCCAGGGAGGCATTATCTCTATTATACTGGACAGTAAACACATCTGCCCTTGGTTCACTATCTCTACCTAGCCTGGCTGTTTGCTATACAAACATCCTTGAGAGGAGAGGTTGGGCACTAGACTGCTTGGAAGAATGGTCCTCAAGGGATAAGAGAAATAGATTTGATCCATACTTGGAGAGGGTAGGCTAGTAACTAACTTAATCACAGTCCACGGGACCATTCACCAACCAAACAATATTTCTTATGCAATTTCATGTGAATGTAATAGATAATGGGAAACTACAAGAAATTATTTCCTATAAAAGTGAAACGTCACCTTAACTAGATGGGACTGAACACTGCCCAGTGAACACCTGTTGCACAGACTTAGACACACAGGCAGGCGTTAACCCCGTAGGCCTGGAGGAAATGACTCATGGGGTGGAAGTAGAGGTAGAAGAAAGGAAGGCCAAGAAGGAGAAGCAACTGCATACATTCAAGGCACTCAGCCATATCCTGGCTTGTCATCCTAGCGCTGCTGCCAATAAGACACTTGCACATTTGATGAAGATTTGTTAGCAATGAAATCTGACTGAGCTTGAAGCTAGTGCTACCCCTGAATGTTTGAGTTTTCTACACCAGTAAAGTACTTCTTTTCTTTCCTGTCTTAGGAACACATTGATTGAAGAATAACATACATTCAGAAAAGTGAATTATGTAAGTGCCAAGCATGATGAATTATCACACATACAAAAAGCACATCATGAAATCAGAAGCCAGATCAAGAGTTAAAATACGCCAGCCCCGGGCTTCCCTGGTGGCGCAGTGGTTGAGAGTCCGCCTGCCGATGCAGGGGACACGGGTTCGTGCCCCGGTCTGGGAAGATCCCACATGCCTTGGAGTGGCTGGGCCCGTGAGCCATGGCCGCTGAGCCTGCGCGTCTGGAGCCTGTGCTCTGCAACGGGAGAGGCCACAGCAGTGAGAGGCCCGCCTACCGCAAAAACAAAAACAAAAACAAAACAAAACAAAACAAATACGCCAGCCCCTCAAGCGCCCCTTTAGCCCCCTTGGAATCAGTACTCCTAGAGTCATCTCCGAAGGTAACTACCATAGTGATTTCTAACATCGCGGACTAGATTTATCTGTACTTTAACTTCATATAATGGCATCACACAGCACACATTTCTTGTGTCTGGCTTCTTTCTCTCAACATCATGTTTGCAAGATTAATAGTGTTATACTGTGTGCAGCTGTAATTAATTCATCCTAATTACTGGATAGCATTCCATTGTAGGAAGATATTTCATACAGTGAATATTATTTCTTCATTATAATGTTGATGAAATTTTTATCTGTTTTCAGTCTTTAGCCATTAAAGATAATGTGCAATAAACATTCTTGTACACATATTTTCACATATGTATGTATTTCTGTTGAGTTGAAACCTAGGAGTGGAATTACAGGATCTGGGGTATGCATAAGTTTAGCTTTAACAGATAATGGGAAACAGTTTTCCAAAGTGACTGTACCCATTTCTACTCCCACCAGGGGTGTATGAGAGCTTTCCATTCTTGCCAACACTTGCTATTGGCAGCCTATTTGATTTTAGCGATTCTGGTAGGTGTGTGGCAGAATCTAATTGTGGTTTTAATTTGCATTTCTCGGATGACTAATGAGTGTTCGTTCTTTTTCATATGTTTATTAATCACTTGTATTTCCATGGGTGAAGCTGTTGTTAAAATCTCTTGCTCACTTTATTTTTATCGGGCTGTCATTTTCTTATTGATTTTTAGAAGTTTTTTGTTTTTAATACAAGTTCTTTTCAATTATATGTGTTGCAAATATCTTCTCCAATTCAGTGGCTTGTATTTCACTCTCTTAATGTGTCTTAGTGTTAATGTGTTCTTTCCGTAATCTTTTTTTTTCTTATTGGTCAATACTTTTGACATTTAAGAAAACTTTCCCTACTCCTAAAGACATACATGTTCTCCTGTTATCTCCTTAGAAATGTTATTGATTTATTTTTCACAATTATCTCTACAATCCATCTGGATTTATTTTTGTGTAGGGCATGTGTCTGAGAAAAAAACTCATTGTGTTTTCCTTTACTCTCATACTCACAATACTTGTGACACCAGATGTGCGGGTTTTCGACACCAGCTGAGTGTCCTGCATTTCAATTCAATTCTGACAGTGACTAGAGTGAGCGCACATCCCACAGGTTAAAGGCTCAGTCCCACAAGCCTTCCCCCACTTCAGATGCCAATTGCAAGTAGGAGGTCCCCCAGTTACCCACAACTTCTGTCTGACTTGGCTGCAAATTGAAGAATCCTCCTCCTTCATGCTTGATTATTTGCTAGAAATAGCTCACAGAACTCAGGAACACACTTACTTATGTTTACCTGTTTATTATATAATAAAGAATATGATGTGAAGGCTACAGATAGACAGCCAGATGAAGAGGTATATAGGGTGAGGTCTGGAAGGGTCCCCAGCACAACAGCTCCTGTCCCCATGGATTTGGGGTGCAATAGATGTGTTTACCAACCTGGAAGCTCCCCGAGCCCCGTATTTTTGACATTTTTAAGGAGGTTTCTTCATGTAAGCATGATCAATTAACTCCACTTCTCCTCTTCTGAGAGGACGGGGGTGGGGCTGAAAGTTCCAAACTTCTAATCATGGCTTAGTCTTTCTGGTGACCAGTCCCCATCCTGAAGCCCACCAAAGGTCACCTCATTAAAACAAAAAACACTCTATCACTCAGGAAAATCCAAGAGACTTAGGAGCTCTGTGTCAGGAACCAAGGTCAGAGACTAAATATCAGAACAAAAGATGCTCCTGGTGCTTTTATCACATAGGAAATTACAAGGGTTTTAGGAACTCTGTGGCAGGAAGCAAAGACCAATCTGTGTAGTTTCTGTTACTTTACAATGTGAGTTAAAGATTAAATCTTTTTCTTATGGATATGCAGTTTTTATGCCTATCCAGCACCATTTATTTATTGCCCTTTCCCCATTGCTCTCCAATAATATTTTTGTCATGAATCAAGTGACTGCATGTATTGAGCTTGTTTCTGTGCTCTCTATTCTGTTCAGTGGTCCATTTCTCCATCTTTGCACAAATAACGCATCTTTTAATTACCCTAGCTTAATCATAAGTCTTGATATCCAGAGTATAAATCTTTCAACTTTTTAAATTCTTCTTCCAGTTTGTCTTGGGACTAAAATTCTGTATCATTTTTAGAATTAGCCCATCAGTTTGCACCTATGTATACACACACACTTGCTAGCTTTTTTAAAATAAGGATTTTATCAATTAAATCAACTCAGAAAATTGGCATCTTAATAACACCCAATCTTCCAATCCAAGAACAAAATATATTGCTTTACTTATTTAGGTCTTCTTTAACTTCTCTCAGTACTGATTTAAAGTTTCCAGTGTAGAAGGCTTGTGCATTTTATATTAGATTTGCTCCTAGATATTTGATGTTTTATGATGTTATTGTGAATAGTATAATTTTAATTTCATTTTCTAATTATTGATGATACATAGGAGTAAAATTGTGTTTTGTGTCTTGCATACAGTAAGTCCCCTACAAACGAACGAGTTCCATTCCAAGAGTGCATTCGTAAGTCCAATTTGTTTGTAAGTCCAACAAATTTAGCCTAAGTACCCAACTAACACAATCAGCTATATAATACTGTACTGTAATAGGTTTATAATACTTTTTGCACAAATAATACATAAAAAACAAACACAAAAAATAAAGAAAACATTTTTGATCTTACAGTACAGTACCTTGAAAAGTACAGTAGTACAGTACAACAGCTGACGCTTCTTAGCAGTACCAGCTACATCACCGTTGCTTTTACGCTTGCTTTCAGACATCCTGGGCTTGAAATAAAGATACTGTGCTACTGCGCTCTATACAGTACTATACAGTAAAGTACACAAAAGCACAACCATTTGCAGAGGATGCACACACATGACAACATATGCCATACATGTGAACTAACACGTGATTGGACGTGTGAATGCACGTTCACATCTTTGAAAGTTTGCAACTTGAAGGTTCATATGTAGCAGACTTACTGTATTTAATTTTACCAAGCTATTGTGTTAAATTCACTCTTTAATTCCAATGGTTCATCTGTAAAGTTTTTAGATTTTCTACATACACAGTCATGTTGTTGGCAAATAATGACAGTTTTACTTCTTCCCTTCCAATCCTTCCATATTTTATTCATTTATCTTGCCTTATTTTACTTGCTAAAGACCTACAGTAGTGGTCATCTAATGTAAAAGAAAAACTTTCAATATTTCACTAATATATTTATTAGTTCATTGCTATACGTTCCATTTATTCCTTGCTAAGGAATGTTAAACTTTATCACATGGCTTTTCTGCATTTATTGAGATGATCATATTATTTTTCTCCTTTATTTTGTCATAATTCTGATTTGCTTTTTTTTTGGACTTGATATACATGGAACCATTTAATATGTGATCTTTGCATCTGACTTTTTTGCTCAACATTAAGTGTAGTCATTCGCATTATTGCATGTAGCTGGGATTGTTCATTTTCATTGCTGAAGAGAATTCCATTATATGATTTTAACACCAATTATTCATCCGTTTGATATTTGATGGATATTTGGTGTTTTTCACAGTTTGGAGAAAATCAAGCTATCCACCTCTCGCCTCAGAACAGATTCTTACAGGCAAGGTGCCCTAAATTGCACTCCAGCACTGCTGCTAATTACCATGGTTACTGTAGTTGTATCCACCGTGTCTGCCTGCGGTGGCCAAGTGCCTTCCATCCACACTACCACTCTCCCCACCGATTCTATGCACCCCTACGTCCTACCATCAATTCCAGAGAATAACCACCACGGAAATTCCCAAAGATGCTGCTACCTCCCCCTCACGGTGTATCCCTTACTGCCTCAGTGAGATGAACATCCTCACGGAGCCCCTGAGAAGCCTGCTGAGATGCTACATCTTTTCATCTTACCTGATAAATACATTTCTTCATTTCCACCTTCCTGAGTTTTTTGATCCCTTCCTCAATACTACCCTGAAGCAGTGGGGCAGCTCCATCTGATTTTCCTGTCCAAGCTTCAAGGAGCCATCCCAGGAGTGTGCTAGGATTGGCTGCAGTGGTCAAGGAAGGTGGTTGAGCCCAAGTCCTGGGAAAGTACTGCCAGGCCAGTGAACTTTCCCCATTGAGTCTCTTGAGTCTCATATTCTCTTTTGCTTCTCTCAAGATCCACTCCCACATGGGGCCTCCCAGGTGCAGCTGGTATATGTAACTCAAGGACAATTACTTCTGTGTCCAAGTTATTCCTCCTGGAGCAGGGACTGGGTTTTCTCCCTCAGACTGTGCTGAGATTTGGCTGTAACTGTCAGAGATGGTGAGGGTGGTGAGGATGGATCTAAGGTCATCTCGTGAGGTGCCTCTCAGGGGAGGGCTCCAAGAGGTGGGGGCTGCAAGCACAAGGAGTCTGTGCTCCTGTTCAAAGAGGGAGGATGTTGCTTCTGTTGGCCTGGAAGGTTCAGGGGAATCTAGGGGTCCGGGTTCTGAGCTCATCCACATACATACACCCAATCTCAGATTCCATTAGTTTCCTCTTAGGGCCCTCACAGTAGGACCCCTGTTAAGGCTGTGTGCTCATTCACCCCTCTTTGCAGCTCTGCAACCTTAGCCGTTAGCTGCTGGGCTCTTGTGCCCGCAGGAGATAAGGGGCTACACAAACACTGCCTTAGAGACCCTTGGAATCTCAGAGTGCTTAGAATGATAGTTGGTACAAGCATATCACTGTATTGTTTTCAAAGCTTTCAAAGCAGCTAAAACAAGCCAAATTTTAATTACCATTTTTTTCCATTCAATTTGAGTGACATAAAAGAAATATTCAACACAGATATTTGGACAACTGTCTGTTGAAACAAGGTTGGACCAAGTATGATTTACATTTGCTTCTGCAGGTGACGGGGCACTAGCTCCTGTTGCCCTTCATCCAGGGTGAGTAACTGAGGTGATTCCCAGCTGAGCCGAAGTCCCTGTAAGTCTTACTGCCTCTTAGTTCACTACTGGAGAGCAGGTTTCCAGGGTCTGATCAGAAATGATGGGGGTTACCAGATTCATCCTTCCTCTTGGGAGGTCTTGGAGCCTGTGTCCCCGTGAACCTGCCCACATTGCAGCAAAGGGATAAAGACCACTAGATCTCAGGTTGTCTAGCTGACCTCACTCTTCCCCTGTCTCCTGAATCTGTGGTTCACTGAGCTATTAGGTCTCTGATGCTACCTTGCAGGTGTTTTGTCACATTTTCTAGTTGCTTTTAGTGGATGAGTTGTTCCAAATTTCTTACCCATCCATTTCACATAAACAAAGTCATCTTTTAAACAAAGGTCATGAACCAATAAACCACAGCATAAAATAAATTACAAATGGTTAGTAAGCATTTGAAAAATATCAGCTTCCTAATTATAAAAACTTTTCAATTAAAAATGAGATGATTTCAAATGTTAAGGTACAAAGATGAAGTAAACAGAAGTTATTGAGTGCCCTCAGATATTGCTAGTAAGAGTCAAGCAGAAACTTTTCTGAAAGGAATTTTGGCAATATTAACAAAAATGATGTAATTTTTCATACATATTGACACAGTAATTCCACTTCTGAGGAATTTATTCTAAGGAAATAATCTAAAATGTGGACAGGTGTTTAAGCCAAATATATTCAACTTAGGGTTTTTTTAAAAAAGAAAACATTTAAAACTCTCTGAAATATAGTCATAGATAATTAAATCATACTATATCAAAGAAATAAAACGCAACTTTAAAAATTTAATTTAATTTCCCTTTAATTTAAAGGCCTGGGAAAACGCCTTTAAATACCACTAAGTCAAAAGCAAAATTTAAAGTATGTACAATATGAATTCAATTACTCAAAAGTATGCATAAAGGAAAACTCTTGAAAAAATATTCCAGATGTTAAAATCGCTTTCCTGGGCAAGGAGTTATAGATATTGTCTTCTCTGCATTTTTATAGCTTCAACTGCTTCTCAAATTTTCTGCTGAGTGGGCAATTCTTTTACAATCAGAAATAACAGGGGGGAAAAAGAGAATGTAGCTTTTTATTAAAATTAATAATAGTAAATTATCCAGGATAAGATAGAGAATGTTGGTTGGTTTAATTTTTCAGATAATTAAATATTTATGATAGGCTGTATACTCCAAATAGAGTGCCTTTCAGGAATACATAGTAAATTAAACCTAATAACAAAACTACACAAACAGAAATCAGCTTTTCTGTTATGATTCGTAGGGAACTTCAACTGTTACACTTTTTGAGGGTCACAGTTAGGAACATCGATTGTCATTCCTTCGAAGTGTCTTAATCTCTTTCTTAACTGTCTTTTGTTTCCCACGGGTGCTGGCTTGTTCGTTAAGTCCCTAGCACTTTACATCTGATATTTTCATTAATTTTCTCCACACTTCATTTAAGGTAAACATTATTTTATGCACTTTACAAATTAGCATTGTAGCTTTGCCAAATTTTGCATCAAACTTAGAGCTGGGATTTAAACCCCAACCTCATCCCCTCCCCAGCCTGCCCTCTGGCTCCCGCCTGGAAATACTGGGGACCGGTAATTATTTGTTGGTTTAATATAATTTGTTTAGTCGCTTGAGGACACCGATTTGCATTTTTTCTCTTTTTATATTGATCTGTAACCCGCTTTGTCTCCTACCTAACCGGTATTTGGGCACGAACTGGCCAGTGTCACTTTCCTGTCCTTTCAGGCGGGGTTTCGCCCCCAGGGTTCTCTGGCAGCCGCCTCCGTCGCTATGGTGACCCGGTGTCAGAGCTGACACCGCAACATCAGCAGCTGCGCCGGGTCCTCGCCGGCTCAATGGAGAGCGCGGCGGACTTGGCACCGAAGGCGCAGGGTCTGCGCCGAGCTGCGCGCGGGGCCTCAGTCCCTCCCCAGGCAGGAGCCCACTTCCAAAGACAGCCTGGCTGCGTTCCGAGCCATGAATGCCTTGAACTCAGCCCCGGACTTGATTTCTTTTTTAACCGAGAGAAACAAAACAAAACAAAACACCCATCAGAGCACACACTGGTGTAGTGGTGTGTCCTGAATCTTGGAAACATCTCAGCAGAATTCACAATCTTTCCTTTCCAGGGTGCAGGCATGGGGGACTCAGATTAAAACACGGGGAACTTCTTATAACCCCATCTGATCAATATAACATGGAACGCAGCACTGCAATATTATAGTTTTGAAATCATATAGGAACACATAAATATGAGCTTATAATGTACTAAGTTTGAAAACTAAGATATAAAATCATATGCAAACTCAGAATACCACTAAATGAAGATATTCATATGCAAGTAAAGGTAAAATATATACACCAACAGGATTCATAGAGCCTGGATATTCCATGATAGAAAGTGGCAGATACATTGTTTGGTATTACACTTAAGCTGAATGTAATTTAAAAATATGTATGATAACATTTTGTCAAATTATAGTGGGCTCCCTATAGCAAGAGAGAATGCTCCTTTCAAGGCAATAAATAAATGAGATGATAAAAATTCTTACTCTATTGCATTATGAAACACAAAATCATATTTCAAAAAGAAAACTACCTTTACGGTTTTTTTTTTTTTTTCAAGAAAAGCATAATCTGTGTCCTTTAAAGAACATCCTGAAAGAAGCTGTAAGGGCAGAGAATGAATGCCCCCAGCTGGGCTCTCCTCCTTCCTGTTACTGGGCAGCCTCAGCCCACAAATAACCCAACCCACTAGTGCAATATATGAGGTCCTTAACTAAGGCTGGTACCATTGTTTCCCTAAGACAGACAGACAGACAGACACACACACACACAGAGGCACAGATACACGAGTGCTGTGTTATTCTAAATAAACGTGCTTCTACAATTAATACTTATTATTTTTATTTTGAAGATTTTCCTTTTTATCCTTTTTTTTTTTTTTAACTTAGGAGGTATACATGGGCCTAGAAGAATCCTGACTTTATTCAACTGGCCACACGAATTCCCATTTCCCACTAAGGAAACCTTGTTCTCTACATCTGTGTCTCTATTTCTGCCAGTTCATCTGTACCATTTTTCTAGATTCCACATGTATGCATTAATATACAATATTTGTTTTTCTCTTTCTGACTTACTTCACTCTGTATGACAGTCTCTAAGTCCATCCACGTCTCTACAAATGACCCAACCTCACTCCTTTTTATGGCTGAGTAATACTCCATTGAATCTATATACCACATCTTCTTTATCCATTCATCTGTCAATGGGCATTTAGGTTGCTTCCATGACCTGGCTATTGTAAATAGTGCTGCAAAGAACATTGGGGTGCATGTACCTTTTTGAAATATGGTTTTCTCTCGGTATATGCCCAGTAGTGGGAATGCTGGGTCATTTGATAGGGATTGCACTGAATCTGTAGATTGCTTTGGGTAATATAGTCATTTTCACAATATTCATTCTTCCAACCCAAGAACATGGTATATCTCTCCATTTGTTTGTGTCGTCTTTGATTTCTTTCCTCAGTGTCTTATAGTTTTCTGAGTACAGGTCTTTTACCTCCTCAGGTAGGTTTATTCTTAGGTATTTTATTCTTTTTCTTGCAATGGTGAACGGGAGTGTTTCCTTAATTTCTCTTTCTGATCTTTCATTGTTAGTGTATAGGAATGCAAGAGATTTCTGTGCATTAATTTTGTATCCTGCATCTTCAACAAATTCATTGATGAGCTCTAGTAGTTTTCTGGTGGCATCTTTAGGATTCTCTATGTACAGTACCATGTCATCTGCAAACAGTGACAGTTTTACTTCTTCTTTTCCAGTTTGTATTCCTTTTATTTCTTTTTTGTCTCTGATTGCTATGGCTAGGACTTCCAAAATTATGTTGAATAATAGTGGTGAGAGTTGACACCCTTGTCTTATTCCTGATCTTAGAGGAAATGCTTCCAGTTTTTCACCATTGAGAATGATGTTTGCTGTGGGTTTGTCATATATGGCCTTTATTATGTGGAGGTAGGTTCCCTCTATGCCCACTTTCTGGAGAGTATTTTCATAAATGGGTGTTGAATTATGTCAAAAGCTCTTTCTGCTTCTATTGAGATTATCATATCGTTTATATTCTTTAATTTGTTAATATGGTGTATCACATTGATTGATTTGTGTGTATTGAAGAATCCTTACATCCCTGTGATAAATCCCACTTGATCATGGTGTATGATCCTTTTAATGTGTTGTTGGATTCTGTTTGCTAGTATTTTGTGGAGGATTTTTGCATTTATATTCATCAGTGATATTGGTCTGTAATTTTCTTTTTTTGTAGTATCTGTCTGGTTTTGGTATCAGGGTGATGCTGGCCTCATAGAATGAGTTTGGGAGTGTTCCTTCCTCTGCAATTTTTTTCAAGAGTTTGAGAAGGATGGGTGTTAGCTCTTCTCTAAATGTTTGATAGAACTCACCTGTGAAGCCATCTGATCCTGGACTTCTGTCTGTTGGAAGATTTTTAATCGCAGAGTCAATTTCATTACTTGTGGTTGGTCTGTTCATATTTTCTATTTCTTCCTGGTTCAGTCTTGCAAGGTTATACCTTTCTAAGAATTTGTCCATTTCTTCCAGGTTGTGCATTTTATTGGCATAGAGTTGCTTGTAATAGTCTCTTAGGATGCTTTGTATTCCTGTGGGGTCTGTTGTAACATCTCCTTTCTCATGTCTAATTTTATCGATTTGAGTCCTCTCCCTCTTTTTCTTGATGAGTCTGGCTAAAGTTTTATCAATTCTGTTTATCTTTTCAAAGAACCAGCTTTTAGTTTTATTGATCTTTGCTATGGTTTTCTTTGTTTCTACTTCATTTATTTCTGCTCTGATCTTTTTTTTTTTTTTTTTTTTTGCGGTACGCGGGCCTCTCACTGTTGTGGCCTCTCCTGTTGCAGAGCACAGGCTCCAGACGCGCAGGCTCAGCGGCCATGGCTCACGGGCCTAGCCGCTCCGCAGCATGTGGGATCTTCCCGGACCGGGGCACGAACCTGTGTCCCCTGCATTGGCAGGCCGACTCTCAACCACTGCGCCACCGGGGAAGCCCCTCTGCTCTGATCTTTATGATTTCTTTCCTTCTACTAACTTTGGGTTTTCTTTGCTCTTCTTTCTCTAGTTGCTTTAGGTGTAAGCTTAGATTGTTTATTTCAGATTTTTCTTGTTTTTGTATTACTATAAACTTCCCTCTTAGAACTGCTTTTGCTGCATCCCATAGGTTTTGGATCGTCAGGTTTTCATTATCATTTGTTTCTAGGTATTTTTTTATTTCTTCAGTGATCTCTTGGTTATTTAATAACGTATTGTTTAGCCTCCATGTGTTTGTGTTTTTTACTTTTTTTCCCCTGTAATTGATTTCTAATCTCATAGCATTGTGGTCAGAAAAAATGCTTGATATGATTTCAATTTTCTTAAATTTACTGAGGCTTGATTTGTGACCCAAGATGTGATCTATCCTGGAGAATGTTCTGTGTGCACTTGAGAAGAAAGTGAAATCTGTTGTTTTCAGGTGGAATGTCCTATAAATATCAATTAAATCTATCTGGTGTATTGTGTCATTTTATGTTGTGTTTCCTTATTAATTTTCTGTCTGGATGATCTTCCACCTCCTCTGTAAGTGAGGTGTTAAAGTCCCCTGCTATGATTGTGTTACTGTCGATTTCCTCCTTTATAGCTGTTAGCATTTGCCATATGTATTGAGATGCTCCTATGTTGGGTGCATATATGTTTATAATTGTTATAGCTTCTTCTTGGATTGATCCCTTGATCATTATGTAGTGTCCTTCCTTGTCTCTTGTAACATTCTTTATTTTAAAGTCTATTTTGTCTGATATGAGTATTGCTACTCCAGCTTTCTTTTGATTTCCATTTGCATGGAATATCTTTTTCCATCCCCTCACCTTCAGTCTGTGTGTCCCTAGGTCTGAAGTGGGTCTCTTGTAGACAGCATATATATGGGTCTTGTTTTTGTATCCATTCAGCAAGCCTGTGTCTTTTGGTTGGAGCATTTAATCCATTCACATTTAAGGTAAGTATCAATATGTATTTTCCTATTACCATTTTCTTAATTGTTTTGCATTTGTTTTTGTAAGTCCTTTTCTTCTCTTGTGTTTCCCACTTAGAGATGTTCCTTTAGCCTTTGTTGTAGAGCTGGCTTGGTGGTGCTGAATTCTCTTAGCTTTTGCTTGTCTGTAAAGATTTTGATATCTCCATCAAATATGAATGAGATCCTTGCCTGGTAGAGTAATCTTGGTTGTAGGTTTTTCCCTTTCATCACTTTCAATATATCATGCCACTCCCTCTGGCTTGTAGAGTTTCTGCTGAGAAATCAGCTGTTTACCTTATGGAAGTTCCCTTGTATGTTGTCATTTTTCCCTTGTTGCTTTTAATAATTTTTCTTTGGCTTTAATTTTTGTCAATTTGATTACTATGTGTCTCAGCATGTTTCTCCTTGGGTTTATCCTGCCTGGGACCTCTGTGCTTCCTGGACTTGGGTGGCTATTTCCTTTCCCACGTTAGGGAAGTTTTCAACTATAATCTCCTCAAATATTTTCTTGGGTTCTTTCTCTCTCTCTTCTCCTTCTGGGACCCCTATAATGTGAATGTTGTTGCGTTTAATGCTGTCCCAGAGGTCTCTTAGGCTGTTTTCATTTCTTTTAATTCTTTTAAAAGAAAGAAGAGTAGAGTCTGAAGTCAGGAAGTGTAATTCCTCCAGCTCTTCTTCTTTCTCAAGATTGTTTTGGCTATTCAGGGTCTTTTGTCATTCCATACACACTGTAAATTTATTTCTTCTAGTTCTGTGAAAAATGCCATTGGTATTTTGACAGGGATTGCGTTGAATTTGTAGATCACCTTGGATAGTATGGTCATTTTAACAATTTGATTCTTCCAACCCGAGAACACTATATCTTTTCATCTGTTTGTGTCATCTTCAATTTCTTTCTTCAGCATCTTATACTTTTCAGAGTAAGCTCTTTTGCCTCCTTAAGTGAGTTTATTCCTAGGTATTTTATTCTTCTAGATGCAATGGTAAATGGGATCATTTCCTTAATTTCTCTTTCTGATATTTTGTCTTTAATGTATAGAAATGCAACAATTTTCTGTACATTAATTTTGTATCCTGCAACTTTATTTAATTCATTGATTATCTCTAGTAATTTTCTGGTAGCCTCTTTAGGATTTTCTATATATAGTATCATGTCATCTGCAAACAATGACAGTTTTACTTCTTCCTTTCCAATTTGGATTCCTTTTATTTTTTTTCTTCTCTGATTGCTGTGACTAGGACTTCCAAAACTATGTTGAATAAAAGTGGCAAGAGTAGGCATCCTTGTCTTGCTCCTGATCTTAGAAGAAGTGCTTTCAGCTTTTCACCATTGAGTATGATGTTAGCTGTGGGTTTGTCACGTATGGCCTTTATTATGCTGATATATGTTCCCTTTATGCCCACTTTCTGGAGAATTTTTATCATAAATGGATGTTGAATTTTATAAAAGTTTTTCTGCATCTACTGAGATGATCACATGGTTTTTTTCTTCAGTTTGTTGTTGTGGTGTATCACATTGACTGATTTGTGGATATTCAAAACTCCTCATCCATGGGATAAATTCCACTAGATCATGGTGTATGATCCTTTTAATATATTGTTGGATTCAGTTTGCTAGTATTTTGTTGAGGATTTTGGCATCTATGTTCATCAGTGATATTGGTCAGTAATTTTCTTTTTTTTTGTGATATCTTTGTCTGGTTTTTGGTAACAGGGTGATGGTGGCCACATAGAATCAGTCTGGAAGTGTTCTTTCTTCTGAAATTTTTTGGAATAATTGCAGAAGGATAGGCATTAACTCTTCTCTAAATGTTTGATGGAATTCACCTGTGAAGTCATCTGGTCCTGGACTTTTGTTTGTTGGGAGTTTTTAAATTACTGACTCAATTTCATTACTGGTAATTGATCTGTTCATATTTTCTACTTCTTCCTGGTTCAGTTCTGGGAGATTGTACCTTTCTAAGAATGCGTCCATTTCTTCTAGGTTGTCCAGTTTATTGGTGTATAATTGTTCTTAGTAGTCTCTTATGATACTTTGTATTTCTGTGGTTGGTTTCAGTTGTAACTTTTCCTTTCTGATCTTATTGGTTTGGGCCCTCTCCTTTTTTTTCTTGATGAATCTGGCTAAAGGTTTATCAATTTGGTTTATCTTTTCAAAGAACCAGCTTTTAGTTTCATTGAACTTTTCTATTTTTTTGTCCCTATTTCATTTATTTTTGCTCTGATATTTATTATTTCTTTCCTACTACTAACTTTGGGTTTTGTTTGTTCTTCTTTCTCTAGTTGCTTTAGGTGTAAGGTTAGGTTGTTTATTTGAGATCTTTCTTGTTTCCCGAGGTAAGCTTGTATTGCTATAAACTTCCCTCATAGAACTGCTTTTGCTGCATCCCATAGGTTTTGAGTTGTCGTGTTTTTGTTTTCATTTGTATCTAGGTATTTTTTAATTTCTTCTTTGATTTCTTCAGTGATCCATTGGTTGTTTAGTAGCATATTGTTTAGCCTCCACGTGTCTGTAGGTTTTTGCAGCTTTTTTTCTTGTAGTTGATATCTAGACTTATAGCATTGTGGTCAGAAAAGATGCTTGATATAATTTCAGTTTCTTAAATTTACTGAGGCTTGTTTTTTGGCCTAGTATGTAATCTATCCTGGAGAATATTCCATGTGCACTTGAAAAGAATGTGTATTCTACTGCTTTTGGATGGAATGCTCTCTAAATATATCAATTAAGTCTGCTTAGTTTAATGTTTTATGCCTGTGTTTCCTTATTGATTTTTTGTCTGGATGATCTGTCCATTGATATGTGTGGTGTTAAAGTCTTGTAATATTAAAAATAATAATAATAATAAAGTCCTTACTATTATTGTGTTACTGTCAATTTCTTTTTATGTCTGTTAATATGTGTCTTATATATTGAGGTGCTCTTATGTTTGGTGCACATATATTTCTAATTGTTAGAACTTCTTCTTGGATTGATCCCTTGATCATTATGTAGTGTCCTTCTTTGTCTCTTATAAGAGTCTTTATTTTAGTCTATTTTATTTTAGTTTAGTTTTTAAAGTTTATTTTATTTTAGTCTATTTTGTCTGCTATAAGTATTGCTACCCTGGCTTTCTTTTGATTTCCATTTGCATGGAATACCTTTTCCATCCCCTCACCTTCAGTCTGTATGTGTCTCTAGATCTGATGTTAATCTCTTGTAGGCCACTTATACACAGAGTTTTCTTTTTTTATCCATTCAACCACTCTTTGTCTTTTAGTTAGAGCATTTAGTCCATTTAAATTTTAAGTAATTATCAATATGTATGTTCTTACTGTCATTTTGTTAATTGTTTTAGATTTGTGTTTGTAGGTCATTTTTTCCCCTTTCTTCTTCTTTTGTTCTTTTTTCTCCCAATCTGGTGATTATCTTAGTGTTGTGTTTGGATTCCTTTTTCTTATCTGTATGTATATTTATTGTAGATTTTTGGTGTGCAGTTACCATGAGATTTTTGTATAGCAGTCTATATATATACATGTATACATATATACATATATATAGACTCTATCTCCCCCCATCTCTCTCTCTCTCTCTTCCTCTCTCTCTCTCTCTCTCTATATATATATATATATATATATATGAGATATATATATATGAGATTAATATATATATGAGACTGTTTTAAGTTGTTGATCTCTTAATTTCAAAAGCACTTTTAAATCCCTGCATTTGTACTTTCCTCCCCTCATGATTACTGTTTTGATATCATATTTTACATCTAATTGTTTTGTGTACCCCTTAACTGCTTATTGTGGATATAGATGATTTTACTAATTTTGTCCTTTAACCTCCCTACTAGCTTTGTGTGTGGATGATTTCCTGCCTTTACTTTATGTTTTCCTTTACCAGTGAGCTTTTTTATTTTGTAATTTTCTTATTTCTAGTTGTGGCTTTTTCTTTTTCACCTCGAGAAGTTAACATTTATTGTAAAGCTGGTTTGGTGATACTGAACACTTTTAGCTTTTGCTTATCTATAAAGCTTTTGATTTCTCCATCAAATCTGAAAGAGAATATACTTACCTGACAAGGGAGATACCATGATCATGAAGGTGGTTTTCCCAGGGCAAGGCTTATCCATTGTACTCTGGATGTGCTGACCCCTGCAAGTTCCCTAAATGGAAAATTGACTGCATAATTTGTGGTAGTGGGGTCTGCATTCACACTCTCCCCTGGTTAAGAAAAAAAAAAATCTGAAAACAGAGCCTTGCTGGGTAGAGTAGTCTTGGTTGTAAGTTTTTCTCTTTCATCACTTTAAATAAATTGTTCCATTCCTTTCCGGCCTGCAGGCTTTCTCCTGAAAAATCAGCTGATGGCTTAATGGGAGTTCCCTTATATGTTATTTGTTGCTTTTCCCTTGCTGCTTTTAATATTTTCTCTTTACCTTTAGTTTTTGTCATTTTGATTGCATGGACTCTTGGTGTCTTCCCCTTTGGGTTCAACCTGTACAGGACTCTCTACACTTCACAGACATGGGTGACTGTAACCTTTCTCGGGTTAGGGAAGTTTTCACCTTTTATGTCTTCAAATATTTTATCAGGCCCTTTCTCTCTCTCTTGTCCTTCTCAGACCCCTATAACGAGTATATTACTGTGCTTGATGTTGTCCCAGAGGTCTCTTAAACCGTCCTCATTTCTTTTAATTCTTTTTTCTATTCAGCAGCAGTGATTTCCACTACTCTGTCTTCCAGCTCACTGATTTGTTACTCTGTATCATTTAGTCTAGTATTGATTCCTTCTAGTGTATTTTTCATTTCAGTTATTGTATTCTTCATCTCCATTTGGTTGTTCTCTATATTTTCTAACTCTTTGTTTAAAACTTCTAGCTTCTTGCTCTGTGCATCCATTCTCCTCCTGAGTTCTTTGATCATCTTTACAATCATTAATCTGAACTCTTTCTCAGGTAGATTGCCTATCTTCACTTCACTTAGTTCTTCTTCTGGGGTTTTATCTTGTTCCTTCATCTGAAACATATTCCTCTGCCACCCCATTTTGTCTAAGTTGTTATTTGTATTCTTACGTTTGTAGTAAATTAGTTATGTTTCTTGACCTTGGGGGAGTGGTCCTCTGTAGGAGGCATCCTATGCATCTCAGCCCTGGTGAGTGAGGTTGGTTTAGAGGCTTTTGCAGGCTTCCTGGAGAGAAGGGTTGGGGCCTGCCCACTGGTGGGTGGAGCTGGGTCTTGGTCCCTCTGGTGGGCAAGGCCATGTCTAGGGTCATGTCTAGAGGTGGCTGTAGGTTCAGGAAGTCTTTAGGCAGGCTGTCTGCTGGCATAGCCCCACCCAGTTAGTTGTTTGGCCTGAGGTTTCCCAGCACTGGTGCCTACAGGCTGTTGGGTAGGGTCAGGTCTCGGTGATAATGAGCCACCAAGATGGCAGCCACCAGCAGCAGTGTTCATGTGGTTTAATGTTCCCAAATATGTCTGCCACAAATGTCTATGTCCCCAGGGTAAGCCACAGCCACCCCACTGCCACTCCAGGAGACTCCCCAAGACCAGCAGGTAGGTCTGGCCTAGGCTCCTATCAAATTACTGCTTTTATCCTGAGTCCTGGCACATGTGAGAGTTTGTGTGTGCAGTTTAAGAGTGACGTTTCTATTTCCCTTAGTCCTGTGGGGCTCCTGAAATTAAGCCCTGCTGGCCTTCAAAGCCAAATACTCTGGGGGCTCATCTTCCTCGTGCCAGACCCCTGAGCTGGGGAGCCTCACATGGGGAGGCTCTCACTCCTGTGGGAGAATCTCTGCAATAGAGATAATTATTCTCTATTTTGTGGGTCACCCACCTTACAAGAATCTCTGCAATAGAATAATTATTCTCTATTTTGTGGGTCACCCACCTTACAAGTATCGGATTTGATTATATTGCAAGTTTGCCCCTCATCCCCACCTCACTGTGGTTCCTTCTTTACGTCTTTAGATGTAGAAAATATTTTCTAGTAGGTTCCAGTCTTTTCCATCAATGGTTGTTCTACAGAAAATTGTGATTTTTGTGTGCCCATGAGAGGAAGTGAGCTCTGAGTCTTTCTACTCCGCCATCTTGGCCACACTTCCTAGATAACACTCTTAAAGAAACTGCCTCCTGCTTTAAGTCTGAAGCACTAGGTGCTAGGTTTCAGCTCCCTTATGTTCCCTGGGTCTTGATTTCACAGATTAGGCTTCATAATTTGTGTTTAATGTTCTATTATAGCTACTTCTTTGCTTTATTAAAGATGAGTGGGTTTTTTCCCTGTATTTTCATTCTTTGTAATTCGAATTGGATTTTAGAAATGGGATATAGAAAAATGCCTTAATTGTATCATATGGGTATTTAGTCTTTAGATGTTTTAAAACTAGGGAATAATAAAAACAAAATGCAGGGTAGTGGCTACTTCTGTATGGTGTCAGGGGAATGGGACTGAGAAAGAGTATGAAAGATGATGCAATGGTATAAATAATACTCTAGTTTTTAAGTTAGCAGCTGGGTTCCCAACTTTTCGTCTTGTTGTTATGCTTCATTACTTACTGTATTTTGCATGTATTTTAAAAATCAACTATTATATAATTTAAAAATTAATCATGCATGACCTGTCCCTTCCAGAGTAAAGGATTAATTAGATAGAGATTCACTGTTGAACAAAGAGGAAAAACGATTACCAGCTGAAAGTACAAATCTTCCTTGACTTACAATGGGGTTACAACCCAATAAACCAACTGTAAATTGAAAATATTGTAAGTTGAAAGTACCTTTAATACACCTAACTTACAGAACATCATAGCTTAGCCTGTCTACCTTAAGCATGCTCAGACATTTATATTAGCCTATAGTTGGGCAAAATCATCTAACACAGGCTTATTTTATAATACAGTGTGCACTATCTCAAATAATTTATTGAATGCTGTACTGAAAGTGAAAAACTGAACTGTTGTCTGGGTATAGAATGGTTATCGCCCCATGATCCTGGGCTGAGAGGGAGCTGTGGCTGCCACAGCCCAGCATCAGGAGAGGGGATCAGACTGCATCATGCTCACCAGGGAAAGGATCAAAATTCAAAGTGAAACTTCTACTGAAAGCATATCAATTTTACACCACTGTAAAGTCAAAAAATCCTAGGTCGAACCATTGTAAGCCAGAGACTGTTTATCCCATTACCGTGTCTTTATACAATGTCTAAGACTGTCCTGAGTTAACTGTAATGCTGAACTCCATAAAGGCCACCCTGGAGAGGACAGTGCTGTCATCTTTACTCTTCCATTATGTTGGCTTTCTGCTCTCTTTAATCATCAGGATTTTGGCTGCTTTATATTAATTAGTAGTTGCAACCAAAGAACCAGGAAACAGTAAGAAAAATCAAGTATTACATAAAGACAACTGGGAATTATAGATTCAAGTATTGCTGTTCCCTCCAGACACTGCTCCATTATCTTTTGTGTTCCGGTGTTGCTGCTGACAAGTTCAATGCTATTTTGATTCTTAATTGTTTGTTTGGAAACCATTTCTTCCTCAAATGTTGCAACGATGCATGCTGGTGCCGGGCACACTGGTGTTCAGGTGTGCCTTTAGCTTAGGAACTCATATCCTTCAGTCTTGAGAAATTTCTTGAATCGTTGCTTTCATTATTTCCTCTCTTCTGTTTAATATGTTTCTTCCTTCTTTTGGAATTTCTATTCTTCAGCTGTTGGATGTCTCAGAAAATCTTCTCAATTTCTGGTGTCTTACATTTTGTCTTCTTTATGTTCTGCTGTCTTAGAGAGCTCCTGTGCTCTATCTTTCATTCCTTCTATCTTTCAATTTTGTTGTCACATTTTTAACTTCTAAGAGCTCTTTTTGTACTTTGAATATCTTCTTCTTTTCCATCTTTATTTTTTAATAGTATCTCTTTATGTGTTTCATGCATTCATTAACTTTATCTCTCAGAGGATATTAATGGTAGCCACCTTTGAAGTTTCTGTCCTTCCGACTAGCAGGACACCTCCTATAGCATGTGTAGGCATATTGGTTGTAGGCTCACTCTAGGTTATCCTGGCCAGGTCACTACCTTAGGGAAGCAGTTATCCAATTTTTTGGTATCAGAATCTCTTTACCCTTGTGAATATAACTGAGAATTCCAATGAGATTTTCAGAAGAATAGGGAGTGGAGGAGAAAAGATAAATTGTTTCAGCAGAAGACTAGACTCAAGAGGAGTCCAGCCCAATGCAACAACAGAAAGTATGGATGAAGTGTAGAGTACAAGGTTGAGAATGACAGGAAATTGGAGACATGGGCAAACCCCACACATTTCCAGATCCTGCAATACAAGTTAAGGAACTAAGACCTCAGGAAGAATCCTGGAAGGGTTTTCATCTGGGGAGTGATATAATTTAAAACTAGCCTTTTTGGAAATCCCTTCTGCCTGCAATATGGAAATAGAATAGAAAAGGAACAAGCCTGGAAACAGCAAGATTAGATTAGGGGCTCTGGAAGTAGTCCAGGGAAGATATAACATGGCCTTGAATAGGGCAGCTAACAAGAGGGTTGGAGAGAAGTGAAGAGATTTGTGAGATATTTAGAAGATGGAATCATCACAACTGGGTGACAGATTAGATGGAAGGAGGAGGTGGGTGAGACACCAAGATGAGTCAAGGATCATCCCCAGATTTTTGTCTTGAGCAGATGAGTAAGTTACGACTTTTCACTGAAATATGGAAGGAACACATTTAAGAGTAGCCATTTATTTATTTATACATGAATTGGTTCATTATGTCAAATTATCTGAGCCAAATTACTCTGGATTCCGAATCCCTATTATTACTTAGTAAATAATAATTAATATTTATTAAACTCTTATTCAAGCCCTCTCTCTCTCTCTCTCTCTCTCTCTCTCTCTCACACACACACACACACACACACACACACACATATACATATTCATTTATTCCTCATAAGACACTTATGAATTAGGGACTATTGTTATTCTTATTTTATGCTTCTTAAAAAGAGGCACAGACTGGTTAAGTAGACTTCCCGAGGACCCACAGCTTAGTGTCGGTGCAGGGAAGAGAAGAATCTGACTCTAGACAGCACTGGTAACCACTAGACTGTACTGTTCAGTGGTGTGTACGTGTGTGTGTTTTCCTAACAAGTCTTGGGGTTAGAGGCAAATAAATTAATTGTGGAACCCATTTTCTCCACTGATAACTTAATATTTTCTATTCCCATTTATTCAATCTTTATTTATTGAGTAACCTTGTATTTATCAGGCCTTGAGTTAGATAAAAATTCAAATATGAAAAATCTAATTCGTGCCCTCAAATTAGTGAGGAAACAGGTGAAAGGACAATGACAACACAGTGTGACAAGGTGGCTCAGCGGCCATGGGAGCACAGAAGCAGAACTCCTAAGTCGACTGGACTGGGGCATGCGTGTATGTATATCCTGAAGGAGACACGGGGAGAGCTGTCCTAATGCTGGGGTAAGAGTCACACACGTGAAGAAAGAAGAAGGAGACGCTTGAAGATGGAGCCACCTGTACAGAGAAAGAGGCAACTGAGAATCAGGTGGATTTGGGAAACTACACGTTGTACTGTTTAGACCTTCTCAACCTCCTTCAGTCCTAACACTCACAAAAATGTGAAGATGTTAGTATGGCACCCGAGGGTATGAGGCTGCCTGTAGGTCAATAGATATACGGGTCAGAACTCAAGGCAATTCTAAGATGCACGATACTCTGCAGTGTCATGACTGCTACTTTTTTCAAAAGAATCAATACGCACATTGCCAAAGGCTCAGAACAAATGACAGAATTTGGGCAAAGAAGTGGAGCAATAAATAATTATTTGTTTGTATATACAAGCATAAGATGCTCTCACTTAAGGCAAAACTAAACATTGGTTTTATTTGGAAAGAGAAAATAAGTAGCTGGAGGGATGATGTAGGGAGAACACTTGTTATGATCTCTCCTTTCTTCCATTTTGAATTTTGATTGGTGGGAAGTATGACTTATCCTCATATATAAACACAAAATTCACACTTTGCCAGGTTGGTGGGTTATAAGGAGCAGAGAATAATTATTTGTTTAATTATATTACAAACAAGGGCTCTTGTGCTATTTTATGTCCTCTGACTGTATGGTCAAGCATAAGGGCTTATTTTAAGCAATTTGAATCAGTCACTTTTTAAACAATTGATCAAACTGTCTAGTACCATTTCTTATAATGTTTACTATGCTCATATTTATATGTTAATCATAATAATCAGGACTGAACAACCGCACAGATTCCACAAATTAGATTAGAATGTGGAAAAACATCATCATCTGGAGAATTGTGACCTCAACAGTTTTGTTCCAAACTAATTGGCAAAATTTTACAACCAAGCTGATACCCGAGAGCTCCACCTGCTTCTCCAGGGAAATAAGTCCAGGATGGAAGGCAGATTCAACTGTTAAATGTTAGAATATAAATGATGTGTCCAGAGAGGAAGAAGTTATAGCCTGGAAGCAGGTCTCTGAGGAAATTGCAACATCATCCCGTATCTGAGGTCATCTTGTCCTCAGATCTCAAGGACATTTTTCTCACTGAGCTGAAATCTAGGCTTCTCAAGGGAATTGAGCATAAAATCATAGAAATTAAAGATGATTTTTTTCAATCTCTTCATTTTATGGCTGCAAAATAATGCTCATGGAGGTTGAATAAATAACCTGAATTAGTTGCAAAGCTAGACTAGAATGCAAGTCTCTGCATTAAACCCTACTTTATGAACTCGTCATTGGACAGTGTAGAAAGAATGGGTGATGCCACAGCAAAATTCAAGTCTCCACAGATTCCAGGGACTGGCAATCCAGAGCATTCAATCCACAAGTTAAACAAAAATGGCCCTTGAGATAAAGATTCCATTGTCAAATAAGTCTGAGAATTGATTGCATTAACTAGGGGTAAACAGACTTTTGTGTTTGGTTGGTAAGTTGGTTAGTTGGTTTTACTACAGGTGTCCTTAGGGCCTTTATATCTGAATTGATCTTTAAGAGAGGCATATAAAAAATAATATGTTTCCAATTAATGTGCTACAGAGCATCATTTTCATGGAATACCTACTATCATCTGACTTCCATGGAGAAAGAGTAGCTTATAGAATAAAGTTCAAAAAGCTTCATCATGACTTTCAAGTTTCTCTACCATATAATACAAACTACTTTTTAAGTCTATATATGCCAGTTATCACCTGTTTCAGACTGTTCATAAAATTCATGACTTCCCGTATTTGTTTACACTGCTCTCTCAGGCGGAACTAACCGTGCTTCCATCTCCACTGCATGGAACTTCATAACCCTTCTTCATGGAATTATCTCTAATCCTTTCTGTTAGAGTTCACTTACATTTCCTTTTTGTCATTCACCAAGCCTTTCTTTTATTTGACAAACATTTGGAAAGTGCCTACTCCGTGCCAGGTACTGGAGCTACAACTGTGAGCAAAATAAAAACCACTGTCCCATGGAGCTCACATTCTTATGAGATGCAAAGGTGGGGAAAGGGAAATTTTTTTTTTAATTAATAAGTACACCCATAACACAACATTTATCTCTAATATGGTATTTTTATGATACTTAGGGTGTTTACACATTTGTCTCCTTTTAAACTTGTTGAGGGTAATGCTGTACTAGTCAGCTCTGGCTGCCATAATGAAATACTATAGACTGTGGCTTTAACAGTAGAAATTTATTTCTCACAGTTCTGGAGGCCAGAAGTCCAGGATCAACGTGATGGTGAGGTGGGTTCCATTCTGAGGCCTCTTCTCTGGGCTGGAGGGCGGCCACCATCTCCCTGTGTGCTTCTTCTCTGTGTGCTCCAGATGGGAGAAAGCTCTGGTCTCTCTTCCTCTTCCCATAAAAACATTAATCCCATAGTGGGGGCATAGACATGCAGTCCACAACTGTACTATTTCTCCATCATTTTTATATCTTTCAGAGCTCAGCAAGCTCTTCCCATCTAGTAAGTCTTCAATAAGTACGAATGACTTAATGTTTCACAAAAGAACCATCTTGGAGCATCAAAAGCAGGCATTAGTAGGGCCTGCCCCAGAGCATGGGAGGAGCAGGGCCTCCAGGGACCATCTGTGCATGGGGGCTTTTTCTGAGGGGAGGGCAGAGGGAGGATAGTAATCTTCATGGTAAGTTTGCCAGGCATCCTGCATATTTCTCTTGCTTCCTGTATCGACTTCATCAGGATGGCCTAAATGTCCTGTATTCAGCTTTTGCCAATAAATTACAAAAATTTGGCAGCTAGAGCTATTTTTCAAATTTAATTGGATATCCTGTATTTTTATTTGCTAAATATCCAACTTTACCTTTTGGATATATAAAAATGACTGAAACCTTCATTTCTGTAGGACTTTTCCAGATAGGAACACAAGTCTCAATGAAAGCCAACAAAATCATTTTCTACTTAGGCACTTGTATACAAACCTTAATGGAAAAAGAAGCTGCCTCTCTCCTTCATATATGAAAAATGGGCATTCTTTGGCTAGATGGGAAGAATACAGATAACTTTTACTGACTGACTGGCCTACCATATCAGCTCAACAGAAGTTTCTTCCCCAACCTATAAGAACAGTAAGGACATCCTCCATAAACCTTGTAGTACAGTATGATCACCCACTGTTGACTCAACCAGCATCCACTGAGCGTCTGAGGCAGGCCTGGCTCTCCTTCAGGTGCCAAGCATGTAACAGTGAGCATAGCATCTGGGATAACAAACTATATTTTTACTTGATTATTTATTCATTTACTTAATTATACATATGTGGTTTAAACAGCATTTCACATACACTAGTACACAAAAAAATACATTCAAAAATAAGTGAGGAATACACAGCTCTAAACTAATGTCTGAGTAGCCTGAAAATGTCTAAGAAAAAAAACAAGAATCAACACGCTAGAAGAAATGGTAAGGGACTATATATAACTAGATATAATTATATATAATTTAAATCTTATGTACATTATAAAAATCTATCCACAAAATTAAAAGGGAAATAAAAGGAGAGAACATATGTGATCCATGTAAAACACAAGTGGTTAATATTCTTTGCAGATAAAAGACACTCATAAATAGTAAGAAAATGGTAGACACTCCCAATCAAATGAGGCTGAAGGGCATAAAACATATATTAAGAACTCAAAATAAGTTTCCTCCTTCTTTCAAACTTTGTCTCAGACAAAAGCAATGTTATTTCAGAAAGAAGAAATAGTAAGAGAAGGAATCATCACAAGGAAGTGGGGAGGCCTCAAAGAATTTAAGAGCAGAAAATATAGCAGACAACTGGAACTGAAAAGAAGAAAAGTTTCCAAGGAGCAGGAAAGGGACAGGCTCTCTCACCAGGGGTCGTGGAGGCAGGACCCTTCCAGGTGCCCCTCTCAGGGATGCTGCTGGTGCCATGGAATTTCCCAGTCGTGAGGACAGATGTCATGGAAAGGCCCAAATTTAAAACTTGATGAAATCAGTGGAGCACACGTGTACCTCGGAACCAGGTGAACCTGAATTAGACTCCCGTCCTGCAACATGTTAGCTGTACTGACATTGAGAGCTTATGTCACCTCTCTGGAGCCTCAGTCTCCCCATCTGTAAGGTAGGGACAGTGGAGCCTGTCTCACTAGGTCACTGCAAGTGCTAAAGAGCCACTAGATACCGAACGATGATGGGGATGGGTTCTCAAGCAATGCTCGTCTCCCTCCTACGTCCGTGTTGCACATGTGATCATAAATAATATGAGGCCAAAGGGCAGATGAATTGAAATGGAATATTCAGTTAAACAAAAGTACATGCCATGTTTGAACACAGCAGTTCCCAAAGTGAAATATTGTTCCTGCAGGAAGCTTCCTGAAAAGGCCATTTTCAGTCAAATAAGACTGAGAAATGATGCGGACTCTCTCCCCACTTACAGATTTGCACTCTATTAAGAAGATTTTCACCTATTAAATGCATTTCTCTATCCCACAGTAAAGTAACAAGTTCAATTTTGCTTCATCTGGCAAGTTCCAACTCTCCAAATAGCTTTAATTATGAAATAAGAAGAGAGGTTTTTGTTTTGCTAACTGCTAAAATCTCATAGAACTAATTTTCTATAGAACACATTTTCAGAAAAACCACACTTCAATGATTCAAGCTTTGTCCTTGTTAGAAAATATAATTATCTTTTCATTTATAAAGCATACACAACATTAGCATGACACTAGTAAGTCTTATTTAATATCCATTCATATACTCAGTGGATATATTTGAGGCATTCACCGAAGACTGGAAATTGGGGATGTGAGAGCCAGGTCCTGACCTCACAGAAATGAAAAGACTAGCAGAGAAAGTAGACAGTTAGCAGCAAACACAAGTGTTATGACAAAGATGTACAGCATCCAGGGAGAGGATGCTCAGAGGATGGAAGGCAAGTGATAATTCTAAGACCACTAGAAAATTTCAAGATCATTTATTGAAAATAACATATATTCTACAGTTAAAAATATATGTGCAGTCATATCAGGGTGCATAAAAACACCTCATTTCTCTAAAACTGAGCTATTTAAGGTCCCAAGATAATGAAGTAGGGGAAAAGACTAATATGCATTGTAGAATTTGGAAGATTTTATTCTATCCTTTTGAAGCCAGCAAGAATTTCCTCAGACTACTTCTAATTCACGCCCACCTCTCACCCACAATAAACGGATGAATTCGCAAAAAAAGTCCGGGGAAAGTCCTAATGAATCTCCCTTCAGAGGCATCACTCAAATGTTTATCTTTTTCTTACAACTTGCGAACTTTCACGATCCCTCAGCCCATCAGCTAAGCTAAGCTTCTCAAGGTGGAAAAGTAAGGATAATGAAGATGTCAAGTAAGGTGTTCTCTGGATTGAGAGGATGGAAAAACTGCAGGAAGTCTAGTGCAAATCCGCCTGTTCAACTCCTCAGCCAGTGGGATTATTCCAAAACTTAATTCAGCTGATTATCAGTAAACATCCTTTTGACCTAGCTCTCAAGACACTCATTTTCAGTATTAGGAAGATACTCCTGAACTTATTTCATTTCTAAAGAATGGAGTATTGTTTCCTTACTCATTGACATAGAAAAGGACACTAGAACAGGAGTTGCACATGTGCAGCAAATTGAGAAATAAAAGATTAACATGACACGGTCTTGGCTTCCTATTTGTACAAAATTAAAATGAATTCCACATGCAAAAAAGAAAACAAAAATATCTCACAAGAATTGAGTTCAGGGACGACCGTCAGAGAACGCAATGATGAACACATAGGGTATTTCACAACTTCAGTCAATGGCCATTTGTCTTATCATGTATAAATAGGAATTTTCTAAATAATTAATTCAATGTGTTCCACCACTTTTTTTTTTTTTTTTTTTTTTTTTTTTTTTGCAGTATGCGAGCCTCTCACTGTTGTGGCCTCTCCCGTCGCGGAGCACAGGCTCGGGACACGCAGGCTCAGCGGCCATGGCTCACGGGTCCAGCCGCTCCGCAGCATGTGGGATCTTCCCAGACCGGGGCACGAACCCGTGTCCCCTGCATCGGCAGGCGGACTCTCAACCACTGCGCCACCAGGGAAGCCCTGTTCCACCACTTTTGATGTTTTTCTCCATGTAGACATGTCCATTAATTAGATCAATTTTCCTCTACTCTACATTGATTTTGTCATCGTATTACTTTTTTCTTTGTAAGGAATTTCTCCTTTGTCTCAATCTACTAGGGAAAAAAATAGATTTTGATCAAATTGAAGCAAACCTTTATGTGAAAGGAACTGCTACAGTGAGCAAAGAGCCAGAAAACCAGAGGAGAAAATGAAAGAAAATATAGAATAGATCCCCGGTGGGAAGAGATACTCTTAAGTGCTCTTAGCTTAAGACAATGACCTGATTTATTATTCAACTAAATGCCCCTATCCAAATCCTGACCTAATTTTCCTTCTCCTTTATGTGAAAATATTTTTCATAGAAAGCCTTTTATGTTTAAAAATAAGAGATCAATGTCAATGAAAGTACTACAATAACAGTTGACCAAAATCTTCAACGCTAGAGCCAAAAAATCCAACTATTACAAGGCTTTGGGGAGTCCAGAAACATTTACTAGGGCTTCTCAAATTTTCTATTTGGGGATTTGAAAAAGACTAATTTTTTTTTTTTTAATTGCGGTACGCAGGCCTCTCCCTGCTGTGGCTTCTCCCGTTGCGGAGCACAGGCTCCAGACGCGCAGGCTCAGCGGCCATGGCTCACGGGCCCAGCCGCTCCGCGGCATGTGGGATCTTCGCGGACCGGGGCACGAACCCGTGTCCCCTACATCGGCAGGCGGACTCTTAACCACTGCGCCACCAGGGAAGCCCTAATTTTTTAATTGTTTTCTTAAATGTATGATGAATAAAGTAAAGGGTGTGACACTGTGTGCTTGATTGTATGTTTGTGTGTGTTCCTATGTGTAGTCTGAACAGCAATAAAACCAATGCTATGCACACATCACCCAGTTTAAGAATAGAACATTACCATCCCCTTAGAAATGCCTTCCTGATTTTATCCCACTCCTCTGTCCTCTCCAAGGTAACCACTATGTTGAAGGATTTACTAATCCCTTCCTTCATTTTATTTATAGTTTTTCCCTGTATCTATGTATACAGAATAATACGTTATCTAGATGTGTTAAGAATTGCTCTCTCAGGTCGATCTTGCCACTGTTAGAAAAGTTTCCAGGATAAGAGAGGCTGATGTGCATCTTTCCCAGGATCACAACATGGCTCCAGTTTACCTGAAACATTACCAAAGCACCATTTGGGAAAGTCAGTGGTCAGTGAAATAGTTAAAACTTTTAGTAAGGCTGTAGTGTGGTCCAGCAAGAATATGGTTGGGGATAGGGTGGGAACAGGGTACGTTTTCTCCTAAGCTGCTCAACGTAGCCAACCTCCAACTCTCAGGGGTAACAGAGAAGAACGCTTCCGTGGGGTGACATGAGTGATCTCAGCTGATTCGGGCAATAAGCATGGAAGGTAGAGCAAGAACAATTGTATTTCTTTGTACTCAACTCTGGTTAGAGGTCAAAATCATCCTCAAAATCATCCCAGGATTCCCATTGCTTCTCACATCTGTTGCATCTTCTTTTTCCTATTTCCTGCCTTCCTATTAATTGGTGTTTTCACTTGTTTGGTGGAAACTACCTTCCAGTAACTTCCTCAGTAAACGTCGCCTGGGAGCAGAAAAGGCTGAAAATGTATTCACAGTCAGTTCTCCGTATTTGCAGTAGTTATGTTCTATGAAGTTGCCACAAACACTGGATTAGCAAATACTGAACCACTGTTCATGGGGTTATTCCTATAAACCCATTCTCAACATGTTTGTCTACCAATTGGTACCTTACAAAGGGACAGACACGTAGATCAAAGGAACAAAACATATCAATGTACTCAACTGATTTTTGTCAAAGTTATAAAGGCAATTCATTGGAGAAGAAGACATCTTTTCAACAAATGGTGCTAGAATAATGGGATGTCTTATGCAAAAGAAATGAATCTTCACCAGTAACTCACATATTATATATATCATACTTCATAATGAACCATAGACATAAATGTAAAATGTAAAACTACCAAAAAAAACCAGGATGGAAGTAGGAAATGGGAATCACGCAGAGTGGAATTGGGGTGGCGTGGCTTTCATTCTGGCCAATTGAGGCAGGAGTCTGACATGCTGTCAAAGCCAAGAACTAGAGCGAGATGTCTGCAGCTTGAATGACTGTTGGGCTGTGGGTGAGCCCAGAAAGGGACAGTGGGCCCAGGACTATCTGCTCTTTTTGTCTATGTAAACCCAGACCTGCAGGCGAGTGGTGGTTCTGATTGCTGTGCAGACTACTGGATATTAGTAGACATACTCTCAGGGGTCCATGAGTTTTCTGTGAACTTTTGAATTTTATATATTGATTTTATGGCTAATGGCAAAAAAAAAAAATGTTGGTATATCCTGGATCATCTTATAACCCAGAACTGCCTTGTAATTTAATATCTGAATGTATATTTGTGTTTACAATTATTTTGTTACCAATAGATAATATAAAGATGCATTATTCAAGATTAATATCGTGATACATAAGTATGTGTGGATCCCATTAAGTGGGCAAAGGCCTAATGTTAAAATGCCAATAATTCACCCCTTCCCAGATTACCAGTTGTAAAGACAAACTTCGGCCACTGAAAAGCCTTATCATAAGGTTAGACTTTAGCTTCCACTGTTGAGAGCCTGACTTGATGCTATGAGACCCCTTCCTGCAGTGGTTAAGTGTGTTACTTTAATTGCTGTATGCTAACGATCAAAGATCAGAGGTGGGCTTAATGCCAAACGATGCCCCAGAGCCAAGTGCAGGCTAAATGACATTACAGCACAGTGGGATGATGAAGGGATGCAAGCTGCTACAGTGGAACGGAGCAGTGGGAGAAGTGAGTTAGCTTGCAGGGGGGGTCAGTGTAATCAGCCAGAGAAACCCAGCAGTCAGCACTTTATTGTGCTGATGCAGATTCAGTCACCTTTGTGCCAGTTAGTAGTAGCAGGGCTACTAGCTAATAAGCAATGATTTTTATAGATGGAATGTTTTTAAACTAATCATGCATGTTGAAGTGTACAACTAAGTTGATGATCACACCTTAATAGGGTAACAGTGGTTTACACGATAATGGTGATGGCTTGTGTGACAGTCCCGCAGGCTTAAATTTAAGTGTTGAGACAGGAAAGTATAAAATACAAAATGTCATCTCCCAACTATGAATTGCAACAACAAACATCACCAGTCACTATGAATTAATGTTGCTTTTGGTTGTTATGGTACTTATTTAGTAAATGTGTTTGGTTTTACAGATGTGTAAAAACTATAAACATAAGGAATTTATACGTATAAAAATGACACAAATAATATGTCAACATAAGATATATTGAGATTTTTTTCCTTTTAAAGGAGGTCCACATTTACTGTCTTTTGAGAAAGAAACACATCAACATCAACTCGAGCTTTGTTAAAAATAATAAACATTGCAGCTCTGATCACATAAATCAGGATCTCCTGGATGGGAGCCTGGGGATGTGTCTTTCAAAGCCTGTGGGTGAGTCTATGATCACACATCCCCTCACTCTGGGCCAAAAGTTTATGAGTTCATTTATTTTATTCAATTTGTACATTTTCCCTTTCAAATTAATTACTTTATATTTTGTAGTTAATTCCTTTCACCTACTTTCCTTAGATTAATTTTTTCTCACTTCTTGAGATGAATACTAAATTGATTTATATTTATTCCTTTTTAAAAAACGTTTACTTAAAATATGTCTCTTACATCGAATTCTTTTGAACATTTAGTATTTTTATAGTGTTTATTTCCTAAATAGTCTAGAATTGGAGTTCTAATTTTGTCTTTGATGTAATATTTTCATACAATAGTTGTTCTTTTTGATGTTGTTTTTATTTTAAAATTTCCAGTGGTTTGGATTTTGTTTGAGCTTGGTTGAACTTTGTTATTAAAATCTAGATTTTTTTTCACTGTCATTGAATGTAACCAGTGATACTTCTATATTTTTTAATTCATTAAAAGCTTTGATTTGTTTTTATAAATATTTTCTTTATATTTGCAAAGTAAGTACTTTCTGTTCATCAGATACGAAGTGCTAAGTATACCTATTAAAGCAAGCGTATTGATTATACTTTTCAAAACCACTCTATCCTTACTTAGTATTCCCTTTTATCTACTAAAGAAGAGAAATGGTACCATAGTGAATTGCAGTTGAGATTTTGTCCATTTTTTTGCATTTTGAAGAGTTTTAGTTTTATTTTGGTGCTGTATTATTTCACATAAAAGTTTGCAAGTGTCATAATTCCACTGTAGCATCCACTGCCTTTTATTAATGTAGCCTAATCCCCTGTGCTGGTTCCACTGAATTCTCTGAACTTTGTCCATTAAGTTCTATTTTGTCTGATTTTAAAATTACCTCAGTTTCCACCAAACTCCCCACCCTGCTGTCTCTACATTGCATTTTTCTAGTATATTATTGCATATTTTTAAATTAAATTGTCTCTCTATTACTCTGCTTAGGTGCATCTCATATGCATAGTCAAATTTTATGTTGTTTTTCAATGTGTGGGTTTTAATATTAATCAGTCATGGGTATTAATATGTATTTATATGTATATTGGTACATTTAGTCTTACTTCTGACTTATGCTTACTCTTTTTCATGCTTTTTATCACTTTGTTTTCCTTTATCTGTGATTATACTGATCATGTATTCTTTGTATTTTTATATTCTTTTTGTGATTTGAAAGTTAAAAATTCTTATCTTTATTCTATATGTAACTAACTTGAAATGTTAAAAAAAAATTTTAATGATGTCAATGTAAAGAATGTAACATCCAATATCACCAGCTGTGAAAGACGAGAAGTGTAGGGTGCTTTCACACCTTCTGTTTTCTAACACATCTTCCAATATTTCACAGGTGTTTTCTCCAATTTCATGAAAAGAATTTTTATTTTTTATACTGTACACTTTTACTTTCACTTTAATGTGTGTATTGCTTTATAAAAACAGTGACAATTATTTAGCTGTACCAGGTTTCATTGTTTAACATCATTCCCTTTAAATCTTTCCTTTTCTTGGAAGTAATTACTATGATTAATCTCTCTCTTTGTAAGACAAATTTTTCAGGGATTTTTTTCCAAGGACACACGATTGAACTGTGTCCCCCAACCCCTACCAAAAGATGTGTTGAAGTCCTAACCCCCAGAACCTCAGAATGGGACTTTATTTGGAAATAGAAATTGAAGATGTAATTGGTTAAGATAAGTTCATTTTGGAGTAGGATGGGCTTTGAAGCCAATATGACTGGCGTCCTTACAGAAAAGGAGAGACACAGGCACACAGACTCACGAGGGGAAAATTACACGTGATAACAGAGGCGGAGATTCAAGTGCTACTGCTGGAAGCCGAGTACACCAACGATTGCCAACACACACCAGACACCAGGGAGAAGTAAAGAGTGGGCCTACCCAGAGTTTCAGAGGAAGCATGGCCCTGATGACACCTGGATTTTGAATGTGCAGCCTCCAGAACTGTGAGTCAGCACATTTCTATAGTATTAAGTCACCCTGTGTATGGTACTTACACCCTGCTTGTGGCGGCCCTAGGAAATTAATACAGTGGGTACTATCACTTCTGATTTTTGGTGTTTCTGCACATGTATTCCAGTTAATTAGCACATAAATTTATTTCACATCCCAAAATGAAAATCTTGAAGCACAAATTTTTTTCTCAACCCTCAAATTGTGGCTTCATTGTCTTTTTGAAGATTCCTTGTTTCTGTGTGATATCCAGTACCCGAAGCACTTCTCAGAAAGTTTGGTATAATCAAGATTTACTCTGCAAAAAATGGATGCATGGCTACCGTGTCCTCCTTCTGAAGTTCAGGACTGGAACACTGGGGGAGGTTCTACTGGGGGCATTTTCCATTTACTTACTAAGCAACAATTTTCTTTAAATTTCCTAGGTCCTTGGCTCTATCTGCTTGAGCTCTTCTATTTTGAGAGAATTTCTTTATATTTCTTGAAATGTTTCCAGTGCTGATATGGATTTTTCCATAATACCATATTCTTTGTTCAGTTTCATTGATATTTCGTGAGGTTGGGTTTTTCTCAGGGAAAAGACAGGCTTTCGGAGAAGTGATTAGAGGGTGTTACAGATGGCATCAGCATTGTCGTGTTAGGATGGTTTTACGTGTCATTGGCCACTTCAATGGGACATGAGTTTACTTCAAAGCAAGAAGCCTTAGGCATGTGACAGAGTTGTAACTGTCAGAAAAAGCTTGGGGGCATCACTTCTTCCTCTAACATAACATCATTCTGGAGCAAGAAGCCTTAAGTTTCACAAACACCCGTCCTCGGACCAGTTCCTCGCACACATCCTTCTGAGAGTCCTGAACAGACCCTCACTTGTATGACAGCCCCTCTGGATATGTGAGTAAAGTGGCTTCATCTGATGCAGAAAAATTCTAGCTCCTGAGTCAGGCAGGGCACCTGCTCTGCGGCCTGAGCCACAGTGAGTGCGGACCATCTGGTCTTGGCAGGAGAAGTTTATGGCAGCTGCAGGAATTTGGGTGTCTCCATCGCTATGCTGGTTTCTTTACAATGAGAAAAACGAGAAGAGTTCAGTGTCATTTAACATATGGTGACATTTAGTGACCTTTCTGACACTAAACCCGCAAGTCTGAGTCTGGAAGCTGAAACTCCTCAACCTAGCAGTTCCTATGCTCCTGCAAACCTTCCAGTGACATCTGCTGGAAAAGACGGGTCGTTGTTGACAACTGTGGCCATAGAGTCTAAGCAGCCTTTGAGAGGTGGGCTGCACAGCACCCTGCATGCCCTTCAGCAATGGTGCCAAGTGACGCCCCATGCAGCTATTGGTGCAGAATTAGCAAAATTGTGCGATAAAGGTTACCAAATCAAAATGTACAGAGAAAAAAAAAACTATTGGGTTGATTCTAGGGTAACTGATGTACAAAGATTTCAAGGTTAACAAAGGGTGATAGAATGGGAGTGATTCACTGAGTGAAGAGACAAATATTTGCAAGGACTTTAAATATAAGTATTTCGCAATTGCAGGAAAGGGCCAACACCTGCCAGATAAAGTTAGAAATGTGCTTATTCTATTTATGGCCAATTATATTTTTCTGGGTTTGAAGTGTGAATTTGGACAGTTTTAATTGATCAAAAAATTATCTTTTCATTAAAATTTTCAAATTTATTTGCATGCATTTGTGTATCATATTCTCATAACTATTTTCCACATATATAGATTATTTTCACTTCCACTTTTGAAATTTTTATGTGTTCTCATTCAGAATTATACTTTCTAATTTTTGTGATTTTCCTTCTAAGTTTATTTTCCAGAGAACTGTCTAGTATAAATATTTTAAAAGCCAAATTTTGTAATCACTGTCTATTGTTTTCTTTGTTCTAATTGTCTATTTCTGATTTAATCATTTATATTTCAATCTTCTTTTTTTAGGACTATTGCTTTTTGTACATTATGGCACCTAATGCAATATATTAGTTTCTTTCTTAGTAAGTTACTTCTGGCTGTAAAATTATCAAGGTCTTGAACAGATACTTCAAAAAGGAAGATATACAAATGCCTGATAAGGACATGAGAAAGTGTCCAGCAGTGTTAGTCATCAAGTAAATACCAAGTCAGATGTCACAACCCACCCACCAGAATGGCTAAGATAAAGAGAATGATATTGGAGCAACTCGCCAATGTTGCTGGTGGCAGAGAAAATGGAACAGCCACTCTGGAAAAGGTTTTGCTATTTTTCATTAAACACACATCTACCCTCTGGCCCAACAATTCCACTCGTAGAAATGAAACCATATAAGCACCAAAAGATTTGTACATAGTGTCCACAGCAGTTTTATTCACAATAGGCAAAAACTGGAAGCAGCCCAGACGTTCACCAACAAGAGACTGAAGACAGACTGTGAGAGTCATAGATTGGGAATCTCACTGCTCAGCATTCAAAGAGAGATGAAAATAATGATAACACGGACGAGTCTCTAAAACGTGTCGCTGAATGAAAGTAGCCTGACACAAAAACAGCACATACTGTAATGATTCTATTTATACAAAGTTCCAAAGTAGGAAAAATAATATATGTAAAAAAAAAAACAAAAAGAAAGAAAGAAAGAAATCAGAACGATGATTGCCTTTGGAGTGAGGGAGTAGGTAGGGTGGAAATTGATAAGGATGTGGTCCAAAGGAATTTCCTGCATTCTAGCTATTATCCTATTAGGTTGATACGAGTTTTTCAAAATTGCAAATGATACGCTTAGGATTTGTGCATTCCACTATCTGTAAATTTTACCTTAAAAAGTTAAGAACCAGAAACAAATACTGATAAGATAGTTGAAATGTTTAGAAGTAAAGCATATGGATATTTTCAACTTACTTTGAAGTGCACCAAAAAATAAGATGAATTGATGGACAGGTAGATTTATTATATATGTGGGTTGCCAGAATCCGGGAAATTCCTTTGGGCCACATCCCTATCAATTTCCACCCTATATACTTCTTCCCTCCAAAGGCAATCATGGTTCTGATTTTTTAATTTTACCATATATTATTTTTTCTATTTTAGAACTTTGTATATATGGAATCATACAGTAAGTGCCCTTTGGTAAATTTTACCTAAAACATTAAGAACCAGAAAAAAAACATGATAAGACAGTTGAAATATTTAAAAGTAAAGCGTACTGTTATTTGCAACTTACTTTGGAGGAGTCAAAAACTAGGATGGATTAATGGATGGAGAGATTTATTATATATGTGATAAAACAAATGTAACAAACTGTTAGCAATCATGGGACCTAGGCGGTGGGTATGTGGATATTCATTATTCAGTTATTTCAACTTTTCTGTAGAGTTGAAAATTTTCAAAATAAAATATGAGGAAAATATCTTTGGGCACACTTCAGGGGCAGCCCGATGGTGGACCCCTGGATGAAGCCTCGCACCATAAGCAGAGGTTGAATGACCTGGACTTTAACTGGAATGAACAGTTATGAAACATTTAAGAGGCAGGCTGTCGTGTGCTTCAGTTTCCAGTAAGCACTGTCAATAGTGGAGGAACCGAAGGTTGTTCACGTAATGCGCATGATTCCCCATAAGCAGCCCCACCGCAACTCTGGTCTCATTTGTGTATCACTTGGTGTTCTAATTTGTGTATTATTTTGCAGTTCATGACTTAGTATTGTCTTATGATTTGGATATGAAGAAGATGAAGTACGAAATTAGTTTTTAATAACTTATGATATGGCCTTTAATTCTTTAAAAAAATTTAGGTCAGAACTGAAATACCTCACAAAATGGTAAGAAACAATAAGCATGGGCTTATTGGTTAATATTTTGCCCATTGTATAATGGTTCTAAACACCTCTTAAGATGTTCCAAAATATTCATAAGACACGATTTGATGATTCATACATGAAATAGTGTAACGTAAATACTTATTTAGAAAGATCAAAAACATTTTTAAAGTGACTAAATACAGTGTTTTTTAAAATTCTAGGAAAGTTCAAAAGTATACTAATAGGAAAAAAGGTACATCAAGAGTGCAAAAATAGTCTTAAATGGATAAACCAAGTTTTTAATGTGACAGCAGCTAAAGTACGATTATTAATTTTTATTTAAATCTTAGATGGCAATGCCTTTAGAAAACTGGCCAAAATATCTTTGAAATGTTCAGAGGTTAGAAAAATATAAATAGGTATATTAAAAAAACTTTCAAAAGAGGTTAAAACAATCCTGTTACATATAAAATAAGAATAGGTAATAGTATGGGGTAAATATAAATTTTAGGTAAATGTACCAATCGCCTAAATCTGCTTTAAGTGAATGGGTTTTTGGCAAATTAGCCTCCGGCAAACTGGTCTACTCCTAGTTTGGTCACAGTAGGAATTCAATAAAGGTTTGTGGGAAAAGGCAACTACTGAATGGGAGAATTGGGAGTATTTGCAAATCATAAGTCTGATAATTAATATCCAAAATATGTAAAGAACTCAAACAACTCAGTAGCAACAAAACCAAGCAACTTGATGGAAAAATGGACAGAGAATCTGATTAAACATTTTTCCAAAGAAGACATTCGGATGACCAACAGGTACACAGAAAGGTACTCAACATCACTAATCATCAGGGAAATGCAAATCAAAACGACAATGAGATATCACCTCACACCTGTCAAAGTGGCTAACATGAAAGAGACATGAAATAACAAGTGTTGGTGAGGATGTAGAGAAAAGGGAACCCTTGTTCACTGTTGGGAATGTAAATTGGTGCAGCCACTGTGGAAAATGGTATAAAGTTTCCTCAAAAAATTAAAAATAGAGCTACCATATGATCCAACAATTCCAGTTT